>NW_016107888.1:536863-541145 GCF_001604975.1 Cebus imitator | reverse complement strand
TTCACCATGTTGGCCAGGCTGGTCTTGAACTCCTGACCTCAGGTGTTCTGCCCACCTCAGCCTCCCAGACTGCTGGGATTACAGGCGTGAGCCACTGTGCCCAGCCCAAGCTGTGTTCTTGTCTGGGACTCCCCTATAATGTGGAGTGGAGGCTCAAAGTTGGTTTGTCTAACTAAAGGGGTCATCCTTGATTATGATCTCTGACATCTGGAGAGTGCCAGAATTCCCTATGCTGCATTTGGGGGCCTAAGGAACCTTGCCTCTATGAAAAAATGTAAAAATTAGCTGGGCATGGTGGTGTGCACCTGTGATCTTCTTCCTTTGCGGTGCAAACTCTTATCTCTGCCTACCAGCCAATTGGTCAGGAATGTGCACCCTGGTGTTTCAATCTCCAAACATTAACATTTGGCTTAACAAGCAAACATTCAGGATCAGGTTCCTTTAGGAATCCCTATTTCTTCCTCCCTACCACACACCAAGCGGGCTGTACACTTCATTCTCCTGTTAGCAGGACTAAACATCTCTGCTACACTTGGCACCAGGATAGCTAGTTGGCCCTTTCTTAGGACACCTATTTTTCTACCTCCTGTAAAAAGTAAAAAGTTCCTCTTCAAAGTTTCCCTTTTTGTTGAAGAATAAACACTAAGTATTAGAAATAATGTAGCAGGATCGGCTGTGGAAAACGGATCTCTCGGACACTGAATACAGAAGAAAGGCGTTTATTCGGCCAGGAGCAAGGTGGCATGGTTGCCTAACGGCCAAGCTCCCCTAACAAAGGAAGGTTCCATCTTTATACGTATAGGCTTATACTTTAGATGTTACACGTGGAAGAATCTTAGGTTTATAGCTTAACATATGAAAAGGGTTTCTGTTTACAGTTTCAGGAATTACATATGAAAAGGATTTCAGTTTGCAGTCTTAGGAATTACATATGAAAAGGGTTTCGGTTTACAGTCTCAGGAATTACATATGAAAAGGTTTCAGTTTACAGTCTTAGGAATGAAAAGGGGAAGTTGATCTGAGATGCCTGGGTCTCCCTCTTCAATAATAATCCCCCTTTTTCTGACACAAAAAATTTATGCATAGTTCAAACTGTACATAATTCAAATTTACGCTTCTAAACAAATAGAAGCTCACATCTGTACTACTTTTACAATTTACAAACTGCTTTTATATACATTTTCTCGTTTGCTATTCGAGACAGACATGTGAGGTAAACATTATTCTTATTTTACAAATGGAAATAAACCCAGACATTATTCAATACTTTAACCACTAATAGTGGAACCCTGAGACTTTAGATCTGCCAAGGGGTTTAATAGTGCAAATATCACATATAGTTCCATTTTTAACACCATACTTAAGTTTTCCGTCTTCTTAACAATAGAAAATGATAAAAAAAAGTTTTCCCCAATATAATAATACAAATGATAAATATCAGACAGTCATATACTAACCCAATGCATAAGATTCACCAGAAGCAAAATCTATCGGGGGGGGGGTCCTATATTGTTACATATATATGGGGAACCAACACCAGAACCACATTTAGACTAATACGTTTTATTTCTAATGAAAAGAAAACAATGCAGGGCATTCCTGCGGCCTGCAAGCCTAATTGTACATATGTATGTGTCAGACTATGTAGGGGGCCAAGAAGAATTCAAAGGAATATTTTATCCAAATTTGGAGTTTAGGGCCTGATTGTCCCAGCTTAAGGGACATACCTCTCATTTTTAGTCATAGTTTCTCTTTCTCCATCCCCTTTTCTCCCTAACTACCCTGTGCCATTAAGACTGGAAGCTCTAACAGGTAGCTTTTCCTTTCTGAATTATCTTGACTACTGTATAATTTTTTTCAGAATGGTCCTTACTTCTACATCTTGAAGACATTTCTTTATAGTAAATAGGGAGGCTAGCGTTCACATTCACTGCCAGAGAAGGGTCAATTCCAATGTTAATTTCCCAGCAAACACCTGAGAGAAAAACTGAACAGAATAATGATAGCTGGCAGAGCAGTGACACTTGCACCCAGAAAGCTGCACTGCAAGTGTCTAATCTTTGAGGTTTTCCTTTGTTATAACTCTGCCAATTTTAACTAGCAAATTCTGGCTGATTACAAATTCAAAGCAGATCAATACATTTAAATCACCGGTTCAACAAATCACTCTTTTTAATGTTATAATGTTTTTATTGCAACTGAGGATGTTTTCAATAAATATCTTGGGCTTTAGGCCCTGGCTAAGTATTCCTTTTGTACTAGAAATCAGATTTCTCTGGCACAACTCCATTGCCTGCAATGGTATTTATCAAAACTACAAATGCCAGCACACTATTTCAATATGTATTCAGTTGTTCATATCTAAATATCTCATTAGCTATGAAACAAACCAAATATAAATGCTGAATATGTAGTATAAATCAACAGATTCTTCACAGAACAATGAAAGATTAATTTTTTACAACATGTTGCCTGTTCATTAGTTCTTCAATAATATTACTTAGGCTATTTCAAGATAACAAAATGTATGCGCCACTACCCATGTTTTCTCAACATTTTTTATCTAGGTTCTAAAGGGCACAGATAATGATGCATATAGTCAGATGTATTTTTATAAACTTTTGATGTTTCTTTTGTTGTGCATCTTACATGAATATATAGAAACAAAAACACATGTACATTTATGTATATGAATTTTGCTTGGCTAGTTGCTTTATATGGATGTTGTAAATGACAAGATAAAATAATGAAGTTTGATAAACTCATCCGTGCCCTGTGAACTTTAGTCTACTTACTGCATAAATTGATTCAGTCACTATTTACTAGTTTTAAAAAATAGTTTTTAAAAGCTGCAAACCATACTTTATTACACATTTCTGAATCAGGAAGAGGTAAACTGTGACCCAGTTTGCCCATGCTGCTGATTCTTTTGGGAAGAAAAAATAAGTTTCCAAACTCTCTTTTTAAAAAAGCTAGAGTTTTCTTCTATGATTAACCTTTACTCTGAAGTCCCTTTTACCCAAGGTATGGTCCCTGGGTCATCTTTTTGAGGGTTAGTTTCTGGGAAGTTTTCAGTAAACTGCTCTTGTGCGGTTTTAAAAACTAACTTCCTTCAAGCTTCCTTGCTTTTTGCTAACAACTCTTTGTTATGCCCTATGTAGCTGCTAAATATAGTAAGGGAATAAGTACATTCTATGTCCTTGTACTTTAACCAAGTTATTTATTTTGGCCTATAGCTGCTCAGACAGGTCCAAACATGCCCAGGCATCTCCCGGCTTACAGCTACACCTTTTCCTTATTCAGAAATGTTATTGTTCTCCTAGTTTCCCATAAATAGCAACCTTGCTTTCTTTGTTCTCCATCGTGCATTTACCTATTTAGGAAAGTTTTAAGTTTTTAGCCAATTGAGATCAGTCTAGATGGTATAGTCCAGCTCCAGCCAATGGAGATAGGACACAGCAGTAAGGACCCAGTGCGTCAGGGACAAAAACTTCTGCTTTTATTTGTTCAATGTGTTTTCATGACAATCATACTTCTAAGAAGCACCCTTTCTGCAGAAAGTAAAATTGCCTTGCTTAGAAAATTCATAGTCAAGTGCTATTTCCTTTGCGGCACTGAAAATTTAACTTCTAACAGTAACGTGTTACAGGGTTGTGGCCTAGGAGCCATCGGCCATACCGTATAGCCTAGGTGTGCTGTTGGCTATATCACCTAGGTTTGTGGAAGTACACACTATGATGTTAGCATAATGGTGAAATCACCAAATGACGCATTTCTCAAGCTCCTCCTCACATGGCAAGCAACGCATGAATGTACATGAAAGCTGTTAGGTAGGGATTAAGTTTCTAAATTAATCTCTAAAATAGTCATTATTTACTATATATGGATTTTTTTTTTTTTAGAGGAGCAAAAGTCTCATTTCAGTGGGAACTTAATTTGGGGCGAGAGTGTTTTATTTAACTTTTACCCCAAAGTTGTAAAGTGTTTTGTTTTGAAGTTTTTCCCTGTAACATAAATATTTTAATTTAATCTAAATAAAACCCACCAAGGAAACCTCAAGCTTAAGAGGTCTAGCTTCCGGGGCCAGGCACGGTGGCTCACGCCTGTAATCCCAGCACTTTGGGAAGCCGAGGTGGGTGGATCACAAGGTCAAGAGATCGAGACCATGCTGGTCAACATGGTGAAACCCCGTCTCTACTAAAAATACAAAAAATTAGCTGGGCATGGTGGCGCATGCCTGTAATCCCAGCTACTCAGGAGGCTGAGGCAGGATAATTGCCTG
>NW_016107888.1:532763-536753 GCF_001604975.1 Cebus imitator | reverse complement strand
AAAAAAAAAAAAAAGAAGTCTAGCTTCCTATGAAATCTGAGAGGAAGTTACCACTGATTTCAGAAATCTGATTGTAACAATAGGTCCATCCTTAAATGAGGTGAATCTTGTAATCCCTTCATTTTAAAACCATCACTATGCACCATATGCCTATGCTAGGCACTGGAATAAGATGAAGCACCTTCTTGGAGTTTACACGCTGGTAATTGTGCCAGTCAGTCAGTAATAATATAGGTAAGAATGGCTGTGGGGGAAGTCAGCTGGGTTCTAGTTTACAGTCGCATTTCAGGAACTTATTTAACATGCTGACTTAACAACCTAAGCCTCCTCTCCATGTGTGCACACAGGGTAGACCTCTGAAGGGTGGCACTGTAACTTCTAGGGTAATGTGTTAAGTCAAGGCAGGATGATAGTTCAGCCTCCTCCCAGGCTAGTGCAAAGGGTTCTTCACTCGGATTGAAGTCTTCTCTCCCAGACTGAATTCCCCACCCCCAACAGCCCTCCTACAGAAAATTTGGAGTCCTTGCTTATTCCCTGGCGGCCCCTACCCAATAGGGTCGTGAATCAATTATCAAACATGCAACAAAAGATATAGAAAGTTTAGCGAAAATGGCAACATTTTGGAATAAGTGACTGTAATGTGCGTTCTGCCTGCCACCCTAACTGGCACACATTTTGCAGGTCACTTGCTCTCTCTGGAAGGAGGAGTATTCTCAGATTGCACCTCGGAGGAGGAAGAGTTCAGGCTGCCAGAACTGGGCTAGCGCTTCTGAATATCCTGAGGCAAGGTCCTGTGACTTCCCTGGGAAGCTCTGCCGTGCCCCCGCCCCACTCCACCCCACCCCACCCCACCCCACCCCACCAGACTGCTGGAGTCCTGGGACCACCCGGGTCTGTGGCCCAAATCCTTCCTAAGGGAAGGGGAGGGGGGCTTGGGCGGGATTGTGACATAAGATCGCCATGGTGACATGGAGCAGATTTAGACCCGAGCCTAATAAAGGTAGCATAAATAAAGGTGTCATAAAGGACAGGGTGGGGCACATGCTTGTCAGGGACAAGAGCCTCTAGGGGCTGCCAGAATGGCTCCTGCTCAATGTGTGGCACCAGCGCTTGTCATGTCCCGGCTACGTCTCTGGGCCCTATGGCCCCTACTCACGTGGCAACTATTGTGGCTACTAGTCCAGGAGGCTCAGCCTCTGGAGAGGGTCAAGGACCCACTCCAGCTGACCTCTAACACCCTGGGGCCGACTGAGCCCTGGTCTCCCTGCTCCAATCTCCCATGGGAATCTCCCCATGTGCTTACTTCCCTGGCAGGCCTGGGGGCTTTGATTAGCTGGGGTCCTCTGCTTCCTCCCAGAGGTCAGCCCTGCCGCAGGAATCAACTGAGAATTTGGTTCCATTCCTGGTCACGGATTCAGCTAGAGAGCTGTCCCCAGGGCCAGAGCCCTTCTCGTCTGCACACCTGGATCTGAATGACAAGCTGACTCAGCAAGAGAGGCTCCCAGAGGTGGGTCCAATGCTGGACTGGGATCAGAACCAGACCCTACTTCAACCTCCTCCTCTCAAAAGTAAGATTCAGACTACAGATCTAGATCAGGCTGCAGATTATCAGGCAGATGAGATACTCATTCCACCTCTAGACAGTAAGGATTCAAAAGCAACCAACTTTATAGTTTCTCCCAAGAACCTGAAGAAAAATCTAGCTCAGCATTGGAGGCTTGCTAAGGTTGTGGGAATTCTACATCGATTCCACTTTCTCAATTCCATCTAGAGACCAAAACTCAAAATCCAGAGACCCTTGAAGAGATCCAGTTCTCTTCCCTACAGCAAGAAGCCCCAGCGCAGCTTCCACAGCTCCCTGAGGAGGTAGAACCTTCTTCAACCCAGCAGAAGGCTCCAGCTCTGCCTTCACAGTCCCTTGAGGGGGTCCACTCTTCTTCAACAGAGCAGGAGACCCTTGTGCAGCAGTTACCTGCCCCTGAAGCGATCGTAGCTCACCCATCGATACAGCACAAGGTAGATGTTCCCTTTAAAAGTTGGTGTGAAGCTCAGCACTCACACTTGCCCAATGTCACCATCAAGCTTGTGAATGTGGAGCTTACAGGAACTCCAGAGCCAGGTAAGGAACTTATATCAAACCAGGAACAGGCCACAGCTCAGCCTCCAGAGCACCCCGAGGAGGTGAACTCTTCCTCAACCTAACTAGAGACCTCAGCTCAGACACCAGAGCATCCCAAGGAGAGGAAACCTTCTGCATCCCAGCAAGAGACCTCAGCTGAGCCTCCGGGTCCTCCCGTGGAGACTGAATGTTCCCCCAGTGAGCAGGAGCAGCCAGCTCAGCCTCTTGAGTCTTCTGGGAAGCTTGAACCTTCTCAGACCCAGGAAGAGACCCCAGCTCAGCCTCCCAAAGAGATGGAACCTTCTGCAATCCAAGAGGAGACCCCAACTGAGCCTCCAGGTCCTCAGCATCTAGAGGAGGTGGAACCTTCTGCAACCAAAGAGGAGGCCACAAAGGAGCCTCCAGGTCCTCCTATGGAGCCTGAACTTTCCCCCAGTGAGCAGGAGCAGCCAGCTCAGCATTCTGAATCTTCTGGGAGCTTGAACATTCTCAGACCCAGGAGGAGACCCCAGCTCAGGCTCCCAAAGAAATGGAACGTTCTGCAATCCAAGAGGAGACCCCAATGGAGCCTCCAGGTCCTCCTATGGAGGCTGAACTTTCCCCCAGTGAGCAGAAGCAGCCAGCTCAGCCTTCTGAGTTTCCTGTGGGGGGCTGAACCTTCTCTGACCCAGCAGGAGGCCCCAGCTCAGCCTCCAGAGCCCTCTGTGGAAAGTCTAGCTCAAGCTCCACTGAATCATGAGCTGACAGTTCAACCTCCAGATGAGGATGAAGCTCATTATAACTTGCCGAACATTACAATTAAACCTACAGATGTGGAGATTACCATAACTTCAGAGCCTACCAAGGAGAAAGAATCTTCCCAGGCCCAGCGGGAGGCCCCGGCTCAGCATCTAGAGGAGGTGGAACCTTCTGCAGCTGAACGGGGGACCCTGACTGAACCTCCAGGTCCTCCTATGGAGCCTGAACTTTCCCCCAGTGAGCAGGAGCAGCCAGCTCAGCATTCTGAATCTTCTGGGGAGCTTGAACCTTCTCAGACCCAGGAGGAGACCCCAGCTCAGCCTCTCAAAGAGATGGAACCTTCTGCAATGCAAGAGGAGACCCCAACAGAGCCTCCAGGTCCTCCTATGGAGGCTGAACATTCCCCCAGTGAGCAGGAGCAGCCAGCTCAGCCTTCTGAGTCTTCTGGGAAGGTTGAATCTTCTCCAGCCCAACAGGAGCCCCCAGCCCAGCCTCCAGAACATCATGAAGTAATAGTTTTACTGCAAGGTCACCATCAAGCTCATCATTCTGATTTGCCATATATCACTGTTACGCCTCCAGAGGTGCAGCTCACCATGGCAACAGAGCCTACTGCAGTGATGGGAACTTCTGCAATCCACCAGGAGCCTACAGCTCAGCTCTCAGGACCCATTAGGGATGTAGAACCTTCCACAACCCAGCACGGGGGCCCACCTCTGCCTCCAGAGTCATTGGAAGAGGTTGGACCTTTACCAATTCAACAGGAGACTTCAGTTCAGTCTCCAGAACCTATTAAGGATGAGAACCCCTCTCCAACCCAGCAGGAGGCTGCAGCTGAGCATCCACAGACCCCTGAGGAGGTTGAGTCTCCCCTAACACAGCGTGATGCCCTAGCTCCGACTCCACAGCTCCCTGATGAAATTGTAGCTCAACCTCCAGAGCATCATGAGGTAACAGTTTCTCCTCTAAGTCATGACCAAGTTCAGCCTCGAACATTGCACAATGTCACTGTTAAACCTGTGGATCACATCGTTATCATGACTCCGTATTTCACTCATCAGGTTGAAATTTTAACCCAACAGGGGGACCCAGCTCAGTTCTTTTTTTTTTTTTTAGTGAAAGAATTAGATCAC
>NW_016107888.1:529200-530165 GCF_001604975.1 Cebus imitator | reverse complement strand
AAAAAAGAATGAAGGAGAGAAAGAAAGAGAAAGAGGAAGAGGGAGAGAGAATGGGGGTGTTGCTTTATTGCCCGGGCTAGAATGCAGTCTAAAAATGAGTATGCCTAAATTGTGCTTAATAAGAGACATGAAAAAAAAAATGAGGGAAGAGAATAACAAACAAGCAGCCAACCAATATTTCATTGAAACCTGTAAATAGATGTGATGTGGTACTGATAAGAGTGTATATTTTGTGTATTTAAAATGGAGAGTTCTATAAATGTTAATTAAGTTTACTTGTTCCGGATCTGAGTTCAAATCCTGGATATCGTTGTTAATTTTCTGTCCCATTGATCTGTCTGATATTGATGTTGAAGTCTCCCACTATTATTTTGTGGGAGTCTAAGTCTCTTTGTAAGTCTTATGTAGCTGGGTATTCCTGTATTGGGTGCATATATATTTAGGATCTTTAGCTCTTCTTGTTGCATTGATCATTTTATCATTATGTAATATCCTTCTTTGCTTCTTTTGATCTTTGTTGCTTTAAAGCAACTCCTGCTTTTTATTTATTTATTTATTTTTGCTCTCCATTTGGTTGGTAAATCTTTCTCCATCCCTTTGCTTTGAGTCTTTGTGTATCCTTGCATGTGAGATGGGTCTGGATGCAGCATACCGATGGGTTTTGGCTTTTTTTTTTGCCTGTCTTGTGTCTTTGGATTGGGGGATTTAGTCGATTTAAATTTAGAATTGATAATAATATATGTGAGTTTAATACTGCCATTTAATGTTAGCTGGCTGTTTTGCCTATTAGTCGATGTAAATTCTTGATTATGTTGATGCTTTTTACTTTTTGGTATTTTTTAGAAAGGCTGATGCTGGTTGTTCCTTTCTATGTGTAGTGGTTCTTTCAGAAGCTCTTGTAAGGCAGGCCTGGTGGTGATGAAATCTCTGAGTGCTTGCTTGTTCACAAAATATTTTATTTTTCC
>NW_016107888.1:526184-528605 GCF_001604975.1 Cebus imitator | reverse complement strand
TTCTCAGCCTTTTTAGGCTGTTTTCTTCCCTTCTTTATAGATTTATCCATCTGTGGTCTTTATAATTGGGTTTCTGAGTGGACGTCCAACTTGTTGATTCCCAGCGCTAAAATCTGAGCAACCCACTGCCCTGGCCAAAACAGTGGCGTTATGATTGATGGTGCTTTTCTGAGTCTGCACCAAGAACTGCCACACCAAGGCAGTGGCAAAACCGCCTTGCCGGCCACAAGAGTGGCGCTGGCGACCCGTGGGGCTCCTCCGCTGGGAATCTCCTGGTGCATGATCAACAAAAATTCGTCTGAAAGTGTGGCGTCCTCTTGTTCTCTGCGCTTTCACTGGGAGCTACAATCCCAAGCTGTTAGTGATCAGCCATCTTGGATCTCTCTCCCCAGCTCAGTTCTTAATGTCCCCTGAGCAGTTTCAACATTTGCAAGAGATTATAATTCAGCAGCTAAGTACCCCTGAAAATGATGAACTTCTTCCAGTCCATCAAGAGCCCAGAATTCAGCCTCCAACTCAGCTCTCCTCAGACTTTGAAAGTCCATTGAGTGATGAGGTGGTATTTTCACCTCTAGATCTGTCTTCAGTATTCAGAAGTAATTCACCTTTGCCTAATACCACAGTTAAAAATGTGGATCTGGAGCTTACCAAACCTACAGCAGTCACTATGGGAGTTGAACCTTCTCCAGTCCAGCAGGACAACCCTCCTACTCCCACTGAGTGGGCAGACTTTTCTCTAGTCCAGCCTGATCTCCCTTCCTCACCTCTGCATTATCCTGAAAAGATTGAATCTTCAGTCCAGCAAGAGGCCACAATTCAGACTCCAGATTCTCCTAAGGAGGTAGAACCTTCTCTAGTCCGGCAAGAGTTCCCAGCTGAACCATTGCCCTTTAAGGAGGTTGAACCATCTGTAACCCAGTAGGAAGCCTCAGGTCATCCTCCGAAGTCCACAGAAGAGATCATCAGTTTTCCACTGCAGCAGGAGATACCAGCTCAGCCATCAGAGCCATCTGGGAAGGTTGAACCATCTCCTGTCCTACAGCAGGCCCCAACTGAGCTTTTAGAGCCACCTAAAGAGGTAGGATCCTCTCCAGTCCAGCAAGCAGTCCCTGCTCAGTCTTCAGAGCCCCCTATGGTGATAGAACCTTTTCTGACTCAGCAGATGGCCCCATCTTTGCCTCCAGAGTTCCTTGAAGAGGTGGAACCATCTCTAACTCAGCAGGACATTCCAGCTCAGATTCCAGAGCCCCCTCTGGAGACAGAACCTTCTCCACCCCAGCAGGAAGCCACAGTTCAGGCTCTAGAGCCCCCTAAGGAGGTAGAACCTTCAAGCCAGCAGATGGTCCCAGCTCAGGTTCCAGAGCCATCTAAGGAGGTTGCAGCTCAACCTCCAGCTCATTATGAGGTGACATTTCCAACACCAGGTCAGGATCAAGGTCAGTATTCAACATTGCCTAGTGTCACAGTTCAACCTTTGGACCTGGGGCTTACCATCACTCCAGAATCCACGACAGAGGTTGAACTTTCTCCAACCTCACAGGAGACTCCAACTCAGCCTCCTAAGAAAGCTGTACCCCAACTTCCAGTGTATCAAGAGGTAATAGTTCCAACACCAGGTGAGGCTCAAGCTCAGCACCCAGTGTCACCCAGCGTTACAGTTCTACCTTTGGACCTGGGACTTACCATACCTCCAGAACCCACTACAGGGGTTGAACATTCTACACCCCTGAAGAAGACTGTAGTGGCTCCAAAGCACCCTAAGGTGACACTTCCACATCCAGACGAGGTTCAGACTCAGCATTCAAACCTGACTCAACTCACAGTTCAACCTTTGGATCTGGGGCTTACCATCACTCCTGAATCTACCACAGAGGCTGAACCTTCCACAGCCCTGACGGCTACAGCTCCTCCAAAACAGCCTGAGGTGACACTTCCATCTTCAGACAAGGGTCAGACTCAGCATTCAAACCTGACTCAAGTCACAGTTCAGCCGCTGGACCTGGAGGTTACTATTACTACAGAACCTACTACAGAGGTTAAACTGTCTCCAGCCACAGAGGAGACCTCAACTCTGCCTCCAGATCTGGGGCTTGCCATAACTCCAGAATCCACTACAGAGACTGGACATTCTACAGCCCTGGAGAAGACTACAGCTCCGCGTCCAGACGAGGTTCAGACTCAGCATCAAAACCTGACTGAAGTCACAGGTCCACCTACTGATCTAGAACCTACTCGGGATTCACTGGTGCAGCCTGAAACTTACGCCCAAAATAAGGCTTTAACTGCACCAGAGGAACAGGCCTCCGCAAGCACCAACGTGTGAGCTCTGTACCTGCAGAGATGAGACGCTGTCGTGTATTGATCTCAAACCAAAGCAGAGGCTCCGCCACGTGCCTGTGCCAGAGCCCAACACCTACAATG
>NW_016107888.1:516638-524729 GCF_001604975.1 Cebus imitator | reverse complement strand
TTAATAGAGACAGGGTTTCACCATGTTGGCCAGGCTAGTCTTGAACTCCTGACCTCAGGTGATACACCTGCCTCAGCCTCCCAAAGTGCTGGAATTACAGGCATGAGCCACAGCACCAGGTCAGAACTACATTTTAAAAGCAAGAAAATTATTACAGTGGCACAACTGGCTTGAGCGATTGGAAACAAGATGCAGGACCCCAGGGCAGACACTGAGTGGAATGACATCTTACACAAAAAGGGCATCTTGCCCCTAAGGAAAGTCTGAAAGAATTGGAAGAGGAGGCAGAGGAGGAGCAGCACATGGTCCAGCAGTCAGTGGTGACAACATATGAAGCTATGACTTTGGAAGAGCTGAAGGATCATGAAGACGAGTTTCATGAGGAAGATGAACGTGCTATTGAAATGTACAGACAGCAGAGACTGGCTGAGTGGAAAGCAACTAAACTGAAGAATAAATTTGGAGAATTTTTGGAGATCTCAGGGAAGGATTATGTTCAAGAAGTAACCAAAGCCGGTGAGGGCTTGTGGGTCATCTTGCACCTTTACAAACGAGGAATTCCCTTCTGTGCCCTGATAAATCAGCACCTCAGTGGACTTGCCAGCAAGTTTCCTGATGTCAAGTTTATCAAAGCCATTTCAACAACCTGCATACCCAATTATCCTGATAGGAATCTGCCCACGATATTTGTTTACCTGGAAGGTGATATCAAGGCTCAGTTTATTGGCCCTCTGGTGTTTGGTGGCATGAACCTGACAAGAGATGAGTTGGAGTAGAAACTGAATCTGGAGCAATTAATACGGACTTGGAGGAAAACCCTAAGATGCAGATTGAAGACGTGTTGCTGTCCTCACTGCGGCGCTCTGTTCCCATGTGGAGGGACAGCGATTCCGAGGGGGACTGAGGCTGCAGCTGCTATCACGTGCCGAACTTTCTGTGACAAATTGAATTTTTTAAAAAAGGAAAAAGCAAGAATGAATCCTTCTGATTTTTAGTTTTGTATAAATTATGTTTTAAATCTTTACATTTTGGAAATAATCATTGCTGGAAATTCTGTTAAATATTTTACAACTTTTTAAATTATAGTATTTCCTCTAAAAAAAAATTAAAACCAGTTCTTGGTATGGTAAATGTCTGTTTTTCTCATTTATATTTTAAGTAAGCCATAAAACCTCATCACTATTTTTTGACATAACTATAAAAAGAAATATTTAGTTTTAAATAAATGTGAATAAATTATACGTCGGAAAATTGCAAACTAAGCCTTATAGACACATTTTTTTTATTTCATAAAGAGCAATGAGATTATCAACTCTATAGCAATGGTCTCTAGGACAAAAGAATCTTAGTATTTATCCTATTTAGAAGAAACAGAACATTTTTGTGAAACATTCTCATCGAAATAACTGAAAGGTTTCAATTTACTGGCATATTTGGTTAAATGTGTTTTCTCTTTTATAGTTTATCTCAGACTGTTAACTAACTTTTTTTAGGGGGTATGGAGTTTTGCTCTGTTGTCCAGGCTGGAGTGCAGTGGCATGATCTCAGCTCACTGCAACCTCCATTTTCTGGGTTCAAGTGATTCTCCTGCCTCAGCCTCCTGAGTAGCTGGGATTACAGGCGTGCACCATCACAATCACACCCAGCTAATTTTTGTACTTTTAGTAGAGGCGGGGTTTCACCATACTGGCTGGACTGGTCTCGAACTCCCGATCTCAAACTCCTGATCCACTTGCCTCAGCTTCCCAAAGTGTTGGGATTACAGGTGTGAGCTACCTTGCCTGGCCTGTTAATTCTGATTACTGTAAAAGGACATTATATTATTTTTTGGAAATATATAAACTATCTCAAACTCATTTTGTGTTTCATAAGTGTGATCATGGGCATGTGTGAGATGTGTCCCCCTCAAATATTGTTAGGCTGTCGGCACATTACCCATCTGACGTAAAAAAAATCAAGATGTTTTGTGTACCAGATCCTGTTAGCATTTCTCATTTTTAAATAAATGAACATTGATACTAAAAAAAAAAAAAAAAAAAAAGAAAATTATTACAAAAGACAGGATAGTGGTTACCTGTAAGGGTTAGAGAGAGGTTTATGATTGGAAGGGGGCACACAGGGGCTTCTGGGAACACTAATTTGTTTCCTTGTTGCTGAAATGATGAGAGACATATAATGTCCACCCTCACGGAGCTGGAGAGGAAGGACAAGACAAAAGAGAGAAGTCTCGTCTTTAAACTTAGTAGACTCACATAGCGTCTTTCTTCTACAGCGTGTAAGTCATTGTCTAAATAGGTCCAGTTAAAGTACTACAGGGTAGCCATCTTTTGAAAAAATTGTTGGCCACATTTTAAAGTTCACAGGGGAGGGGGAATATCTCATACTCCAGCCCTCCAGAGCCTAGGCCCTCTGTGAAATGTGTCATGGTTTCTTGGACACCATATTGAAACAGGAAAAGTTCCCTTGTTCCCCTTGCAGGGCATGGGATGGGGGGGGTGACTCGCTTTTTCAGTGCCCTGCTGCTCAAACCTCAAGGGGAGCAGACAGGCAGGCAGGTTGTGGGGCTCCGACCCCACGGCAGTGTCTACGGGTGAATGCTTGCAGCTCCTGAAGCTGCAGTGGGTGTGTGCTACCGGGTGCTCTTTTAGTTTTGCCTTTTTAGGCGGCTTGTGTTAACCAACTCAGTTAGACCCTCTACCTTGTTGCAAGGACAGATGGCTTTCTGTATCCCAGGTTCTTGCCTTGGTGTGCTGGAAGAATCAGATCACACCTGGGCTTGGAGAATGGGTGTAAGGTTTTACTGAGTGAAGGTCGCTCTCAGCAGATGGGGAAAGCCAGATGGGATGGAGTGGGAAGATTTTCCCCTGGAGTTGCCCGGGCTGTCCTCCCACTGCCCCAACCAAACTCTGCCTCAGCCCACTGGTTGGTGGCCTGCCTGGGGTGCTCCCCTCGAAGTCCTCTTGATGTCCAGCATGAACACAAAGAAGGGAACAACAGACACTGGGGCCTATCTGAGGCTGGAGGGTGGGAGGAGGGAGGGGAGCCGGAAAAACTACTGGGTACTAGGCTTAGTACCTGGATGATGAAATAATCTGTACAACAAACCCCTGTGATACAAGCTTACCTATATAACAAACTGTGCATGTATCCCCTAACCTAAAATAAAAGCTTTTTTTTTAAAAAAGGAAAAAAACACCTGGAAGAAGAGAAAAATGTTAAATTAAAAAAGAAGAACACAATGCTCCTAGTGCCCCCATCATTCAGGAATCTCCAAGGATTTCAGGAGCTCTGTGTTAGGAACTGGGGGCAGAGACCAAATATTTATTTCTTCTTACATCGCATACCCCAGATAGGAAAACAGAAATTACTCTAGATATTTCACAAAAAGGGGTTTCATACAGGCAATTAGTGCTTATCATTGGAGTGGCTAGAGTGGCGAAGGTTGGGGAGGAGGGGGTTGCACCACTGGCTTTCAGGCTAATTTACCACAGCTGATTTCCAGAGGATGGAAGAAGTCAGGAAATGTGGGGAACTGCTGCTGAGGTCCTTGCAGCCCCATGGTCCCCAGGCTGGTGACTGGCGGGGAATATGGAGTCCAGGTGACCACCAGAGCCTGCACCCCTGCTGCTACGGGGGGAGGAAAGGATGACTCTACCTCCTTCCACATTCCACATTTCACATGACTGCATTTGATTGGCAGCACCCCGCTGGCAAGGAAGCCTTAATGTGTGGTTCCTCAGCTTCTGGCACCTGCACAGAAAGGGGTGAAATGAGTGTCACAAGCAGCCAGCACCCTGCAGCACAGCTCCACATCCAGGTGGGGGGACAGCCCCACTTATACTTAGAGGTGTCCTGGCACCTTACGCACTTTTTGGTAGGTGTTTGGGGGTCTGAGGCTTTGCAAAAGAAGAAAGGTGGGGAGTTTACGGTGGAGTCACATGGTGGAGACAGAGGCCTGCAGAGGTGTCATTCTAGAGAGCAGCAAGTGACACACAGTCATCTTCCTTCTTTGACTGGAACAAACCCCTGGGATTGACCCAGAATTTGTTCTGGAATGTTATCACTGGAATGAAAACTGAGCAGTTTGCAGGCCATACAGTATCAGAGAAAACATATCCCTCATTGAAAAAGACTGCCAGAAAAAAAAAGTGTCCACAGGGAAATTCTGGGACACTTTTGTTTTGTTTTTTGGACAGTCTCACTCTGTCACCCAGGCTGGAGTACAGTGGCATGATCTCAGCTCATTGCAACCTCTACCTTCTGGATTCAAGTGATTCTCCTGCCTTAGCCTCTTAAGTAGCTGGGATTACAGACACCCACCACCACACCCAGCTAATCTTTATATATACATATATATATATATGTATGTAGAAACAGGTTTCTGGGAGATTGATGTAGGGGAGCGGGTGTATGAGTTGGAAGCGAGACATTGGGGATCACTATTTTCTCATCTTACTGGTTTTTGGGCCCCCATTCTATTCCTTCTATACAAACCTCACAGAATTTTAACTAGGAAGGCCAGGACGGGTGGCTCATGCCTGTAATCATAGAACTTTGGGAGGACGAGCTGGGTGGATCACTTGAGGTTGGGAGTTCGAGAGCAGCCTGACAAACATGGTGAAACCCCATCTCTATTAGATGGGTGTGGTGGCGTACACCTGTAATCCCAGCTACTTGGGAGGCTGAGGCAGGAGAATTGCTTGAACCCAGGAGGCAGGTTGCAGTGAGGTAAGATCACACCATTGCACTCCAGCCTGGGCAACAAGAGTGAAACTCTGTCTAAAAACAAACAAAACAAAACAAAACAAAACAAAACAAAACAAGAATTTTAACGGGGAGAGATCTTAGTAGTTTGTCCTTTATGATAGGAAATCTGAGAAAGAGAAAGGGAGAGTGTCTTGCCCCATGGCCGCACAATGCACTCTGGCTTTTTCTGTTTTATTCGAATTCAAAAAGAATATGTTGTCCTTTAAGCTGATGTCACACCTCACTCACTCACCAGCGACAGCCTGCTGTATGAAGATCTGTGAGATGGATAACTTGGCTAGTTGCACTCAGGCATTTGCTTGAGGTGATTCAACTTACAGAATAAAGCATCTAAAAAAAAAAAAGAACCACTTCATCCCCCGACCCCCATCAAATGATGCTTATGAGACTTAAGTCTGAAGGGGACTGATGTAAAATGCTTCTACCTAGCATGGTTGTGCGGTTTGTTTGCTGCACCAGGGCGCTGGCCAAGGGGGTGAGTGGACCTGCTCCATGCTGAACCACATACAGTCCCCCCAGCTATATTGTGGGGTCCTTCTGGACAGACATGGAGAGCTTCTGAAAGTCCCACCTGCATGGAATTATTTTCAAGCCCTCAGATATTGGTGACAATTACCAACGTGTACATCACAAGGGCGCCGCTGATGATCTGCCACGTCAGCGAGGGCACGCCGCACAACGTCCTGCTGCAGCGCCGCTTGGCTTCCTTCTTTGACCCGAACACGCGGGCCAACGGCTGGTGCGGGCCAACGGCTGTGGCACCAGCAACCGCTCTTCTCCCGACAATTTCCGCCGGAAGTCCCGGGACGGCGCACGCTGCACGCCTCCGTCAAGTACTACTGCCAGAGCGTCACCCCCAACTTCAAGAGTGAGACGAATGCTGTCGCGGCCGACATGTGCACCAATGCCCGCCGCATCGTGGGCAAGAGCTGGACACCCAAGGTCAGCCCAAGGTCAGGGTGCTCAAGGCTGAGGATGATGCCTACACCACCTTCATCAGTGAAATGGTCAAGAGTGAGCCGGACATGGTGGGTGTGGAGGCGTCTTCTAGACAGCCAGCCACGAGGGTGAGGTGGTCCCCTCAGCGGAGGCCCTGCAGTAACCCGTAGGCCTGGGAGTCTCCCCACGGGCCGCACACTCCCACACCTGACACACACACATACCCAGCGTCAAACTCTGTTAAATATTTGAAGGGATTTATTTTGAGCCAAATATGTGTGACCAATGGCCCATGACAGCCTTCTCAGGAGAGCCTGAGAACATGTGCCCAAGGTGGTCAGGCCACAACTTAGTTTTATGCGTTTCAGGGAGACATAAGACATCAGTCAATATTTGCCAGAGGTACAGTGCTTTGGTCTGGAGGGGCTGGACAACTGGAATTGGGTTGAGGAAGCAGGGACTTCCCAGGTCATAAGTAGATCCAAAGATTTTCTGATTGGCAATAGGTGGAAAAAGTTAAGTTTTTGTCTAAAGACTTAAAATCAACAGAAAGGAATGTTTGAGTTAAGATAAGGGATTGTGGGGACCAAAAAAAATTTTATTTTCCAAGCCAGAGTTTTGCTCTTGTTGCCCAGGCTGGAGTGTAATGGCATGATCTCGGCTCCTGGGCTCAGGCGATTCTCCTGCCTCACCCTCCGGAGTACCTGGGATTACAGGCATGCACCACCATGCCCGGCTAATTTTGTATTTTTAGGAGAGATGGGTTTCTCCATGTTCGTCAGGCTGGTCTCGAACTCCCAGCCTCAGGTGATCTGCCTGCCTTGGCCTCCCAAAGTGCTGGGATTACAGATGTGAGCCACCGCGTCTGGCCAGAGACCAAGATTTTATCATGCAGGTGAAGCATGATTTTATCATCCAGGTGGCAGGCTTCAGAGAGAATATATTGTAAATATTTCTTATCAGACTTAAAAAGTCTGTTCTATCAGTAATTCCAAAAGGAGGGAGAGTATAATGAGGCATGGCTGGGCTCCCCGTCCCATCATGGCCTAAACTAGTTAACTTTGGAATCCCCTTGCTGAGAGGAGAGGAAGATTCTATTCAGTTGGTTGGGAGAGCTTAGAATTTCAGTGTTTGGTTTCAGCCGGCATCCAGTATCCCTTCCCCCAAGCTTGGGTCCCCTCCCAAAAGAGATAAGCCTGGGTCTCTCCTCACATCCTTGGAATCTCAGAGCTACTCAAAACTTTTGCCTCAAGGAAATCCTTTAATGATTTGTGTTAAACCCTTTGGAGGCTGGAGGGGCTGTTCTGGAGCTGGGACACAGCAAGTCAATCTCCCTCCATCCCCCTTTGTCTCACTCTCACCCCCGAAGCTGCAGGCCTCAAGCTTTTTGGCTGGATTCTTCCCAAAGTAGGTTGGGGGTCAGGTACTATAATCACCTGATGGATTCTTCCTGCCTGCTGCACAGACAAAACCAATCCACTGAGGCCATGGCATTGCAGTAAAGAAAGAGTAATTGACACAAGGCTGGCCACGCAGGAAACAGAGTTATTACTCAAATCAGTCTCCCACAAAGCTTGAAGATGAGGAGTTTTTCAAAGATAGTTTGGTGGGCAGGGTCTAGGGGATGGGTGCTGCTGATTGGCTGAGCATGCAGTCATAGGGGTATGGAAGATAGTCCTTGAGTGCTGAGTCCACTTCTGGGTGGAGGCCACAGGACTTGTTGAGTCATGAGTCTGGGTGGAACCAGAAGTGCATAAAGAAACATCTTTCCTTATGCAGATATTGATCAGCTGTGCTTACATATTCCTTTGTAAGGACAGGACAGTTTCCCCTAAGTTAGAGGACAGAGTGACTCCTACTGACAGCATTAGCTCTGCCCGTACTCTTAGATGCAATGCCAGGGACTGTGAGGGCCAGAGATCCTGGAGCTGCTGGCCAGGTGTGGTCAGGGGCCAGTTATGTATGTCCTTAGTATCAAACAGAAGCCTCTTTTGCAGGGTGGACCCTGGGAAGCCCTGTTGGGGCCATCCCTTGTTGGCAGCCTCTTCGCTTCCTCTTCGTCTTCTCCTCTGGGTTTTCTCAGCTCTTTCAAGAGCAAGCTTTGCCACCCTGAGTGCTCTCCACGACCACAGCTACCTTCTGCGGAAGAGGCCTCAGGGGTCCTCTCTCTGCATGTAGTTGCCTGGCAGGCCTGACCTGGCTATACATGGGAATCACCTGGGGAACGTTACAAACCACTGTTTTGTCGCCCTGCCACCCAGAGATGCTGCACCTTGTATTAACTGAGCACCTACAGGCAGGTGTGGTGACGCACACCTGTAGTCCCAGCTGCTCAGGAAGCTGAGGTGGGGGGATCACTTGAGCCCAAGAGTTCGAGATTAGCCT
>NW_016107888.1:511700-516369 GCF_001604975.1 Cebus imitator | reverse complement strand
GTGATCCACCCGCCTCAGCCTCCCAAAGTGCTGGGATTACAGGCTTGAGCCACCGCGCCCGGCTCAAAATTAATTAATTAAAAAATATTGAGCACCTACTTGATGGCCAGCACTGAACTTGGTGCTGGAGTTATAGTGGTCACTAAGATATAATCTTTGTCTTCAAAGAACTTCAGTCAGGTGGGAATAGGTATTTATTGAACGGAATAATATTTAAAGAAATGTCTACCGAGAGGCCAATTCTTGGAAATCCCTGTTGGAAAAAAGATTTTTATTTCCTTTATGAGCAGAGTGGGAAGTTGTCTCTTTAGATTGATGGATTTGGAAGGGAATTTAGTAATCTAACCCCAACCTCCCATTTTACAGGTGTGAAAACCAAGGCCAAACAGCTGAGTGTTCTGCCCTGAAGGAGAAAAGTGGTCTCTGAAAGCCAGAAGACTCACATTATGGCATTCCTGCCAGCTGCTGTCAAGAGCTGCTCAGCTGTCCTCAAATCCTTTGTCTGATGTCAAGGTAATAAAAGATTTAGGGAACTTTAGTAAAGGTATCTTAATCAAGTCTAGTTGCCTTCGAGATTAGATTCAGTCATGCTGAACAGCTAAGGATTGGCAAGAAATATTACAAATTGTTTCCAGGAATTTATTTCTACAAACACTGATGAGTATATGTATAGTCTTAAGTCAAAATGTTGTTTATGTTCAGCTGTTTTTGTAAGTTATCACAGTTTTGTAAATTGAAAAATAATTGATGGAAAACTAAGCCGATCTCTTTACTAAGCTTACGCGCTAAGCGTGGCCCCACCACCCGCTTGCTGTGTGGTCCTGGGAAAGTCATTTAACTCTTCTGAGCTTCAGCTTCTTCATCTATAAAATGAAGGTAATGATAGTACCTGCACAGCGAGGTGCAGCATCTGCAACGGAGTCTGAGGCCAACCACCTGGGGTCAAGCCCCAGCTCTAAACTGACCAGTGTGATGGCTTTGGACAAATCACTGGACCTCTCTGCTTGTTTCTTTATCTGAGGTCTGCTGCCAAGAACCTGCAGATTCCCAGTCTGTCTTGGGTGGTGGCGGGTGAGAGTGTCGACAGCCCCCCGCCAATGGCCCTGGCCTGGAAAAAGGCAATTTTGGGGGAGGGAGGGATGGTGGCTTTTCCCCTTCCCAGGGTTCCACATCTCCCCACATCCATACATCAAGGCAGGGAGCTGGAAGTGGAGGTGCCTGTGGGATGGCAGGGAATGGGCAGGAGGTCCCCAGCTCTGTCCTCAGGCACCTCAGAGAGGAGAGATGCACAGAGTGAGCCCAGGGTGGCTGAACTCCAATGAGGAGGGCAACAAGAAGATCCCTGTGAGGAATGGGGAGGCTGGACCTGGGCAGTTGGTGCCAAGCAGGGCTGGGGGCAGAGCCGCTGGGTGGTCAAGGCAGGGGAGGAGCAGAGAGTAGCTCTGGGACTGGGGCCGTCCTGCATTACTGAGAAGGGGTATGGCCAGGGCGTGGTCTGGGTGCCCAGGGCTCCCCCATTATGGCTCACAAGGCATTTCTATCAGGCCATGCAGTCATCACAGAGCCTTCGAGCTGGATATGATCCTGCCCATTTGACAGCAGGGGAAGCCCAGGACAAGTGGCTTGCCCGAGGCACCCAGTGTTCTCCACAGCCCCGGCTCCCTCTCTCTTGTCTTGGCCCCAGTCTACTCTGTAAGCACTGCCTTGGCCCAGGACAAGCAGGGAGGGGAGCAGCATAGGATGTGTGTGTACAAGTGTGTATGTGTGTCTGTGAGTGTGTGTGTCTATGAGTGTGTTGTGTACGTGTGTATGAGTGTATATGCAACTGTACGTGTGTGTATTTGAGTGTGTGTCTGTGTTTGTGTATGTGTGTCCAAGAGTGTCTGTCAGTGTATGTGTGTATATGTGTATGTGTGAGTATGTGAGTGTATGCATGTATGTATGTGTGTGTACATGTAAGTGTGAGTGTGTATGTGTATATGTGAGTGTGTATCTGAGTGTGTGTGTACATGAGTGGGTAAATGAGTATATGCATGTGTATTTGAGTGTGTGTCTGAGTGTGTCTGTGTGTATGTGACTGTGTGTAGGTGTACGTGTGTATATGTGTGTATATGTGAGTGTGAGTGTGTGTATGTGTGTGTGTCTGTATATGTGAGTATGTGCACGCATGCATGGTGTATGTATGTGTATGTGCAGCTCTCCTCCAGGTCACCAGTTTAAGTGGGGACACTCCTCCGACCTTTCTTTCTGTCTTCAAAGAGCAACTCAAGTACCTCACATGGTCCCCAGGGCATCTAACTGGGTCTGCTTTCTGCTTTGGTTCCCTCCTCACTCCTACTGTCCAGAAGCTTCCTGTACTCCCACACCTACCCACCATCAATCTCTGCCCCGTCCAGGGACCATAGGGACACTTCCTATTATGGTTGGCTTGTGGGGCAATAGACACTGGGTTATTGGGGTGGGTAGTAGCACTCCCCCTACTCCCAGGCTCTGCACTGACTTTTAAAAATTATTACTGTTGGCCGGGTGCTGTGGCTTACGCCTGTAATCCCAACACTGGGAGGCTGGGGTGGGCGGATCACCTGAGGACAAGAGTTCCAGACTCCTGTCTGACCAACATGGAGAAACCCTGTCTCCACTAAAAATACAAAATTTGCCAGGCATGGTGGCATGTGCCTGTAATCCCAGCTACACGGGAGGCTGAGGCAGAAGAATTGCTTGAAACTAGGAGGTGGAGGTTGCAGTGAGCCAAAATCATGCCATTGCACTCCAGCCTGGGCAACAAGAGCAAAACTCTGTCTTAAAAAAAAATTATTATTATTACTATTATGAGAGATTGGGGTATCACTATGTTGCCCAGGCTGGTCTTGAATTCCTAGGCTTAAGGGATCCTCCTGCCTCAGCCTCCTGAGTAGCTGGGACTACAGGCACACACCCCACAGCCCCATGCACTGACTTTTGCAAGCTCTTCCCCACTTTGGCGATGGGCCACCAGTTCCTGGCCCCTTACATGGTGCCCATATCAAAGCCCTTGGCACTTCAGTGGAGGCCGTGGAGGGAGAGGAGGATAAGTGGGTGGCACAGATGGATGTGGGCAAGGTGCCAGTAAAGAGTGTGTGGGCAGCGAGAAGAGGATATGCTATCTGTAACAGATACCTGTGGCTCCAGAAGCCCTGGGGTGGACCCTGCCTTCCCCAGGAGAACCTGAGGTCAGCCAGGACACATCAGACAGCCAGAGATAAGGACTAACCACCCACAGCCGCTGGCACCTGGCTAGAGCCTGCCTAGACCTACTCCCAGAAGGGAACTGCATTTATGGAACACCTTCTATGTGCCTGGCAAGTGGCAGTCACTCTACCTCCATCCTCTCCCAAAGTTGTTATCCCCGTTGTACAGATAAGGCAATTGGGGCTTGGCAAGGTTATGTAACTGGCCTAAGACATACACATGAAGTGGCTGAGCCAGGATTTCAACACAAAATTGTATGGTTCTCAGAATTTCCCACCCCAACGGGGAGGTGGGCAGAGTAAAATCAGGAGGCAAGGCAAAGTGCAATTGTTGGGCCAGGCAGTGGAACAGATGGTGCTCCCAAGAGAGGTTTTGGGTCTCTGCCCTCCAGAAAGGCAGTCTGACATGAGTGCAGGCCAGGCTGGTGTGTGGCTGGCTGGTGGTAGTGGGAGTGGTGGAGGGGGCTTCAATCTCTGTCTTGAGGTTGTGTGGTAAGCAAGAGGCACAGAGGCCTTGGTTTAGTCCTGGTGGGAAGGCAAAGCTGTCTGGATCCATTCCTGTCTGGATGCCCTCTTAAGGTGCAGCCTAGGGAGGCGGCACAGCTTTTCCATTAGAACAGTGGTTTCCAAAGTGGGAGTGCACCTAGGGGTGTGCAAGATGGTTCTTTTGAGAATGGGAAGACAAAATTGGAATTTCTATTTAGAGTTTAAAAAATTATCTTGTACATAAGTGCTGAGAAAAAAAAATTAATCCTGGGCCGGGCACAGTGGCTCACACTTGTAATCCCAGCACTTTGGGAGGCTGAGGCGGGTGGATCACGAAGTCAGGAGATCAAGACCTGGCTAACATGGTGAAACCCCATCTCTACTAAAAATGCAAAAAAATTAGTCAGGCATGGTAGCATGCACCTGTAGTTCCAGCTCCTCAGTAGACTGAGGCAGGAGAATTGCCTGAACTGGGGAGGCAGAGGTTGCAGTGAGCCAAGATTGTACCACTGCACTCCAATCTGGTGACAGAGTGAGACTCCATCTTAAAAAATAAATAAATAAATAAATCCTGGCTGGGTGCAGTGGCTCACACCTGTAATCCCAGCACTTTGGGAGGCCGAGGCAAGTGGATCACTTGAGCCCAAGAGTTCAAGATCAGCTTGGGCAACATGGCAAGACCCTATCTCTACCGAAAAATTTATAAATATTAGCCAGGTGTGGTGGCATGCACCTATGGTCCCAGCTACTCTGGAGGCTGAGGCAGGAGGATCTCTTAAGCCTGGGAGGTCTAGGCTGCAGTGAGCCATGATTGTGCTACTGCACTCCAGCCTGGGCAAGAGTGAGACCCTGTCTCAAAATGTATTTATTTATAAATAAATAAAAAAATTAATCCCTATGTGTGTGTGATTTCTAATATGCATACTAATAAATTGAATAACACAAATATAGTTTAT
>NW_016107888.1:473676-511555 GCF_001604975.1 Cebus imitator | reverse complement strand
GTAAGCCATGGCACCTGACCCTTCTTTTTTATTGTTATTATTATTATTTTTATTTATTATTATTTTTTAAGATGGGGTTTCACCATATTGGTCAAACTGGTCTCGATTTTTTTTTTTTTTTTTAAACTGAGTAGTCCCTAGAAAAGGTTTTCAGAACTAGGCTTTGGTGAGTTGCAGGTGTGGAGGGGAAGCACCCCAGAGGGTGGGTGTAGATGGACTGGGATTGGCTGTTGGTGTCCCCTGCTGGTCATTATAGGAAGTGCAACATCCCTCAGTGCAAAGCCGTATCTGCTGGGCATTTACAACACTCTTGAATTTTATTTCCCTCTGCGCCTTGACTCCCAAAGCTCTGGGCTGAACACTACCACAGGAAAACCTTGATTTAGGGGGAAGGATAGATACCACCTGCACCCTGTCACCTCTAAGGCTGAGGCAGGAGGGAAGGCAGAGCTGACTACAGACCCCAGAGGAGGACTTATTCCCCTCTTGGGGCAGGAGGGCAGCCCTTAACTGCTAAGAGATGCATTGCGGACCCTCAAACCTGCTTCCCTTCCCAGCTACTCCATTCCCAACCATTAGCACCCCCATTCTTTTGGGGAAACAGCTTAGGACACTCTGCATCTTTATTATGGCATTCAACTGTGCTACCAGGAAGCGCTGTTTGTGTCTATGTAACAGACCCCTTCCTGACTTCAGCCCCAGACTGTGAACTCTAGGAAGTCAGGGCCCTTATCTATCACAGTATCACAGAAAGTGGTACCTTGCCTGGCACGGAACAGGAGCATCCTATTCTACATCAAGAAATATTTCTTCTCATTGTGTAACTGCACAGGGCTGTTGTGAGAATGAAACAATTTGTCAATTGTAAGGTTCTGAACAGATGTGAGAGGCTGGCATTCTGCAAGGCCCTTATCAGAGAGATACTTGTTGACTGACTAATGCAGCGGGGTAGTGGCTAAGAATAATGAGTTGGGCTCCACCTCCCCAGGTGGGCTAGAATCTGAGATCCCAGCCCGTCCTGAGGATCCTAAATGGAATGGAAGGCTGCTGTGGGTTGCTACAGAGCTAATAACTGCCTGGTTGAGAAGTAATTAATATTTAGTAGAGATTCAAGATCCCTCCTCTTCCCAAATACAAATAGCTAAGTGATTCCCAGCCCACAGGCAGACAGGTGAGAGTGGAGGATAGCCTTTGTAATAGAAAGGGGAACTCTTTTCCTGAATTCAATTAGAAGGATTTTCTAGCTTGCGGGCAAAGAGAGCTGCAGGAACCCTCGTTGGTTAGAGACCAAAGCTTGCAGTTCCTGTCAAAGCTATCTGGGGTCGCTGACTTTCTCCTCTCAGTAAAAGCCTGCGGCACCTAAACAATGTGGTTTTCAGCAGTTTGGCTGCCTCTGGCTTTTCCCTATATCCAAACTTATACCTTTGGAGCTCAGGGGAGAGCTGAGTCTTGGAACCGGGGACCAGTCCCCTGCTTCCGGGATAGATTCCCATTTCTGAGATATCCAAGCAAGTTTCCAGGCTGTAATTCATTTCTTCTCTTTTTGTTTCTTTTGAGACAGGGTCTCACACTCTTGCCCAGGATGGAGTGCAGTGTTGCAATCTTGGCTCACTGCAGCCTCGACCTCCTGGGTTTAAGGGATCCTTCTACCTCAGCTTCCCAAGTAGCTGGGACTACAGGCGCGCTACCACGCCTAGCTAATTTTATTTTATTTTTTGTTGCTCACGCTAGTCTCGAACTCCTAGGCTCAATCGATGCTCCCGCCTCGGATTCCCCGTGTTGGGATTACAGAAGTGAGCCACGGCGCTGGGCCAAAGATGCAGTTCATTTATGATCTTAGGAATCCAATTAGCAAGGAATGGGGTGATCTCCGCAGTTGGTTGGGGGCAACTGGACGGGGTGGCGGAACGCCGAGGTCGGGGAAGAAGTGTAGCTGTCCCCAAAAGCTCGGCGCACTGCCCAGAACCTCCGGTGTTTGGAGGCTCAGTATCTTTTACTAGCAGGTCTTGGGTGGAGCCGGAGGCTGGGTGAAGGCGGGCCAGTGGGTTTAACCCTTTATTTACTTCTTGGAATGCGACTCTGAGGAAGGCTAGCCAGTTACTTCTTTATTCCTTAGACAGGGAAATGGACCAGGCCTCCCGCACCCAGGCCTAAAATAGGGTCCGAATCTTTTCACAAAGACATTTCCTCTTTTTTGTAAATTTTCTAGAAAGTCTGGAATCCAGATATCCACCCTCCGAGTCCTTAAAAGCTGCCGCTGACTCCGAGGCCTTTGGGGCTGGTATCCTGCTTTCTGGGAGTCTCTCTAAAGTCCTCCTGCTCCTTTTCTCAATATGGAAGCAGGCTAACGAGGAAAGGTGAGGCACGCCTGGAAATAGAACGCAGGTCTAAGCCAAGAGGGTGGGCGGAGTAATCAAGCCGGTCTCTCTCGGCACTTTCACCATCGCCCTTTTAAGGGATCCTTGGGAGCCGAGGGACACCAGCGGGTACCAATACCAGCCTTGCCTCCCCGAGTGGGAAGCCAGCAGGGGGTCGTGGTCTGTGCGGTGTCTCCCAAACCTGACTGCCCCCCAACCAGCTGCTGGGAAAGACTACTAACTCCGAGTTGTGCCAGCCTCCGCGTCCTCCTCCCCTCTCCTCTCAACCTCCGCCCCCTCGCGGAGAGGCTTCGCCGCTTTAAGAGCCGGGCTAGCGATTGACAAGCAATAAACGCTGAGCGCCCGGCTGCGCTTGAGCCGCCCGGAGCTAGGGGCTCCCCGGGGCGCAGGTAGGCGTCCCCCGGCCCCCGGGCCAGCACCCACCCCAAGACCTTCACCTCCTTTTCGTCCTGGCGGGGCACCTGGGACCCTATTCTCTGGGTTTAAACTCCATAGGCCCCTTTCACCCAGCCCCTCCCTTCCCTCTCCACCCGCCCCCGCCCCCGGGCCCTCTTTCTGGGGTGCCAGTTGGGAGAACCAAGCCCCACTGCCCATTGACGCTGGCCCACGCCCCTGCGGTAGGGGTGCCAAAGTGGCTTCGGGCACCGAAGTGGTGAGCTGTGCGGGGCCCGGGTATCCGTGCGGCCTCCCCGGGGGCTGTGCGGGTTGGGGGGACTTGGAAGCCCAGCATTACGTAAGAACCGTGCTGTTAGCGCTTCCGGGGGTTGGGGAGCGAGACAGAGGTTGCACTGGGTTCCAGTGGCCCCCTGGGCCCCCTAGGCGGCCAGCACCACAATCTTCCCTGGGAGGGTTCCGCAGAAGGGGGTGCACTGCTTCTCCCGCTTCGCAGGCTGTAGCGGGGCGAGTCGGAAGCCGGGGTTAGGGTCTGGAGACTTGGGAGGGAACCGGTGCCAGGGTTAGAAAGTTAGGTCAATTAAGAGGGGGGGATGAGGACGGGGTGGGGGTTGGTGGAGGGGCAGTAATTTAGTGACCTCATCCCTGGTCTCCGGCGGGCGCGCAGGCAGAGAGCCTTCTTTGATAGCTTACAACACGCCCCCCTCCCCCAGGTCCTAGCGCCCAGAGTGTTAGGGCTGGGTCCGTTGGGGCAGGGGTGATCTGATTGTCCAAGCGAGCACATCTGCCCGGCCTTTCGACCCCATCTTCTGGCTCTCGGTCTGTCCAGCCCTCCCTGCGACCTCTCGCTCTCCAAAGCGCCTTTGTCAGACCCTTCTCTTCCACACCTCTTTGTATGTGTGTGGATGGAGGGATGGGTGGGAGGTTGGAGGAAACCTCTCCCTTTCACTGCTGGCCTGCACCGCCTACGGACACTTTGGGCGATGCGGGTTTCTTGGAGGCAGAGATGAGCGGGCATCTGGGCCCAGGCTGTTGGAAGCCGAAGTGCAGGTTCCCAGATGCCTGCCTGGGTGCAGGACCTTGGCACGGAGCCAAGCTAGCTTGCCTGGCACTGCCGTTCTCCTGTGGGCACAGCCAGACCCCGCCCTCTCAGAGGCTTGGGCTGACGTGGGGAAGCAGAGCTAGCCGATGCCGTAGGAACTGACTCCCCAGGGAGAAAACCCAGGCAGGCTGGGCAAGACTTCTGAGCGCAGAGATTTCATACAGGATTCTTCTTGCCTCTTCCCGCCCTCTACACTCTAGGGAAGAAGGACTTCTGGAGTCTCTTCTCTGACCCTGTGAGGGAGCGCTGCACCAGCCAAGAGAAGGCTCCAGGTCTTCGAGGCCTGGGAGGTGGAGGCCTGCTCTCTAGGAACAGGGACAGTAGGGATTGGCACCAGGGCCATGGGCCAGCACAGTGGATCTGGGCATTTCTTCCAGACTGGGCGTAGCTTGAATAGTGGTGCCGTTCCTCTCCCTAAGAACCTGTCTTCCTTGTCCTCAGGGGCAGAGCCGGGAGGAAGGGGAACCATCCCTTCACTTTTGTAATTTCTGTCACCTGAGCTCAGGTGACCAGCTCAGGCCTGAGAGGGGAATGGGAGCAAGGGAGTGTTTTACTGAAATCAGGTACTAGTCCTCTGGGAAGAGTCTTTTTTGAGGGGAGGTGGAGTTGCTGTGGTTCCCCCACCCCCAGAACTCAGCAGGCATTCAATCCTAAAGTGGGCACTGCCAGATGCTTCCCCCAACTCCCCACCCTGCTGTGAGCCACTGCCTCCTGTTGTCATGGCAACTGGGAATTAGGGTTTTATCCAGCAGCACATGCCCAGGAAAGCAAAGGGAAGAAGGGTGGGGGGTTAACCCCCTGCCCTTTCCTGGGAAAACGAGGGAGCAACTCCTAGCCTGGGGAGGCCCTGGAGTGGAAACTAGGGCTGTAGACACCATTCCTGGCTCTGCCCAGAGCACTTGCTCTCCTTGTGCCAGCTCTGAGCCCAGAAGGGGAGAGGGGAGAGAGGGCAAGCCAGAGGGGCCATGGAGAGGTACATATCGCTTCTGTCAGCCCCCACATAAATGTCTGTGGAACATCTGTGCTTTGGTAGGCTCGAGTTCCAGAAGCAAATAAAATCAATGTGGTTCTGGCTGTCATGAAACCTACAGCCTGGGAGTACTCATCTTTTCTACTTTGGCTCAAATTCTGGACTCTTTTATTATTTTTTAAATGACTTTTTTTTTTTTTTTTTTTGAGACAGGTTCTCGCTTTATTGCCCAGGCTGGAATGCAGTGGTGCAATCATTGCTCACCACAGCCTCGACCTCCTGGGTTCAAGAGATTCCTTGCCTCAGCCTCTCAAGTAGCTGGGATCTTAGGTGCGCACCACCACACCCGGATAATTTTTAATTTTTTTGTAGAGATGGGAGTGTTACCTTGTTGCCCAGGTGGGTCTCAAACTCCTGGGCTCAAGTGGTTCTTCTGCCTCAGCCTCTTAAAGTACTGGGATTATAGGTGTGAGCCACCTTCTCGGCCTAATTCTGTTCTTACCCTCTAAAATTCTCATTCCCTCTTAAAAAAAGACAGCAGCCAGAAACACTTTGTTTATATACTTATTTTTGAGTCATAAAACCTGGATTTTCATTTTAGCTCTCCTTATTAGCTTCATGACCTTGGGCAAATCAGTTAACCTCTCTGATCCTCCCTGGTCTCCTCCTCCTCAGGGAAATAGGCATGTAATACCTGCTCTTCCTGCTTCCCAGGACTGTTGGAATTGTTGTTGTTCTCCAGTCCCCACCTTCTGGGCAGCACCCTCTCCCCTACCTTGCTGACTGGTTCTGAAGGGGAGGCCCTTCATATTCCCTTCCCCATTGCTTTGCCCTTGCACCCACTCATCCTCCTCTCTCCCCTCTCCAGGAGAGACGTTTTAGAGCCCTCGCCTCCTTCACCATGCCGGTCGCCGCCACCAACTCTGAGTCTGGTAAGAAGGGGGTGAGGATGTTAGCTTATTTCAGAGCTTCAGAGGATGCAAGGTGAGGACTTAGGGGATGGGGAACAGCAGCCAGGCGCTTGCATAGCTCCAGGTAAGAACCAGCCTGCTCCACTGCTGTTCTGCCCTACCACTCAGCCATTCCTTCTGGCAGCTGCTGTGGCCATCTCCTCTGTGTGGGTTCCTGTGCTGCACCGGAGAAGAGGAGGAATGAGACCCATACCTGCTCCAGTGTAGGGCTGGAGATGCAGCACAACCCACCTCCCTGGAGGGCAGGGGATGCATGCTCCAGAGATGACCTGCACTTTTGCTGGAGGGCAGTGGCATGGGTCCAGGCCTTTAGGAGGTGGCCTGGGAGCTGGGCCTTGGTGAATGGCTTGGGGGTGGAGGGATTACAGCAGCACAGCCTGGGCCTGAGAAATTCATAGTCACTGCCCCCTAGACCAGCATGTGCCAGAGGTGGACAGGGGATTCTGGGGCTCATGAAGCTGTGAGTGAAGGAATGAGAATACCAGGTCGGGATACCTGGGCATGGCTCTGTAGGAGGCATTAGGACAAGGGAGTGGGCCACCCAGACAAACTAGCGAAGCCTCAGGAGCAAACTGCTTAACCTGTTGGTGAGACGCAAAGGCTATAACAGGGGAGAGCACGTTACTTTTAAGAATAGTCATAATTATTATGCTGCCATTGCTGCCACTGACACCGAGTTGTTGTTTCTGAGACAGGGTCTGGCTCTTTAGCCCAGGCTGGAGTGCAGTGCCGCAAGCTTGGCTCACTGCAACCTCTGCCTACTGTCCTCAAGCCATTCTCCCATTTCAGCCTCCCAAGTAGCTGGGACTGACTGCAGGTGTGTACCACCATACCCAGCTAATTTTTGTACTTTTTGTAAAGACAAAATGTTGTCCAGGCCGGTCTCAAAGTCCTGAGCTCAAGCCGTCCACCTGCCTTGACCTCCCAAAGTACTGGGATTACAGGTGTGAGCCACTGTGCCTGGCCTGAGTTATTTTGGCATTAACCCTGTGTCACCTCCCTTTGAGGACCTGAGATTTCCCTAAGGTGAGATGATGGAACAAGATCAGTGTTCTGAACTTTTTTTTTTTTTTTTTTGAGATGAAGTCTTACTCTTGTCACCCAGGCTGGAGTGCAGTGGAGCAATCTCCGCTCACTGCATCCTCTGCCTCCTAGGTTCAAGCAATTCTCCTGCCACAGCCTCCTGAGTAGTTGGGATTACAGATGGCTGCCATCATGCCTGGATAATTTTTGTATTTTTGTAGAGACAGGTTTTGCCATGTTGGCCAGGCTGTCATGAACTTCTGACCTCAGGTGATCCACCTGCCTCGGCCTCCCAAAGTGCTGGGATTACAGGCGTGAGCCACCATGCCCGGCCTTTTCTTAACTTTTATTGGTCCTGAGCCACTGAGAATCTGTTGACAGCAGTGAGCCCTCATCATAGACATATGCGTCCATGCACAAAAGCTGCATTCCACCCCAGGGGCTTATGGACTCCGGTAGTGCACGTGGGACCCCACAAGGTTAAGCTCTCTGTGCTAGAGGCCCTCTGAGGCCTGGGCAGCTGGGAATTGCTCTGGTTTTTCTCGGAGTTGTCTGAACTTCCCCCTGCCTGGATGCTCCCCTCCCATGCAGCTCCTTCCCTTGCTCTGGGCTCTGCCAATGCCTCTGCAAGAGGTTCCGGGGCTGCCACTTTGGTTAGAATGATTCCCCTGTCCCTCTACTCTGAGATAGTGAAGTGAGTGAGCCAGCCTAAACTGTGATGCACTTGTCCAGGAAAGGCCTCTTCTCCTTGCAGTGGAGGGATGGCACCAATGTCCCCAGCTTCTGCAGCGTTGGAAGGCTCAGTCCCCCATCTCCTGTCCAGCCTGCTGGGCCCCCTGGGATCTCCCCACCTCTTTCAGCCTGCCTCGGCCCCACTGTAAGCTGCTTAGGGGTTAATTAAACCCACCCCTGAGCCTGTGCTTAATGGCCCCTCCATCCGGGGCTGCCCAGTAAACCCATTAATAGTGCCTGGCTGGGCTGTAGAGGGAGGAGCAGGCCCAGCAATTTGGCTTCCTTCGATGGAGGTATAGGGGTTGTGGGGGAGGATCGGGGACAGGGAGTGGAGCCTTGGGGCGTGGTGGTGGGGTCTGTTTCCTCAAAGGACTCCTGGGGCTCCTGCTCCCCTTCATGTTGTTCTGCTTCTGGCGTCTCATAATCAAAGGAAGAAGTACAACATGTTTCTGTTCCTTTGGGCAACCTATGTTCTATCCTGAGCTATATTAGCTGCCAGCCTCAAAAATCTAATGGTGGGTTCTGCCCCTTATTATCTGGTAGTCATTATACTTCTCACAGGACAGAAAGACAGCTGTGTCCTTGTCTCTGGGTTCAGACTTCCCTTCCCTCCTCCTTCCCTGGGAGGCCCCTGCCTTGGACTCTGCAAAGGGCAAGGTCCTTTTTCTGCCCTTCCCCATGGGTCAGTATGGCTGTTTGAAGGGCGGGAAAGGGTATGGGTGTATTTCTCTTGCAGGGAGACCCCATATCTACTTTGGGTAAAGTCAGGGGCCCTTTTCCTGAGGGTTGCCAGATGAATGGGCAATGGCACTGGGCTGAGAGCTTAGAGATCCTGTCCCAGGATCTGGTTTTTCACTCACTCACTCACTCCTGACCTGCAGCCTTGCTCCCTCTTCCCCTGTCATCAGACTCCCTCCCTTCTTTGGATCAAGGTTGGGATATGGGGCTGCTTTCAGATGGAGCTGTCCCTTTAAATCTGTCCTCCATCCCTGGGTTACTGTCCTGGTGTATAATCCTGCTGCCATGGCAACCAGGGGTGCAATGCAACCTGGTGCCACTCCTCAGGGAATGGCTGAGTGGAGGCTGCATTACCCTGGTGGTGGCCTCATGGGCACAAGATCTCAGAGGAATGGGGGCACCTGGCTGGAGCTGTGCCTCCCTTCTGCCCACACATTTTCCTGTGTGCAAATGTGCCCTCACATTTCCTTTCTGGGGAACTGAGGTCCAAGATGCCTGACTTGCTTTCTGGGCATCACCCCCCTTGTCAAGGGGAAGAGCTCATGGGAGATGGGGGAGGGGGAAAGCTGCTGTGAGTCGAGGGGTCAGCAGGGCTGGGGTACCGCCCCTACCCACAGCAATGCCACCTTCCCCACGTACCCTGCCTCCCAGTGGCTGACCTTGGGCAAGTGTGGGGAGGCATTTGGGGCTTGAGGTATTTGCCTGGCACACCAGTGAGGCTGCCTCCCGGTAGAAGGCTGAGTCTTTCTTGGGGACTTCTTTGACTGAGCGATCACTGTAAAGGAAACAGGGCCTGGAGAGGGGCCAGAGCAGAGGTCAGAGGGCATGGGGAGGAGGTGGCATGCCCTCTGATACTCCAGGGTGTATTAGAGAAGGGACTTCCAGTAAAGAGGAGGCAGGAACAAGATAGGCCAAGACTTTTCTCCCTCGGGTTTCTGAAGCTGGCTGTGAGGGAAGGGTCTCAGGATGCCGTACCAGTCTTGAAGGGGCAGCATGCCATGCCTACCCCCTCCCCAAAACCTCCTGTTAGCCGCCTCCTCCCCATCATCACCGACACTGACACGCTGGGATCGGGCCATCGGTGGGACTAGGGCTCCCTCCCACCACCCTTCTCCCACCCGGGTTACCGCCTGCTCTGCACCCTGCTGCGCCAGTCGGGGCTTCAGCCAATCAGCAAGGTGGTCAGGGCTGCTGAGCCTTGCCATTGGCTGGTTCCTCAGAGGGCTCTCCGCCGAGTCCCTCCTTCTCCAGCGCGGCCAGCCTCTGGCTGGGGAGGCAACAGAAGGCGGTGTGGAGGCCACTCTGGGAGTCCCCGGGGCTGGGGGCCGCCATGGCAGGCAGCCCAGGCAGCGGGGCCTCCTTGGAGGGCATATCTCTGGGCTCTTCTGAGGAAGCGGAGCTTCAGAGGGAAGGTAGGGAAGGGAGCGCCGGATGGGGGCGGGGCAGCTGGCCCCTTAGCCTACCCTCCTCCAGCAGAGTCGGGGCATCTGAGGAGGGTGGCCTGGGAGCGGTCATCTGAGGGCACCTTCTGGAGAGCTGTCCTGGGCAGAGGGCACCGACTTTCTTGGCTCAATCCTCCCCTGGATGATTGACGGAGGGAATCCGGTATACCCTGGCAGGGAGGGAAGAGTCCCTACCCTGGCCTCTTTCAGAGACCACTGAGGGCCTTGCAGGCCTCTGACCCATGCCAAGCCCTGGCCTGGGCAAGAGGGGTGGGTCTGGAGGGCAAGCTTGGACTTTTTTTTCTGGAGAAGGCAGGGAACAGTAGGAAGAAGGAGATGGGAGTCCAGGAGTCCCTGAACCATCTCTCTGCTTCCTCCAGCTCCAGTGCCCCCTCCTCCCCACTCCTGTTCTTCCTGGAGGAGGGGAACACTGACAAGAGTGTTGAGGGGTGGCAGGGGGTGCGTCTTCACCCATCCTCCATGACTTGGGTGCTGTTATGCAGATGTAGGCATGGGCGGCAGGGTGGCAGAGTAATGATACCCCTTGCCCATCTCTGCCCCCAGCTGGGCACATTCTGCTTCTCACTTCCTTTCCCCAGAACTTGCCACAGCCTGGAACTCCCACCTCTGCCAGTGAGTGAAGGCAGCCCCCACCTCAGATCTCAGGGGCCGTTGTTGTGGCCCAGCTACAGGTGTTACCATGTCCTTTGTTCTGTCCCATCCTGGGCTGAGAGTTTGCTTATCCCAGTGACGGCTTGGCGTGACCTAGGCCTTTGGGTGCCCACAGCCATTCCAGGCCCCCAGTGCCTGTTTCCCTAGCTCCTGCCAGTGTTCCAGGCCTCAGCTTTGGCTTCCTATCATCATGTTAATTTCTCAGTGATTATAGATCATTGTCATTCAGAGCTGAAGGGCCTGTAGGCATCATCTAGCCCAACCCATCCATTTTACAGGCGGGAAAGACTGAGGCCAGTGAGGGACGAGGACTTGGGCAGTGTCACGGGGAATTGGTGGTGCTTACACTGGATGCTGTGCAGGCCCAGCCTCCTGTGAGGCTGTCTGCTCGACTCTGAGCCTGTACTCAGGGACTTGCTCCAAGTACTGTCTGTCTCATCCTTGAGCCTGCCAGGTGCAGGTGGCTGAGTCCTGGGCTTCAGCCCATCTAGAGGTTGGGTGAGGAGCTTGTGGTTTTCTTTCTTTCCCTTTTTTTTTTTGAGGCAGTCTTGCTCTGCGGCCCAGGCTGGAGAGCAGTAGCATGATCTCAGCTTACTGCAATCTCTACCTCACAGGTTCAAGCAATTCTCCTGCCTTAGCCTCCTGAGAAGCTAGGATTACAGACCTACAGCATCATACTTAGCTAATTTTTGTACTTTTAGTAGAGATATGGTTTTGCCATGTTGCCCAGGCTGGTCTTGAACTCCTGGCTGTGAGAGGAGGGTCTTGATCCACCCAGCAGCTTTTTGTTTTCTGGAGCAGGGCAGGACCTATAACCTGAAACCACTTCCCTTTCTCCCCTCCCTCCACCTCAGAGTCCCTTCCAGCTGCCTGGAGCCTTCCACCTGCCCAGACTGGCAATACCTAGGGTAGAGAGAACAGGCCAAGGAAACTGTCCCAGGCATTCAAGGTCCTGGAGTGCCTGTGCTGGGAAGGGAGGGAAGTGTTGCTGGGGAGGGGCTGTCTTCTGTGGGACATAGGGGTGGGGGAGTGGCAGGTATTGTGGTGTGTTTTGGTATTCTGTGCCCAGCTGGTACCTGTGTATCTCACTGCCTATACCTTCCCCCAGCCATGCAGCAAGTACTGGACAACTTGGGATCCCTCCCCAATGCCACGGGGGCTGCAGAGCTGGACCTGATCTTCCTTCGAGGCATTATGGAAAGTCCCATAGTAAGATCCCTGGCCAAGGTACAGTGCTCCAGGGAGGTGGGCACAAGGGCACTATGCCTGGGGAGGCACAGCAGGGGATGGAGTGTAAGCTACAGAGGGCCCTGGGAATGGAGCATGTGACAAAGAGGACCCCTGAAGGGGGTTGTGGGAGAAAATCATGCCCAGGTGGGGACCTGAGTGGCTGCAGTAGAGGGGCTGCCCCCCTCACCTGTCTGGGGAGTGCATGAGCAGATGTTTGGGGACTGCCAGCCTGCAGAGTATGTGATTGGTGGGGGCCAGCATGCACATGTTGGGGACTCTCTAGAATTCATCTTGCTTGTCCTACCTTTGAGCATTTTGTGTAGATGTCTTTCTAAGGTCACTTGCCAGGGACCAGTTTTGTGGAAGACCATTTTTCCACGGATCAGGGTGAGGGGGAGTGGTTTTGGGATGCAGCTGTTCCACTCAGATCATCAGGCATTCATTAGACTCTCATAAGGAGCACACTGCCTAGATCCCCCAGCATGTTTGGTTCTCAGTAGAGTTCATACTCCTGTGAGAATCTAATGCTGCTGCTGATCTGACAGGAGGTGGAGCTTAGGCAGTAATGCTTGCCCACTTCCTGCTGTTCGCCTGGCTCCTGACAGGCCAGGGACCTGGTCCAGGGGGTTGAGAACCCCTGTTCTAATATACGAATAGAGCTGTTTGTTTATTGGTTCCCCTCCTGAGAGATGTGTATGTTACTGCTGCTTTTGCTCTCTTAAAAACAGTGCTGCAGTGAATTTCCTCATATCCATCTGCTCCTGCACGCGTGTGAGGGTTTCTCTAGAATGGACACTTGGTAATGAAATTGATGAATATGAGCAGTCTTGAACCTCAATATCTGTAACTTTCCAAAGTTGATTTTAGAGTTGGGTTCAGACCACATCACCTCTGGGTACGTTAGCTGTCGTCTCCACAATGAGACAGTGAGACTCTGCTTTGGGATGGCAGAGTCTCAGAGTGAGACGGCCCTCTCGCCAATGCCCTTCAAAGCAGAATCCCCCTTGATAGCATTCATCTCTAGTCCAGTCCACCTGACAGTCCGCTCGACAGCTCTCTAATGATGGGTCTGCTGGCTGGCTCTGTCGTTCACTCATTCGATCATCCATCTATCCATCCATCCATCCATCCATCTATTCAACAGATACCCGTTTCACACTCACCATATGCCAGACACAGTGCTGGGATTATGGAAGTGGACTGCCAGATAGTTTGTTTTCCTGAAGAAGCCCAAATCTGTCTTCCTTTCACTGGGCCCCACCATGCCCCAGTCCTAGGACCTCAGAGTAAAGCCTAATTGAGAATGAATCAATGTGCTGTGTCACATTGCAAGTAAACTCCCTTCTCTAGAAACGTTTTTGGTGAGAAGCTGTTCAGGATTTTTCCAAGAAATTCCTGGTATGGTTCCAGATTCATAGAGCACAGTGGAAGAGAGTATGGATGTTTCTTCCCCTCTGAGACCCCCAATATGAGGCTAATGGGCTCAGGCAATCCAGTGACTTCTCTCTCCCTCTGGTTATGAAACAAACAGGAAGTGAATCTCCTTGAAGGAGCCTACCTGAGCTCATTGAAACAAACAAACAAACAAAAACCCATACATTTCTTCCTTGTCCCTGTATGAGTGATTCTTTGCAATGTAAATTTGCCACTCACCAAAGATAGCATCTCAGAGCTTCCTGCATTGGACAATGGGACCTGCTTCCTCTTTCTCACTGATTTTAATGATTATGTGTACACAGACAAATTTCTAACCTAATAGACAAAGCACGTTAATCAAATCCAGCTGCAAAGACTTGACAAAGTGGCCCCAAAACCCACAGGAATGGAATCAGATTGAAGCCGCATGTAGTAGCTGTTGGCCTCCCTCCCTTACCCTTTGGAACTGGGCTTGACTCTTTCTGGGGATGTGGCAGACAGTGTGGGAGGCTGGATAGACCTGGGACCTGGGAGGGGCAGGGCCTAAAGGGACAAAACCAGAGGGTTAAAGGCCCTAAGGAAATTCAAGTCTAGCAGAGAGATCATAAATCCAGGCGGTTGGCTGCAGACAGCAGGTGGCGACCCTGACAGGTGGCTGGCATCTGGGAGGGGTGACATGGGTTCAGCAGCAGGTGTTCCAGCCGCAGGCAAGGCCAAGGTGAGGACTCCAAGTCAGGGAACATTCAGAAATTCGGAAAAATTGTTACTAATGGGGACATCTGCCAGCTGAGAGGCATGTGAAGGCAGCGTGTGAACTAATTCACATGAAATGAAGAAGAAAGAACACAGGGTTTGGAATCAGAAGATTCCACTGACTGGCTTTGTGAGTTTTATATATCTGTCAACCTCTCTGAGCTTCAGTTACTTCTTTTTTTTTTAAAATTAAAAAAATTTTCTTTATATGGTATACTATGGAGATTTTTTAAAAAAATAATATTTATGTATTTTAAAAGAAAGACGAGGTCTCACTATGTTGCCCAGGCTGGTCTTGAACTCCTGAGCTCAAGTGATCTTCCTACCTTGGCTTCCCGAAGTGCTAGGATTACAGGCGTGAGCCACCATCCCCAGCCCAGTTATTTCTTTTGAGAAGTGGGGAGAATGATATCTATCCCTCAGAGTTGTGGTGGAGCTAGGTGGAGGTTATGGAAGTGGAAGTGCTTTTTGACTCAGAAAGAGTTGTTATAATCTTAGCTTTAGACTGGAGTTCACAGGGAAGACTCTCGTTCTCTGTGGAGGCTAGGGTGGAAGAGCTGGGAAAGCAAGACAGGGCCCTAGAAGAATAAAGCTCTAGGGCGGTAACTAAGATAGGGGCTCTGACAAGGGGACATGCCAAGCAGAGGGTGTAGTGGAGAGGAGGCCAGTGCATCAGTTAGCTTTTGCTGTGTAAAAAACCATCCTGCTGTGTAGTGGCTTAAAACAACTGTGATTTAATTTCCCTGATTTTGTGGGTTGGTTGGGTGGTTCTTCTGGCCTGGGCTTGCTTAGCTGGGGCTGGGTGGTCCAGGATGGCCTCACTCACATACCTGGTGTCTTAGCTGGGAAAACTGCAATGTCTGGGATGACTAGGCCCCTTTCTATGTGGTCTCTCCTCCTCAGCCGCCTTCACATGGTGGTCTCACCAGCAAGGAAGGTCAAGACCCCAGTCACAAGTACTTTCTAAGCCTCTGCTTGCATTTGCTAATGGCCCATTGTCTAAAGCAAGTCACATCTGTCAATCTCGGATGAAAGAGTTCCTTTACTTTCTGGCTCACTACTCTCTGGGACATCTTTCGGCTTTTAATTTTACTATTTAATTATGAACCAGGGCTTCAGATGGGAATTCCCTGTCTTTTGTGATGATCAGAGGGGTTGAAGTGGAGGTCGGAGGGAAAACTTTTCAATGAAATGACTGTGTGGTGTTTGTATTTGTAGCCTGCTATGGCTCTGGATTGGGAGCAGACAGCAGGGTGCAGGCTGGCTCCACCACGAGCCTAGCTGTGTCTCCCACCCAAGCTTCTGGTCTACCATGAGCTTTAGCCTTGCTTTGCTGAGGATGATTTTCAGAGCAGAATGAAATGAATGGCTACCACAGAAATTAAAATCACTCTTCAAGTTCTGGGCCATGTGTCACTTAACATGAAAAAGGATAAGTCTTAGCAAAATAGTGAATAAAAAAAATTAAGTGAAATAATTGTTCATTTAATACTAAGTGAAAAAAGTCAGGCCCCAGGGATGGATAAAATCGTGATTCCCTTTTCTTAATGTCATAGAAAATGCATTTGGACAGACACGATTCCCTTTTTATAAAGGGAAAAATAACCGTATTCATTTCAGAAGTATGTGAAATATATACAGACACATTAAAACTCTTTAACAGGGAAGCCAGGCAATGACAAGCACCCTAAATCAAGATGGTGCTTTCTGCAGGCGGGAGGGTAAGTGGGGCATGTGCTTAGATGTTGGATATTGTCAAGAGCTTTGTGTTTTAGTTTGGGTGCTGAGTTCTCTTAGATCCTCATTATATAATTTAAAAAAATCTAATCTAGGCTGGGTGTGGTGGCTCACGCCTGTAATCCCAGCACTTTGGGAGGCCAAGGCAGGTGGCTCGCCTGAGCTCAGGAGTTTGTGACCATCCTGGGCAACATGGTGAAACCCTGTCTCCACGAAAATACAAAAAATTGGTTGGGCATGTGCCACTGCACTCCAGCTTGGGCTACAGAGTGAGACTCCATTTCAAAAAAAAAAAAAAATCTATTTTAATACTAACTAACAGAAGCTATGCACAAACCAATGTTGAGAACATATCATCAACCAAGGGTTGTGATTCATCCAATCCTGAAAGTCCGAAAAAGTGTGTAGCAAATTGTGCTACATGCTGAGTGTTCTTGGTGCTGGTCAATCAACTGTTTAGTTCAGCTTACTGAAGTGTTGGTTTTGTATTTGAATGATTAAATGTTTCAAGTTTTCTCTGGGCTGTGAGGTTGAGCTTGGAGAGCTGTGTTTTCATATCTGTGGGTATAAAACGTCCAGGGTAGCCACAGGAGGAGGAATGGATTAGCCCCTGGTGGGAATGTCACTGAGTCAAAGATGGGAGGTAAGCAGCTTAGGAGGCACCTTAGCTTCCCCCTGATCAAACACATCTCCTCAGAAAACTTGTCCTCCATCCATGGAGCAGATGGTGCTAAAGTCAAAATGAGCGACCTCTCTAATGCTCACATCAGGACACCTGGGCCAGAGCTGGTTCCTGTTAACCCAAAAGAGCCATGCAAGGATTGCCATGGTGAAATTGTTGCTGCCTGAGTGCCTTCGTTTATTCTTGAAACTCAGTTGTTGGGGCTTTGATTCCAGCATTGTCCGGCACAGGGGTAATAGAGCCAGGACGCCTCCCTCACTCTGGGGCTCCGTGGGCTGGGCCGAGCTAAATGACTGAACATTACACAGGGCTCTGTGGAAGACCAACCTTCTGGGGCTTGTTCCTGTCCCCAGTGCTGTTCCTTTGCTCCATTAGTTGTCTGTTTCCCCAGTAGGCTGTGGGTGTCAGTCTAAAATGCTGCCCACCTGGCAGAGGATGCTTTAGGAGGCGGTGGGGCCATGTGGGGTGCTGTTCCCTGGCCTGTTTGGGAAAAGAGAAGGCAGAAAGGATCTAACCTTGATTGAGCACCTGCTGTGTGCCAGGCACTATGTCCATCTCATCAGCTCCTCACAGCAGTCCTATGAGGTGTTATTCAAATCTCACTATCTCATGGCTAAACAAGCTTTCTATTATGAAAAAATTTAAAAATATATTCTGAACCTCCATCACCCAGCACCCCACTTCAGCATTTAACAAATCTTGTTTCCTCCATACCTTCATCCCCATTCCTCTCTCCTCCATTGTTTGGAATAGATCTCAGCCATAATAGATTGTATCTGTGTTTGATTATGTCTATCAACCGAAAAGGATTCTTAAAAAAAGTTACACTACTATTCTCATACCTCCTAAAAAAAAAAATCAAACAATAGTTTTCTTGTGAATTTTTTAAATTAAAAAAAATTATTTTTTAATGGAGATGGGGTGCTGTTAAAAGAAAGTCAGAGAGGGGAAAAAAAACAAAGAAAAAAATAAAAATGGAGATGGGGTTTTGCTGTCTTGAACTCCTGGGCTCGAGTGATCTTCCTGCCTTGGCCTCCCAAAGTGCTAGGATTACAGATGTGAGGCATTGTGCCCAGTCGTGAATTTTTAATAAATGGTATTGGGATGTCTGGATAGTCATATTGAAAGATATCAAAGTGGATCCAGATCTCACATTATATATCAGAATAAACTTCAAGTGGATCAGAGATCTCTTTGTGAAAATATAAATCATACATGTCCTAGAGGAAAACAAGGCTCTGTATATGGGAAAAGCCCTCCCTTTAAAAAAAGAAACCTAGCCTTCAAAATTCAGATGCACGAAAGATTGATAAATTCACTCACATTAAATTTTTTTTTTTGAGCCAGGGTCTTGCTCTGTCACTCAGGCTGGAGTGCAATGGTGCAAACAGTGCTTATTGCAGCCTCAACCGCCTGGGTTCAAGTGATCCTTCCACCTCAGCACCCCCAAGTAAGAGTAGCAGGGATCTCAAGTGCATGCCACCATGCTCTGGTAATTTAAAAAATATTTTGTAGCAACAGGGGCTTGCCATGTTGCCCAGGCTGGTCTTAAATTCCTGGGCTCAAGTAGTCTTCCCTCCTTGACCTCCCAAAGTGCTGGGATTACAGATGTGAGCCACTGCACCTGATCTAAATTTTTTTTGCATGCAAAAACACCGGAAGCAGAGTGAAAAGACAAGTGGCAAACTGGGAGAGATGATTTGCAAGAGATATCACAAAGGACTAATTTTCCCAATAGAAAACATTTTTAAAAATGGGGAAAAGAATAAAAACCAAGACCTGACAGAAAAACTGGGAAAGACATGAGTAGACAGTTCACAGAAAAAGATATATACATGGCCCTTAGACATGTGAAGAGATGCTTGACTTCACTCATAGTAAGCAAAATGCAAAGCAAGCCCCACTGAGAGATCATTTCTCCTCCATGTGATGGGCAGACATGCAAATATTTGATCAACACTCTGGTGGTGAGCTTCAAGAAAATCCCTCATACAGTGCTAGCGGGATGGCAAATTGGCCCCAGTCCCAGAGAGGGGAATTTGTCAACATCTAAGAAAATTACGTATGTATTTACTGCTTGACCCTGCAAGACTTCTAGGAATTTACATGGAAGATCTCCACAGATATAGAATACTATGCCAGAGTCGTTTACTGCAACATTATTTGCAATAGCAAAGTATTCGAAACAACCTAAGTTCCCATGGAGATTGGTTGAATAAATTACAGGAATCCAGTCATGCAGTGGAGTCAAATGCAGTATTTAAGATAATAGGATGGGCGTGGTGGCTCATGCCTGTAATCCCAACCTGGGAGGCAGAGGTTGCAGTGAGCGGAGATCGTGCCACTGCACTCCATCCTTGGCAACAGAGCAAGACTCTGTCTCAAACAAACAAACAACAACAATAATAATAATAGAGGAAGATCTCCATGCAGTTTCATGGGCTGATTTCCATGGCATATTTTTCAGTAAAAAGCCAGAGAACAAACCAGTTAAACAAAAGCCCCAGGGTATCAAAGAATGTGTACAATTTTATGTAAGAAAGAAAGGGCAATTTATTTTATTTTATTTTTTTGAGACAGAGTCTTGGTCTGTTGCCCAGGCTGGAGTGGAGTGGTACGATCTCAGTTCCCTGCAACCTCTGCCTCCTGGGTCAAAGCAATTCTCATGCCTCAGCCTCCCGCATAGCTGGGATTACAGGTGTGCACCACCGCGCCCGGCTAATTTTGTATTTTTAATAGAGATGGAGTTTCACCATGTTCGTCAGGTTGGTCTCGAGCTCCTGACCTCAGGTGATCCACCCGCCTCGGCCTCCCAAAGTGTTGGGATTACAGGTGTGAGCCACTGTGCCTGACCTTCAGCAGTGATTTCTGAGATTTTGATGCACCCGTCACCCGAGCAGTGTACACTATACCGACTGTGTAGTCTTTCATCTCTTACACCCCTATGACCCTTCCCTCCTGATTTTTACTCAATAGATTTGTGATAGGTAGTAGCGGTTGTACAGCAATTCTGAAACTGCTTTGAATATTGAAGGACAGAACAAGTAAGTAAATATATTGATGTTATTGGGAACTAAGTTCACACTGAAGGAGAAGGAAGACACAAATATGGAGTGGGGGAAGATGAGAAAAATCCTGTAGAGTTTGATTTTATTTGGAGCCATCAGTATCTACTAATGTTACCAAAGAAAGGACGCCCTAGAAACAATGGGTACTGAGTGCCCACATCTTGGTTTCTAAATACTGTTCCCTGTCAAAAGGAGTCAGGGTTCCTTTGAGAAATTGCTGATTCCAGACCTGGGGTAGGGAAAGTATCAGATGAGCCTGTGCGGGAAGGGAAGAAGATGGGAACATGTGAACAGGACAGAGGTGTGAAAGGGGCCCCCACTGGACACATTTGGGATAAACGGGGTCAATGAAGATAGTGATCATAATGATATTCAAACACATGGAATAAAAGTTCATAGTGATATGAGAGAAGAGAAAGAGGAGTGGGGTGGCAGGGAGAAAAGAAAAGCTAATTCTTTTTTTCTTTACGACGGAGTTTCGCTCTTGTTGCCCAAGCTGGAGTGCAATGGCACGATCTCGGCTCAGTGCAACCTCCGCCTCCCAGGTTCAAGCGATTCTTCTGCCTCAGCCTCCGGAGTAGCTGGGATTATAGGCGCTCACCACCATACCCAGCTAATATTTTGTATTTTCAGTAGAGATGGGGTTTCACCATGTTATCCAGGCTGTTTCTTAAACTTCTGACCTCAGGTGATCCACCTGTCTTGGCCTCCCTAAGTGCAGGGATTATGGGCATGAACCTCCACGCCTGGCTGAAAAGCTCATTCTTATAGTAGAATGCCAATAAATGTAGAGGGAATGATGGAAGTTATGTAGTCACTATTTTGCAACCTCCAGTATAATAATTCATTTAGGCGAGGGTCATAAATTCATGCTAAATCCACTGTTGAAGGATTTTGGGTTAACAGAATGGTCACATAGTCTCAAAATGTGGGAAAGACAAAGACACAAGATCACCTACCTAGAACTCTTGTCAAAAGGACTCACTCAAGTCTAATAATGAGAAAACAATCACATAAATCTAGTGGTAGAGCATCCTAAAAACTACTGGCCTGGAGTCTAAAAATGTCTAGGTTGGGCGCAGTGGCTCACACCTTTAATCCCAGGCTTTGGGAGCCTGAGGCGAGAGAATCGCTTGAAGCCAAGAGTTTGAGAGCAGCCTAGGCAATGTAGTGAGACCCTGTCTCTGTAAAATAAAAACAGAAACAAAAAGCAACAAATGTCCTAAAAGTCTAAAAGTTATTGGGATCTGTGCTAGATTAGAGGAGAATAAAGAGATGTGCCGACCAAATACAACATATCATCAATTAGATCCTGAAAATATGGAACGATAAAGGATACTTTTGGGACAAGAGTGAACATTTGAATATGGACTGTCTTACATAATATATTAACGTATCAATGTTAAATTTCTTGCAGGTGATAATGGTATTGTGGTTTATAGAGCAGAATGGCTTTGTTCCTATGAAATACATGCTTAAATACTTTGGGATAAAGTGGCTTATGTTGTCTGCAGTGATCTTTCAAAGATTCAGAGGGGAAAAAAGGTCTTCATCTATATTCTTGAAATGGAATTCCTGGAGGGCTGGGCGCAGTGGCTCACGCCTGTAATCCCAGCACTTTGGGAGGCCATGGCGGGTGGATCACCCGAGGTTGGGAGTTTGAGACCACCCTGACCAACATGGAGAAACCTTGTCTCTACTAAAAACACAAAATTAGCTGGGCATGGTCGCGCATGCCTTAATCCCAGCTACTCGGGAGGCTGAGGCAGGAGAATTGCTTGAACCCAGGATGCGGAGGTTACGGTGAGCTGAGATCATGCCATTGCACTCCAGCCTGGGCAAGAGTGAAAAGCCATCTCAAAAAAAAAGAAATGGAATTCCTTTCTTCCTGACCCACTGAACCTAATACTCTCCACTGGGCTGGGACCTGGAGCCATCAGAGCGACAGATAGGTACAGGGCCTGCTCCTGGTACCATGTGCTGATTTCTTGTCCCCTCATTCACTGGGATCACTGAGTTGAGGGCCTGGAGATGCAAGTTCAAGTCCCAGTGACCCTGGGAATGTTATTCCACCTCCCTAACTTCCTTATCCTGGGCTTCAGGGTCTTCAAGTCCTCACCCAATCATGATGTCCAATGGAAGAAGCTGCCCTTAAACTCCAATGCATATAGGGTCCTGGGAGCTGGGGACAATTTGGTAACTTTTAATGACCCTTTGTGGCAAGGGGATGAAAAGGAAGGTTTGTCCTTTCGTTTCTTCCTTCCCTAAACTAGGTCCTAGTCATTTTGAGGAAGAAAGGAGACAGCAAGGAATGCGTACACGCATGTGGGTATGATTGTGTGTGTACACACGTGTGGATATGATTGTGTGTGAGTGAGTGAGGAGCTGAGGCTGGGGGCTGGGGGTGGGGGGAGGAAAATGCCTGGGGCTGAGGGAGGACCCTGTTTGGTGTCCCAGGGCTCCTGGGGAAGCTCCTAGGCCCACCTGTTCTGCTTCTACCCCCAGGCCCACGAGAGACTGGAGGAGACGAAGCTGGAGGCCGTGAGAGACAACAACCTGGAGTTGGTGCAGGAGATCCTACGAGACCTGGCACAGCTGGCTGAGCAGAGCAGCACGGCCGCAGAGCTGGCCCGCATCCTCCAGGAGCCCCATTTCCAGGTTCCTGGCTGCTGGGGCTGGGGTGAGGGAGCAGGAGGCGGGTGGACTGGGGTGTGCTGCTGTTGGAGGGGCTGGCAGGAAGTTGGAGCTGGGATGGGAAGAGACCTCCGGGCAATGCCCCATTGGCCCTTCTCGTCCCACCACCCTCCAGTCCCTCCTGGAGACGCACGACTCTGTGGCCTCAAAGACCTATGAGACACCACCCCCTAGCCCTGGCCTGGACCCGACATTCAGCAACCAGCCCGTACCTCCTGATGCCGTGCGCATGGTGGGCATCCGCAAGACAGCCGGAGAACATCTGGTGAGGACGCTGGGCAGGGCCAGAGGTGGGGCTGGTGAGGGTCACAACTGAAAATAACCAATGGGGGGCCAAGAAAGGTCAAGCGAGTGCTGAAGATAAAGATGGGGCCAGCTTTGTGTAGGAAAGGGCCCACGCAGATCCAGGAGACCACAGACACTGCATACGTACGTGTCCACGCCTCTCCAGTCTGCCCCCTTCTCCCCGTTAGTGCCTGATATAAGTGAAGAATTTAGGCAGAAGGATGGAAGAGGACTTTGTGAGGGCGGAGGTGAGTGGATGGGGACAGGAATGGAGGAGCTATTAGGAGACTATTTGAAGATTCTGACTTGGAACAATTGGGGCCTCATCTTACACTCACCCGACCTGCAGGGTGTAACGTTCCGAGTGGAGGGCGGCGAGCTGGTGATTGCTCGCATTCTGCACGGGGGCATGGTGGCTCAGCAAGGCCTGCTGCACGTGGGTGACATCATCAAGGAGGTGAACGGGCAGCTGGTGGGCAGTGACCCCCGAGCGCTGCAGGAGCTCCTGCGCAATGCCAGTGGCAGTGTCATCCTCAAGATCCTGCCCAGCTACCAGGAGCCCCATCTTCCCCGCCAGGTGGGCCCCTCCACCAGCCCCCCACCCAGCACAAGGCCCAAGGGATGGCTGAGCCTCTTTCCTGTCAGGATTGCAGGTCTCACTGAGGACCTCCTCCCCTATTGGTTTCCTCCAGGGGAGATAGGGGGCGGGACCTGCAGGGGGCAGCTGACCGCAGCCATGGACGGGCCTCTGCCTCTGCTGCACCTGCATGTGCTTCCACATTGGTTCGAATTATGCACACAGCCACAGCCTGGGGTACCAGAGTGTATGAGAGAGCACCTGCATCATGGTCAGCGTTCTTCACATGTTTGTGCGCATGTGCAGGGTGGGGTTGTCATATGTCCTGGACAGCTATCTCCTGGTTGGTGGATTCTGGGGGTCTGGCTGCTTTGTCCACCTCTCCTATTGGCTTTCTCACCCTCCCCCAGAACCCTTCTCCAAGGGGAGAGGGTGAGTGGAGGGAGGGATCCAGGATTAGGTGCCAGAATCCTGTTTCCTACTTGCTGTTCCCACATCCTTGGTCCTGAGATCTGAATCCTGTAGTACTAGATGCAAAGGGAGGCTGGCACCAGGGAGGCATGTGGGGCAGGCCTGGAGGTGTCACTCCTGCAGGGGTGGCTCCATTGCCCCTTGCATCTTTGTGAAGGGAGGGGACATGGGGTAGACCCATCTGCAGCCTTCCACTGACGCTTCCCCTGACTTTTTGCTGATCCCCGGGCCCAGGTATTTGTGAAATGCCACTTTGACTATGACCCAGCCCGAGACAGCCTCATCCCCTGCAAGGAAGCAGGCCTGCACTTCAATGCTGGGGACTTGCTCCAGATCGTAAACCAGGACGATGCCAACTGGTGGCAGGTGGGCCACGGGCACCCCTGCATCTCTCCAGGTGTGGTGCATGGGAGGGCGAGGTGCAGGCAGGGGTCCTCTTGCTCAGGCCAATCTTGGTCTCATGTCCGTTTCAGGCGTGTCATGTGGAAGGGGGTAGTGCCGGCCTCATCCCCAGCCAGCTGCTGGAGGAGAAGCGGAAAGCGTTTGTCAAGAGGGACCTGGAGCTGACACCAAACTCAGGTAGGAGGACCCCCCCCCAACCCCACATCCCCAGTCTGGGATCCGACAGGGCCCTGCCTGCCTCACTCACCCATCTCCCTATGGCCAGGGACCCTATGCGGCAGCCTTTCAGGAAAGAAAAAGAAGCGAATGATGTATTTGACCACCAAGAATGCAGGTGGGTATCAGAGCATCCCCTCCCTTGTCTTCCTCTAACATGGCATGGCCCTCCCTGTGCCCACCGTTCACCTGTGACGATGCTCACCCTTCACCTGGCTCAGATGCTGCCAGCTGTGTCCCTAGGCCCTGCCCGGCTCCTCCCTGCTCCCCTGTTCCAAGCCTTCTTGCCCTCAGCCTCCCTGAGAACTCCACGCCCCCTCACCATGCAGCCTGGTGAGCAGTACCATCTCCCTGTGTCCAGAGTTTGACCGCCATGAGCTGCTCATTTATGAGGAGGTGGCCCGCATGCCCCCATTCCGCCGGAAAACCCTGGTGCTGATTGGGGCTCAGGGCGTGGGACGGCGCAGCCTGAAGAATAAGCTCATCATGTGGGATCCAGATCGCTATGGCACCACGGTGCCCTGTGAGTGGGGGCTGGGCCCTGCTGAGTGGGGTACAGAGAGGAGGGACTTCCCGGGGGCCAGGGCTGGGTCCACCGAATGGGCATCTTCATGGGTGCCAGGCAAGGTGGTTCCTTTGGATGCACAGGTTGGGGTGCACGCCCTCTGTGGGCAGGGAGAGGAACTGCAGGCTCAGGAAAGGTGAGGGAGGTGTCCTGCCAACAGGTGGCCTAGCGGGCTGGGCTGGTGTCCCCTTTCCTTCTCTGTTTCTCTTGCTGAAAGCCATGAAGAAAGTGAGTGACCAGCTGTGCACCCAGGTGAAACAGGGCTGTGAGCTGCGCGTGTGTAGCCTTGTGGAAGACAGGGCTTCTTAGTGGCAGAGCCAGCGTGGGTGGTGGGAGCTCTTGGCTGCCAGAGGCAGGACTGAGAGCGCTGCCTTGGTCTGCTTGGCTCTTGCTGTGTGGCTTTGGGCTATGCATTGCCCTTTCTAGACCTCAGCCTCTCACCTGTGGGCTCTGGGTTGGACCGTGGATACCACCTCATGTCTCTGTGAGTGCCAGTGGGGAGGGTGGGGGCAGGCGTGTGCAAAGGCAACAGTGCTGGCAAGATGGGGAGCAGACTGCACCCCCAAGGCTGGGAACCAGGAGCCCGGGTAAGGGTGTGTATATGCCTGAGGCGCGGTGACCTGCCTGTGCCCATTCAGCCCCACCTACCTCCATCCCCCTAGACACCTCCCGGCGGCCCAAAGACTCAGAGCGGGAAGGTCAGGGTTACAGCTTTGTGTCCCGTGGGGAGATGGAGGCTGACATCCGTGCTGGGCGCTACCTGGAACATGGCGAATACGAGGGCAACCTGTATGGCACACGTATCGACTCCATCCGGGGCGTGGTCGCTGCCGGGAAAGTGTGTGTGCTGGATGTCAACCCCCAGGTATGGCCACTCTGCTCCTTCCCAGCCTGCCCAATGTCCTCTCTGCTGCCTCAGTGCTCCCCCATATAGTTCCAGGCACCTGTCACCTGAGCACACCCATGTACCCCCTCTGCCCTCAACCACTGCTAGGAACCCAGCCCACCTGGAACCTTCCTCAGCCTCCCAGACCCCCTACTCCTTCTCTAGTCTCCTCCAGTCACCCCAGCCACCTGCCAGCTGCCTGTCATTCATCCCGGTACTCATGTCCCAGACTCCCAGGCACCCCTTTCTCATCCACTCCTAGGTGCCCACCCAACCTGGGTCACCCTCACAGCCTTCCTCTGATTCCTAGGACAGACATGGGGATATGCTCCCTACCTTGCCTTCTCCTTCTGCAGGCGGTGAAGGTGCTACGAACAGCTGAGTTTGTCCCTTATGTGGTGTTCATCGAGGCCCCAGACTTCGAGACCCTGCGGGCCATGAACAGGGCTGCACTGGAGAGTGGGGTGTCTACCAAGCAGCTCACGGTGAGGGCTCTGAGGTGCGGGGGAGGGGTCTGATGGCTGCCTAGAGTGGTGGGGGACAGGCCTGAGCTGACAGAGAGATGGAGGTGGTGTTGGGGAGGAACAGGGGCCTGCTCCAGTTATCAGTGAGGCAGGACGTGGTCCCCCCTGCATAGTTGTGGAAGGGGAGGTCTAAGAGAGGAAGTCCAAAGTCTCAGAGTGAACCAGGGACACAGCTAGCCTGGGGCACATGTGCTTCTGACTCCAGCCCATGCTCTGCCCACTCTGCAGGGACAGTGCTGGCCAGAGGGAGTTCAGAGGGCCAGTGGAAGAGGTGGGTGGGAGGTGGGCCGGGGGAGCTTGGGTTGCTTACAGCTGGGGGAAAGTGGAAGGGCAGGAGAAAGCCAGAGGTGGGAAGGCTGGCTGGAGGGGTGAGTCGGCATCAGGGAGCAGGCAGCGCCTGGAGGAGAGGCCTCAAGCCCGCATTGCAGGACTCCAGCCTCCTTCCTCCCTAGGTCTTGCTGTGCCTACCCAGGAGGTGGAGGGTTTGCAGAGCTCTGAGCTCAGGGGTCCCTCTGCTGGCCATGCCTGGTGCTGCAGCACACAGGCCCCACGTCAGTGTGGCTGGGGCTCAGGAGAGGCTGTCTAGGCTGGTACCCTTCTGCAGATGGATCCTTGCTTGATCCCTACTCTGGGCACCTCCTCCTTGGCAACGGGTGTGGCCAACTGGAGCTGCTGGGATGCGGCTGGCTTCAGCTTATTTAAGTCAGTTGTCAAGTACCCTTCCCCACCCCTGCCCAGCCAGCTTCCACAGGGTTGAGGGTAGAAGTTGCCCTGGGCACTTGTGGATTGCCCTGGTACCAGCCTGTCATGCTGCATAGGTGAGGCAGGAGGGAGCACTGGCTTGGGAGTCAGGCAGACCCTGTTCAGCCACTGACTGGCTGTGTGACCTTTTTGTACCTTAATTTTCTGTTATAAATGGGGAAGAATTAATCCTACTCTGCAGAGCTGCAGTGAAGATTATGTGGGTTGCAAAGCATTTAGGGGTGTGATTGGCACTTACTAAAGCTTATCCTTTCACCCACCATCTGTTTGTGGTTGATGGTGAGCCACTTTGAGGCACGCAGAGAGGGACTCCTGCCTCCCTAGCCAGGGAGTCCACTCCAGGGTTGGGCTTTGGGGAGAGGGAGCGGGGGCAGCTGTGGCTCCTTCTGACAATGGGGGTGAGTTGTGGCACTGACTGTAGGGAGGTCCCCTTGTGCCCGGGCAGGAGGCGGACCTGAGGCGGACAGTGGAGGAGAGCAGCCGCATCCAGAGAGGCTACGGGCACTACTTTGACCTCTGCCTGGTCAATAGCAACCTGGAGAGGACCTTCCGTGAGCTCCAGGCGGCCATGGAGAAGCTGCGGACAGAGCCCCAGTGGGTGCCTGTCAGCTGGGTCTACTGAGCCTGTTCACCGGGTCCTCTGCCCCCTCTGGGTTGAGACCCAGAACCTGAATCCATCCCCTTCCTGACCTGTGAGCCCTGCCACAATCCTTAACCCCCATATCTGATTCTCCTTGGGTAACAGCTCCCAGCATGCCCTAAGTGTGGCTTCAGCACAGAGGTGTGCACTGCCAGGGAGGTGGGCATTCATGGGGTATCCTGTGCCCAGGTGCTGCCCACTCCCAATGCTCATTAGCCACCAGATAGCTCTCTCTGAGGGCCAGGCCATTCGCAGGAATGTGTCAGAGTCATCTCCATAATGGTTAGTCCAGAGGAGATAAAAGCTGCTTTGGGACCACATGGTTAGTAGGTACACTGCCCCCACCACCTCTCCCCAGTCACCAGTTCTCCTCTGGACTGGCCACACCCACCCCATTCCTGGACTCCTCCCACCTCTCACCCCTGTGTCGCAGGAGCAGGCCTTGGGCTGTTTCCATGTGGCCAGGAGAATGTGTGGTCCACTGGCAGCCAGGCAGGCCGAGGTGGTGGTGCCAGCCTGGTGCCATCTTGAAGGCTGTAGGAGTCAGAGTGAGAGCCAGTGGCCACAGCTGCAGAGCAGTGCAGCTCCCAGCTCCCTCAGAAAGGGGCAGGGTGGTGGGGTGGACACTGCTCGGTCCCTCCCTCATCCACAGCTTCTCACTGCCAAAATTTCTCCAGACTTCTCTGATGTGTCCTGACAGATCAGCCCTGCTCCCCACAGGGCCAGGCTGGCAGGGACCAGTGGGCTCAGCCCAGGTAGGGGTGGGATGGAGGGCTGAGCCCTGTGACAAGGAACCTGCTGCTACCGATGGAAGAGCCCCAAGCTCTCCATGGCCCACAGCAGGCACAGGTCTGGGCTCTGTGTCCTTGACCTTGGTCCATTTTGGTTTTCTCTCTAGCCAGGTCCAGGTAGCCCAGTTGCATCAGGGCTGCGGGGTTGGAGGGGCTGAGGAGTGCAGAGGGGACCTTGGGAGCCTGGGCTTTTGAAGGACAGTTGCCCTCCAGCAAGTTCCTCATACACGACTCCAGGGGGCGCCATTCACACTGTAGTCTGCATAGCCTGTGGCTCTGCGTGTGTGCTCGGCGCCTGTCTGTGCCTCTGGCACTGGTGTGTCTGTGTCTGTGTCTGTCTGTCTCTCTGTCTGTCTGTCTGTCTGTCAGGTTTAGTTTGGGGAGGAAGCAAAGGGTTGTTTTGTTTTGGAGGTCACTCTTTGGGGCCCCTTTATGGGGGGGGGTTCCCCATCAGCCCTCATTTCTTATAAGTCCCTGATCCCAGACTCTGAAGCCCTGGTCCTCTCCTGATGTCTCCTCCACTGTCCTATTGTCTCCCTGCCCTAAATGCCTCCCTGCTGTCCTTGTGGATGCAGTTTTGTAAAATAGGAGACTCCCTTTTAAGGAAGAATGCTGTCCTAGACGTACCTGAGCATCTCATCCTTCATTGTTCTCTGCAGTCCTTCCCAGGGTGAGCCTGTCCTCAGAGGGGACAACCTGGGACACCCCGAGTCCAAGCCCCTGTGCCTCCCAGTTCCTCTGAGTGTCAATTAGTCTTCGCTGCAGCGTCAGCCAAAGCTGGCCCCTGAACCACTGTGTGCCCATTTCCTAGGGAAGGGGAGGGAGAATAAACAGAATATTTATTACAAATGTTAGAATATATTTCTTATATTAGGAATCTCATTTGCATTTGCATAGGGTATACAAATGGGTGGAAAGGCCAGGCCTGCCCCCATCTCGCTGGTGTGGCTCCGTGTGCGCTACACACTCATCCTCCTGCTCCTCTTCTCCCTTAGTGTCCGTTCATCCTGATTCAGCTCTCCCTGGCATCGCCCTCAGCCTAAGGGAGTGGGAAGGAAATAGGGTGTTTTCCTGCTGACCTGAGGCCATGGGGTCACTTGACACTTCCTACCTCCCCTGGGGGACTTGAGGATAAGGGCAGAGGAGGGTCTGCTGTTGCAGCTGCCTCTGCCCCCTTGGTCCAAATGACCATCAACTCTGATGGGGATGGGGTGGGTACCTTGCCCTCATGGCACCTTCACTGCTAGTGATGCCCAAGGGACAGGCCTGGGCCCCTTCCCTCCTGTCTCTTCTCAGTCCTTCCTCTCTGAACAGCCTCCTACCTCCCCTGCCTGAGCTCCACTCCATACCCCTCCCAGGCACCTATCGGGTGGGAGCAGAGGCTGTCAGTCCTTGGCTTACCTGGGCCAGGGCCAGAGCTGGGTTGGAACAAGTGTGTGTGCCCACCACATCAGTTCTGTGACTCTGTTCTCCCTTGCCCCTCATTGTGGACTCTTGTATTTGAGGGACGTTGGGAGAGTGAGGACCCTACCACCCACTGTCCACATTTAGTCCTAGCTCCAATGCCCTTCCTCTGTCCCCTCCCTCAGCCATCCAATTCTTGAGTTTTCTTACTGACTGGTTTTCTTTCTTTTCCTTGGATTAAATGTGAAAGCAAAGGCTTCTGGCTCTGCTTATCTTTGGTTGGGGTTGGGTGGATGGCTTTGGGAAAGGGTGAAAGCTGGGGAGCAAAGCACGGATGACTCTAAGATGGAAGTCAGAGCAACACATCTTGTTTTCTGTGATGTCTTCCTTTTCTCTGTCTTGCCCGTCCACACTCCCCCATCCCCGGAAGATGCTCCTTCTAAGTGCTTGGACCCAAGGACGTGAACAGACACTTCTTAAAAGACATACAAGTGGACAATGTATGAAAACATGCTCAACATCACTAATCGTCAGAGAAATGCAAATAAAAACCACCATGAGTTACCATCTCACTCCAGTCAGAATGGCTGTCACTAAAAAGTCAAAAAATAACAGATGCTGGTGAAGTTGCAGGCGAGAAGGAGTGCTTATGCACTATTGGTGGGAATGTAAATTAGTTCGGCCCCTGTGGAAAGCAGTTTGGAGATTTCTCATATAACTACCATTCGTTCCATCACTGGGCATCTACCCAAAGGAGAAGGAATAATTCCACCAAAAAGATACCTACACTTGTATGCTTACTGCAGCACCATTCACCATAGCAAAGACATGGAATCAACCTAGGTGCCCATCAGTGTGGATGGGATAAAGAAAACGTGGTGCATATACACCATGGGATAATATGCAGCCATGAAAATAATGAAATCGGCTGGCCATGGTGGCTCACTCCTGTAATCCCAGTATTTTGTGAGGCCAGGGAGGGCGGATAACCTGAGGTCAGGAGTTCAAGACCAGCCTGGCCAACATAGTGAAACCCTGTCTCTACCAAAAATACAAAAATTAGCCGGCGTGGTGGTGCATGCCTGTAGTCCCAGCTACTTAGGAGGTTGAGTAGCAACCCGGGAGGTAGAGGTTGCAGTGAGCCAAGATCATGCCACTACACTCCAGTCTGGGCGACAGAGCGATANAAAAAAAAAAAAAAAAAAAAAAAAAAAAAAAAAAAAAAAAAAAAAGTTCTTTGCAGTAACATGAATACAGCTGGAGGCCATTATCCTAAGCAAATTAACATAGAAATGGAAAATCAAACACCATATTTTCTCATAAGTGGGAGCTAAACATTGGGTACACATGGGCATAAAGATGGTGACAATAGAGGCTGGGGACAGCGAGAGGAAGGAGAGGGACAAAGGTTGAAAAATGACATTGGTTGGGCGTGCTGGCTCACGCCTGTAATCCCAGCACTTTGGGAGGCCAAGGCAGGCAGATCACCTGAGGTTGGGAGTTTGAGACCAACCAGCCTGGCTAACATGGTGAAACCCCACCTCTACTAAAAATACAAAATTAGCTGCGTGTGGTGGCTAATTTTTTTTATTTTTATTTTTTGTAGAGATGGGGTCTCGTTTTGCTTTCCAGGCTCGTTTTGAACTCCTGAGCTCAAACAGTTCTCTCCCAAAGCACTGGGATTACAGGCATCAGCCATCATGCCTGGCCCTTGGTTTCTTTTAATCTGGCCTTGAGGTCTCTCTTGACAGTGGCTATAAGCTGAGATAGCAATTTTCTTTTCTTTTTTCTTTTATTTTTTTTTTTGAGACGGATTCTCACTCTGTCACCTAGGCTAGAGTGCAGTGGCACGATCTCGGCTCACTGCAGCCTCCACCTCCTGGATTCAAGTGATTCTCTGGCCTCAGCCTCCCAAGTAGCTGGGATTACAGTCACGCACCACCATGTCCGGCTAATTTTGTATTTTTGATAGAGACAGGGTTTCACCAGATTAGCCAGGCTAGTCTCGAACTCCTGGCCTCAAGTGATCCACCAGACTCAGCCTCCCAAAGTGCTGGGATTACAGATGTGAGCCACCATGCCCAGCTTGAGATAGCAATTTTCTGAGAGACCTAGTCAGGGGAAAGTTAAGGTACAGTGTGTCAGTCAGGTGAGATACAATGAGAAAGTGAAACCCAAATGCATGAAACAGAAGACATTACTTATAAGTCCCAGAGACATTAGGGGCATCTACTGGTTGCCCATGAAAAGTCTGGAGGTGGTAAGGAGCTCAACCACTGAGTGGGAGCAGGAGAGAGTGGGTGATAGGCCTTGGGCCAAAGCCTTTATTGGAGTCCAGGGGTTTACCCAAGCAAGTTTGCCATAGGCAGTTCTAATTGATGAGTTTAGAGCAAGCAGGCACAAGTTCCGTGGAGTCATGCTGTGACTGAGAGGTAGTCACTGTGGCATATTTGAACAGTCCATGTGAGGTGTGGGGGTCAGTATGGCAAGCCAGGAAGGTCGTATCTAGCTGTCTCATAGAGAAGTGGTCACCAGGAAGCAGCTGTATGGCGCAGGAACTGGGATCGACCATATTGAGGACAGAGAACTGGAAACGGTGTCAAGGGTGACCAAGCCCTGCTCCTGGTATGAGAAAGTCCAGCTTATATGTAAAATGGATGCCAAGGCAGCATAATAGTATAAGAATTCACTGCACCAAAAGAGGGCGTTCACCAAAACCTGATCATGCTGGCACCCGGAACTTGGACTTCCAGCCTACAGAACTGTGAGAAATAGATTTCTGTTGCTGAGAAGCCACAAAGACAATGACACTTTGTTACAGCAGCCCAAACTAAGATAAAGACCTAAATCAATAGAGTTATACTGTATTCATGGGCTGGAATCAATGCTGTTCAGATGTCAGTTCTCCCCAAACTGATCTATGTAATCAATGTCAGTCATCCCAATCAAAATTCTAGCAAGCTTTTTTTTTGGTATAAATTGATAAGCTGGTGCTAAAATCCACGTGGAAATACTAGAAATCTAAAAGAGCAAAAAAAAACTTTGATAAAGAACAAAGTTGGAGGATTTATACTACTTGAATTTGAGACATATTATAAAGCTACAGTAATCAAGACAGTGTGGTATTGGCATAAAGATAGATAAATAGGTCAATAGAACAGAAAAGGCCAGAAATAGACCTACACAAATATGTTCAACTGATTTCAAAGTAGTGCAATGTCAGTTCAGAAGAGGAAGCACAAGACAGCCTTTTCAGCAAATGGTGCTGGAATAGTTGGATATCCATATACAAAAGGAAGAAGATGAAGGAAGAAAGGCGGAGGAAAGGGAGGAGGAGAAGAGAAGAAGAAAAAAGAAGAAGGAGGAGGAGGAGAGGAAGAAGAAGGGAAGAAGTTATTGTTCAACTCATACTCACACATATATGAAAAGTAACTCAAGTTCAGCCATAAGTCTAAATGTAAAGCCTAAAAGTGTAACACTTCTAGAAGAAAATAGGAGAAAACCTTTGTAACCCTGGGTTAGGCAAAGGTTTTTAAGATACAACACCAAAAAGCATGATCCATAAAAGAAAAAATTGACACACTGAACTTCATCAGAATATCAAACTTCTGGGCCAGGCGCAGTGGCTCACGCCTGTAATCCAAGCACTTTGGAAGCCAAGGCGGGCAGATCACCTGAGATCGGGAGTTCAAGACCAGCCTGACCAACATGATGAAACCCCGACTTTAAAACAAAAAAAAATATATCAAACTTCTGTTCAGTGAAAGACACTTTTTTTCTTTTTTCAGTGCAGCAAGCTAAGAAGACCTTTTTAAGAGAATGAAAAGACGGGCCACACATGGGAGAAGATATCTGTAAATCACATATTTGATAAAGAAGCTATCTCTAGAATATACGAAGAGCTCTCAAAACTCAATAAAAATAGACAAACTATTTGAAAAAATATTTCACCGAAGAAGATAAGTGGATAGCAAATTAGCACATAAAAAGATGCTCAAAGTCGTTAGTTATCAGGGAGATGCAAAGTAAAGCTACAATTTTGGTACAGTTTATACAATTATTAGAATGGTTAAAATGAAAAGGGCTGACAGTAGGGAATGTCAATGAGGAGGTGGAGGAACTGGAATTCTCCTACATGGCTGTTGGGAATGCAAAATGTTATGACCACTTTGGAAAACATGAGCATATATCTACCATTTGGCCCAGATGTTCCACTCCGAGATATTTACCCAAGAGAAGTGATAGCATGCAAAGACTTGTACATGAATATTCACAGAAGCTCAATTTGTAATATCCCCAGACTGGAAAGAACCCAAATACCCATCGATTGGTGAATGGGGGTGGGGGTGGGGCAGGATTATGAAGAGGCAGAAGAAAACTTTTGGGGATGATGATATGTTTATTTTCTTAATTGTGGTGACTGTTTCACAGGTTTATATATAGTCAAAACATATTGAATAGTATAAACACATGCAATTTTTGAATGCTAGTTATACTTATTATTATTTTTTTTTTGAGACAGAATTTTGCCCTTGCTGCCCAGGCTGGAGTGCAATGGTGTGATCTTGGCTCACTGCAACCTCTGCCTCCCAGTTCTCCTGCCTCAGCACCCTGAGTAGCTGGGATTACAGGCATGTGCCACCATGCCCGGCTAATTTTGTATTTTTAGTAGAGATGAGGTTTCACCACATTAGCCAGGCTGGTCTTGAACTCCTGACCTCAGGTGATCTACCTGCCTCAGCCACAAAGTGCTGGGATTACAGGCATGAGCCAACACACCCAGCCTCAGTTATACCTTAATAGAGCTATTAAAAATAGGAATTAACCATGAAGTCCAGTTTGTTGGAAAAAAGAAAGGACAGAACTAAAAACTGGAAGAAAATGGTGTACAAGAAGGAGGGGGTGATGGGAGTTAAAGGGTTTGGGGATCCTGTATTATTTGAGGAAAAATTAAGGAATGGGAAAATATTAACTGTAGTCTTCGTTGAAAAATCTATGTATAATACAAAGTTCAAGATTCAAAATAGAGGATCATGACCTCCATAATGTAGAAGGAGAAAGAATGGCATAAGAAAACAAAAGTAGGATGGGTGCAATGGCTCACGCCTGTAATCCCAGCACTTAGGGAGGCTGAGCGAGGTGTATTATGCAGTCAGGAGTTCAAGACCAGCCTGGCCAAGATGGTGAAACCCCATCTCTACTGAAAATACAAAAATTAGCCAGGTGTGGTGGCAGGTGCCTGTAATCTCAGCTACTTGGGAGGCTGAGGCAGAGAATTGTTTAAACCCCAAGAAGCGGAGGTTGCAGTGAGCCGAGATTGCACCACTGCACTCCAGACTGGAGACAGAGCAAAAATCTGTCTCAAAAAAAAAAAAAAAAAAAAAGGAAACAAAAATAGAACTAGTCAATCGCAAAAGGCAAGAAAGAAAGACAATAAGGAAAGGGCCCCTGGTTTTATCTCTTTCTGTTCCAGCCCACGTGTCATTGCAGATGGGCAGATCTGCTGCTTTTGCGTCAGACTCAGGGCCTTGGCACTCATATCCAGCTGTGCGAGGTGCTATCCCAGCTGTCAGCTCCGGGTGCCTGCCTGTCACACCTTGAAGTGATACTGTTGGAGAGCTCTTCCCTGCTCCTGGGAAGACTCCCCCAAAGCACATCACAGCCCCCTGAATGTCTTAGGCGCTTTCCACCTTCTCTGTTTCTGTTTTCTTTCCCCCCACACGCCCCTCCCCCACCCACTTCCTGGATGAATTTAGAAATTTCTCCTTAATAGACCTCAGTGGATTAGAATCATAGTTTCCAATTCTTTGTCCAGAGTAAGGTGGGGAAGAGAAGGGTTTAAATGATCCATTTTGGTGTTAAAATGTTTCTTTTTGGCTGGGCGCAGTGGCTCACACCTGTAATCCCAGTACTTTGGGAGGCCAAGGCAGGTGGATCACTTAATGTCAAGAGTTCAAGACCAGCCTAGTCAACATGGTGAAACCTTGTCTCTACTAAAAATACAAAAATTAGCCTGGCGTGGTGGTGCGTTCCTGTAGTCGCCAGCTACTGGGGAGGCTGAGGCAGAAGAATTGCTTGAATCCAGGAGGTGGAGGTTGTAGTGAGCCAAGATCGCACCACTGCACTCAAAACTCCATCTCAAAAAAAAAAGTTGATTTTAAGGAAACAGATGGACTGGTAAATGATAGCTTATTATTTTTCTTATATTTACTGTCCCAATTTGGCAAAACTAAATATTTGCAATTCTTCAATATTCCTCCATTTTTTTCTGAAGTTTTACCTCCCAACAAAAGTCCCCAAACTGGAAACCCTCATTCTCAGGGTAGGTGAGCAGCGACTTATTGCATTCTTTCGTTTAAGGGTATTGAATAGAATCTCACATAAATACCAAAGACTGCAGATCTCAGTATTCGTGTACAAACTTAAAACCAAGGTGTATCCAAATGGGGGATTGCCAAGTGGCAACTAGCAAGGGAGTGGTCTTTCTCCCCTGCCTGTCAGGAAGGGGCTGGGCCCTCTTGGTGGTACTGTGGGAATAAGAGAATGTCTCTGAATAATATTTGCATGTCTCATAAATCCACTGAAACCTGGAATTCCATGGATGCCAATCCTAGGTTGCCTGGGAGAGAGCTCTGCCTCACAAAAGATGTCCATATATGTAGCCTCATCTGCGAATGGAAAGGATGGGAGTGGGATGGCCCAGCTGACCACCTCCTGGTTCCCGGGAAGCCCGGGCTGCAGTAGGTGAGGAGAGATTGAGAGGACAGGAGGGTTCTTTCCTTTCATGGAAACCTCAGCCAAGGGATTTTTTTCAGGGGGGAAGCCTGCTTTTGATGCACTTCTAGGGTGCATTTTTACAGTGTATGTGCCCAGGTCCCAGCAGAAGATGTGGGACCATCTGAAACTTGCTGCTCCCTATGTCCCAAACACCTTGGCACACAAAGTGCCTAGAGCCTGGGTGCAGCCCACAGAGCTCAGGCCTGGAAGCTCCCTTTCCACCTGGAGAAGGTAGTTGGTGCAACCCCAGCCCAGAGGCCTTGGGCACTGGCTGGCACATTCTGATCAGCTGCTTTTGCTTCATCAGACCAGCTCCACCTCCACCCAGTCCCCCTGGTCCTCGAGGTTCTGATCACACAGGCATTATTGCACTGTTTCTCCTGCCTTTCCTGCAGGGACAGGTTAAGAGGACTTCAAGGAACACTGATTCCAAGGCCCTGGTGGGCGGGAAATTGGTGCTGCCACTCCAGAAAACTGTTTAGCAAGAGGTGTCAGTAACGTCAAAAATGTTCACTCCCTATGATCTGGCACTTCCATGCATGCAAATCCTTCTTTAAGAAATCTTCCGGCTGGGTGCGGTGGCTCATGCCTGTATTCCCAGCAGTTTGGGAGGCTGAAGCAGGTGGATGACTTGAGGTCAGGAGCTCAAGACCAGCCTGGGCAACATGGTGAAACCCTGTTTCTACTAAAAATATGAAGATTAGTGGAGCGTGATGGCACATGCCTGTAGTCCCAGCTACTTGGGAAGCTGAGGCAGGAGAATCGCTTCAGCCTGAGAGGCAGAGGTTGCAGTGAGCCAAGATGGTGCCATTGTACTCCAGCCTGGGGGACAGAGCAAGATTCCATCTCAGAAAGAAAGAGAGAGAAGGAAGAAGGAAGGAAGGAAGGAGGGAAGGAGAAAGAAAAAGAGAGAGAAATCTCCTCCCAATGCAGATAAAGCCCCAGGCAAAGATTCACCCACACTTATTTACAATAGCAAAAATGGAAGCAAATTAAATACCGAATGATAGAGGATCAGTTAAATAAATTGAGACACACTGATAGAATGGAATATGCAGCTGACAAACATTTTATTTATAAAAGGTTTGTAAAACAGAGAAGTGCTGGAGTAAAATGATGAAATAATAAAGTGGGAAAGGCAGGATACGAAGCTGTATATACAAGATAATTGCTCTGTAAAAAGAACACTAGCAAATCATGTGGAGAAGAAAAGGGTGGAAGGAAATATAACGAAATGAAATAATACTTGTCTCTGGTGAGGCTGTGGGTGACACTTTTTTCTTCCTTTTCTTTTTTGTCTCCATCTTTACAAGTTTTGCATACTGAACAACTCCTCTTTTTAAAGGAAATAGGGCCAGGTGCCTGTAATCCTGGCAATTTGGGAGACTGAGGCAGGAGGATCATTTGAGGTCAGGAGTTCGAGACCACCCTGGCCAGCATGGTGAAACCCCATCTCTACTAAAAATACAAAAATTAGCCAGGTGTGGTGATGTGCACCTGTAATCCCAGCTGCTCGGGAGGCTGAGGCAGAAGAATCGCTTGAACCTGGGAGGCAGAGGTTGCAGTCAGCAAGATCGC
>NW_016107888.1:462743-473604 GCF_001604975.1 Cebus imitator | reverse complement strand
AAAAAAAAAAAAAAAAAAAAAGGAGCAAGAGAGAAAGAAAATAAATAGAGAAAGAAAGAAAAAAAAAATAGTAGTAGTACTACTTAACCCCCACCCCAGCCCCTTCCCCAGGGGGCTGGCTGGACTCAGAGTCACCTTCAGGTGTCTGCCCTGTTCCTACTCCCCTCTGTTTTGGACACCCACATGCACTCTGTTGCCTACTCTTCTTTCTAGCCACCAGAACCCATAGGCAAGTAACCCTTTCTAGACAAGGAAGGAGCCAAGGTTTTCTATCATTTTTCCAAAGGCAAGGAGGCATGGCCCGGGAGGGATAATGGAAAGGCGAGCGCTCTCTGCCAGTCCTGGGCTTACCCCTCCAATGTGCGCCTGACCTGACCTGAGCCTGGACTTAGGCAGACCTGAGGGAAGTCCCCAGCTGGGTCATGGTGTCGTGGACAGAGCAGATCTTATGGGGGCAGGTGGGAGACATCACACCCTAGATGCAGACTCTAAGCTAGAGGGGTCTGAGTGTTCATTGGGCCCACTGGCCCTCAAACTCAAGTGCAGCAATCACTGGGCACTGTTAGGAATTCAGAGTCCTGCACCAAGCCCCAGAGATGGTTTTGGCGGGTCTTGGTGGGGCGCAGGAATCACGTTTTTCACAAGCTTCCTGAAGGGCTGGGGGTGCAGGTGGTTCACAGAGAAGCTCAAATCCCAGTCTCACCCTAGCCTGCTCCTCCTCATTGTAAGGGTTATTGCCGAGTTTAAAATGAGGAAACTGAGGCCAGTATAAGAAAATTAAATGCCAATTTATTCAGCTCCCGGGTGAGGTTCTACGGTCCGGAGAAAGGGGTTAGAGAAGTCGCGCTGACTTCCTGGGGCAGGGCGGTTTTTACAGCTAGGAGGAACGAGCAACAGCTGGGTGCTCTGATTGGGTCCAGGGGAGCGGGATTGAGACGGGGCGGGCTGCTATTGGTTGGCGGGTTGTTGGGCGGGTTTTCCGGTGCGAGAGCGGCCAGGGTTGCGTTAGCCTGAGCCTTCCAGGGGAGCCATGCGGCAGAGCCAGGCACGGAGTGCCGAGCCTGGTGCCGGTGCGGAGTCAGGTGCTGAGTGCAGAGGTGGGTGTGTCCGACCTCCCGGCGAGGCAACCGGCCTTACACTCATCACCAGCTGATGCGGGAACCCGTGGGACTGAGTCTGAGGACGCCAGGGAGGGAGGAGAAGGTGGGGTCTGCAGCGGGAAGAAGGCAGGGCCTGAAGCTGGGCACGAGGCCCAGGGGAGTTCCTGGAGCAGACAGAAACTCAGACCAGATCCTCTGAGCCTTGCCTGGCCCTGCTGAGGGTCTTCAGCCGGTTGACCTGGCCAGGGGTGGGAACATATCAGGGATGTCCCAGTAGCCAGCGGGAAGGGCAAGGCCACCAGTCTGGGCTCCAGGGCTGACAAACGCTTGGAGGTCTGGCTGGAGCATGCGGGAAGAGCGCCTGGGGAGGGTGCGGAGAGCCTGGAGTCTGGGCAGCTGGACTCTGAGGCTGAGGCGGAAAGCTTTCGCGAGTCAGTGCAGATCCAGCCACCCTGCTTCACGGCCGGCCTTCACCCAGGAGGGCCCCCTGCCTTACGCTGAGATAAACTTCGAGAAGCCCAGATCCTCCTCAGACGTGTGGAGAGGAGGCGATACCACGTCCCCCTCCGGGGCCTGGGAAGGGGCTTCCTCTTTCTCTGTGGTCTGTAAAGACAACAGTGCGGTTTGGAGAGCAGAACCCAAATGAGGGGTGACAGGTGTGAGAGGTGGTCCCCAGGTAGCTGCTGCACCCACCCCTCTGCAGGGGCACAGGACCCAAAAACGTCTCCCTGGAACCCCCAGGCTTTGACTCATGGCCTCTCATATCCCCAGTCCGTCTATCCCCGGGGTCGCCCTCAAGGCCCCAGGCTGGGTTCTGACGCAGACGTGGCCGCCTGGCAGCCCACAGCTCTTGTCAGCCGGGACTCCCAACCAGCTATTCAGGAATTTTCTGGACCGGAAAAAAGACAATGTGAGGTGAAAAGCCCTGGCTTCCCGGGTGAAATGGGCTTGGCCCGCAGCTGCGAGGGGGCAGGTGGGCGGATGCGGGGGTGTGGGGTTTGGGGAGTGGATTCGGAGGAAAGGCCTTCTTCCACTTCCTCACATTGTCTGAGTGGAGGCAGGCAAGGTGGCTCCGCAGGCCCTCCCACTCCCGGCCCTCTGTCTGTACCTGGCTTAGATACTGGATCTCTGTGTAGAGGCTGGCAGAGGGCTCGGGGATGGCGAGAGGCCTCATGGGCCCTGCAAGGCTGATCCTGGTGTCCTCTGGGTCCTGGCCATTCCCCAGCGGCTGTCACAGAGACTTGGTCAGAACAGCCTGTTCTTGGCAGCAGGGAGGGTCTACGAGCCCAGCCAAGCCCAAGCCAGAGGAGAGAAAGGTGAGAGGGGGTGGACAAGGTGGGAGGTGCCAGGAGGGGAAGAACACTAAGCTCCTCCGTGGCTCTGCCACTTCCTACCCCTCAGGGTGACCTTGGACAAGCTGTCTAACCTCTCGGAAGCCCAGTTTCCTAGCTGTAAAACCCGGTAAGAATTTGTCCTTTGGGATTATAATATTCATAATAGCATCCTGTCACTCAGCCAATGAGAACTTCTGGAATGACTGATTTGTTTTCATTATGTTCTATTCTGTAAAGCAGAAAGCATGCAAGCTGCAGGTTCTCTGTGACCAGCCAGGAGACAGCAAAGTTGGACACTCCAAAGATTCATTGAATAACAAGGGGCGCATGAAAAATTCTTGAGATGATGGGTCTGGGCAATCCATTACCCATCAGATGAGGAGACCATGGCCCAGGGAAGAGAGCAAGTAGTCCAGGGTCAGTGAGGAAGCCCATATTCGGACCCAGGCCTGGCTGCTCCCATGGGTCCTCAGATCAGAAATGCCAGGCCCATCCATCTCAAGCTCCCTTTGCCTAGCATGTGGGCAGAGCAGAGGCTGGAGCCAGCCAAGGCCCCCAGCCAAGACTCCCAAGGCCACAGGCTGCCCTGAGGTTTCCTGGACAGCGAATCCCACAGTCCAATGGGCACTGATACCAGAGAAAGAAACTCCCATTTTCTGGGCATCTGTGGGGTATATCATCTCACTCTTTTCTATTTACAAGCATGTGAGCTATGGCAACAGGGGCTCAGGGAGCAGATGCAACTTGCTTGACATCACACAGCTGGCAAATGGCTGGGCTGGGACTCATGCTGGAAACTGTCTGACCGCAGACCCAAGCTCTTTCCCTACACCCTGCTGCCATCCTGGCAAGGCGTGCGACACATTTCTCTTGGGCTCAGTGTCTGTGGTCTACTAAGCTGGCCTTGGCTTTTCTCAATACCTAGCTGCCAGGGATGGGGGCAGAGGTGTGGATGTTTGAGCCATCTCTTGTTAGAAATGCAGAGATGAAGGCTAGGTGTGGTGGCTCACGCCTGTAATCCCAGCACTTTGGGAGGCTGAGGCTGGAGGACTGCTTGAGCTCAGATGTTTGAGATCCACCTGGGCCACATAGTGAGACCCCATTTCTCTAAAACTTTAAATTAAAAAGAAAAAATATACTAAAGAAAAAAAGAAACACAGGGATGACATATTCAGTCTTCTGGGGACAAGGTAGGAATTGGAGCAGAATTCCCTGGAGGAAGTGTGGCTGGCAAAAGAGGGGATGAGGGGACTGGGAGCGGTAAGGCGATTCCCAAATACTGCCACTCAGGGCTTTGTCCCTCCTAGCCCCGTCCATGGTGAGGACAGAGGGGGCCTTGGTGCAGGGCAGAGCTGGGGCTAGACCGGAGGACTCCTGACATCAGACCCATGAATCCATATTTTCAGCTTTGCAATTTGGTCATAACCCAGCCACTGCTGACCCTGGATCACCAGCAGCTGCAGAAGCATCACCTGTTCCAGGGTGACCGAGTTTGAGGAAAGAGCCTCGTGGTACAGAGGCCAAATCACACACCCAGGCAGCATCAAGGCCCACTACCGCATGTCCCGTGTGATTCATAACCTCTCCCCTGCCCTCTGCCTCCACTGTGGACGATCGGTCCTGTTCCAGCAAGCACACAGGCATTTTCTGGGTTGCTAAATATGCAAGATATATATCTGAGCTCATTTCTAGGTACTAGTAATAAATGTGGCAAAGAAAGAGGGAAGTCTTGGGTAGCCAGGGCTGAGTTCTGATCTGAGCTTAGCAGGCTATTTGTTTCCAGGAGTGAGGGTCTGCAGCTGTCCCAAGCTCTTTCTCCTGAGTCTGGGGGAGGGGTCTTGGGCTGTGAACTTGGCACCATTCCTCAAACCCCTTGTACTTCAGTGCAGCAGGGTGGAGGACGCAGAGGGTGCTGCAGCCAGCCTCACAGACCTCAGTTAGTTTCCCAGGTTCTGCCTCTTTCAGGCTGGGTCACTGTGGGCAAGTCCCTTTTCTCTCTGGGCCTCTATTTCTTCATCTGCAAAATGGGGGGAATAATAATGCCTACGTCATGTAGGAATTATGAGGATTCAATGGCATATATAAAGCCCCTGACACGTAGTAGGTGTTCAATTTAAAAAAAGCATGAGGCGGATGAATGGATGGATGGCAATCCTTTCAGCAAGATCTCTTTGGGAAAGAAAATGCTGGTCTGACCCCTAACATTTCCCTCAGAGTTTTCACACCCCTCTGAGGCTCTCTCAAGGTATAAGTAATACATGCCCTCATTCTCTTTGACCTGAATGTGGGCAAAGAAAACCCCAGGCCCCTTCAATTCCACCTCCAGACTCTGCTAAAACCTATGGAGAGGCCACAAGGGAAATAAGAAAAAGAAGGCCGCACCTGATTGTGTTTACAGCGTTCTTGCCTCTGACCCTCCTGGGGTGCTCTGTTCCATCGTTCCCTCAACAAGGGCCAGCCCCTCTGCCTGCTGGCCCTGTGCCCCTTACTATCCCCTCCCTCTTCAGCAGAAGCAGGGTCAGGTGCCTCGGCAGAAAAAGCCCAAAGCAGCCCTTCCCAGGGTGGCCGGAAGGCAGCAGCACGGGAGCTGTGGCTGGTACGGGAGCTCTCAGCTTCCTTGGACCCCAGCCCCTCCTCCAGAGCTAGGTGGGGTGAGCCCCAGGTCCCAGGCCGCAGACCAGGAGGCTGGGTTTGGAGGCGATCAGTGGCACCCCCGTCTGTCCATCCACGTGTCTCTGTGACTTTTCCCTCACTCCCCTCCGCTACCTTTGGCCCTGTTGAGCTTCCTGAGACGACAACAACTGCTTCCTATAACAGCCCAAAGGCCCATTCCCACCCAAGTCCTCCCTGGGGGACCAGGCCTGAGTCTTTTGTCCTCACTGGCGCCAGGAAAAAAGGCAATGATAGCCCCCTTTTCCTGCCCCTGTGTTTAAAGGAATGAGTGGAGGCATCTCAGTCAACAGTGGAGGGAGGAGGGCCCAGATGGGGCTTCTGTGTCCTGAACCACGATGCCTCAGCACCCCCCCGTCCCCCAGGCTGGAGCCCAGGCCTCGGAAGGCATGGTCTTTCCTTGCAGCAGTAGCCTTGGGGCAGGTTCCCTGCTCCCGACAATGGGCACAGGGACCCCTATTGTCTTGCCCCCTCGTCCCCAGAGCACCACCCTCAGCCTGGGTCCTAGGGCAGCCAGGCTACCTTGGTCTCAGAGCCAAGGAAGGCTCAGAGAAAACATGAGGGCATTCTGGAAGGAGAAGAGCAGGGACTAGAGAAATCTGGGTCCTGTTCTCCATGTGGACCACCACCTGCTGTGTGACCATGGCAAGGCCTTTACCCTCTCTGGGCCTCAGTTTCATCTTTTGCAAAAGCAGACTAGAGTTTGTACCATTGCCAGAGTCCCTGGACCCCACCCCTGGAGGGTTCAGCTGGGGCTGGGGCCCTCACCCCTGGGTGTTCTGAAAGGGGATTTGCTTCAAACTGAGAGAAAGGTCGGGCTAGAGATCTCAAAGGCTTCCTCTGGACCCAGCTCTGATGTTCTGTGATTCTAAAAGGTGGGAAAGAAAGAAGGTGCCTAGTGAAAATGCTCACATGGATCCTGGTGTCCACCCTGCCTGGCACCCAGCAGGAAATCAGGTTCCTACCTGTAAGTCCCCTATGGGCACTCTGTCCGGCTCACACCCTGAAGGGCTGATCTTGGGGCAGGAATCTGTGTGAGCCCCAAGGCATGGAGGGCCAGGTAGGAAGTCACAGAGGCAGAGCCAGGAATCCTGACTCCCAGCCCCATGGGGATCCAAGCTTGGGCTTCCATATGCCTCTGTCCTTACCAAGTGTGAGAGGTAGACCTCATTCCTCTGTGTCTCTGTGGCCAGTTGAGCTGAAAGAGATGTAGAAGGAGGAGCCCCTTGAAGCCAGGAGTAGTGAGGAACGGCCTGTAGCTGCTCCCAGAGTGGCGGACTGGGCCCCTTGCACATGGAAGCAGGGGCTTCCCAGAGGGAGGAGGCAGCCAGACGGGCAGAGGAGCCCCTTCCAGCTCAGACCTTTGGGAATGACCCAGTCTTCCGAGATCAGTGCATGGAGATGATCTCATGAGGGCCGGAAACTGGCTGGGAAAATAAATCTGTGTGCTAAGGACATAGCTTCTTCAGCCTTAGTGTGCACATAGGACCCCCTGGACATTTTTGTACAGTGCAGAGTCTAGTTCAGTAGTCTGGGGTGAGGGTCTGAGGGTCTGCATTTCTAGCAGGCTATCGGGGTTGCCGCTGCTGGGGGCTGGTGATCACAGTTTGAGAAGCAGGGTGCTAGGTGGCTCTGAGGCTGTGACCAGGAATGCTCCTGTCCTGAACTCTTCAGAGGGGACCTGGACAAAGCCCACATTTCCTCCTAGAAGTCACTCGTGGAAGAGACAGAAAGTGGGCCCAGGACTCCCCCGTGGCCACGTCCATGGGGATGACATTGTGATCTTCCTGGCTCCACCACTTCCTAGCTATGCAAACAAAGGGCGAGCTGCATAACCACTCTGTCTCTGTGTCTCCCCCTGGAAAATGGGTGTACTCCCCTGGAAAATGGGTATACTCCCCAGAAAATGGGTGTACTTTCCTGGAAAATGGGTGTGCCCTCCCGGAAAATAGGTGTGTTCTCCACAGTGTGGAGATTAAACGGGATGAGTGAGATAAGCTGGGATAGTGCCTGCCACATGGTAGCTCTTATTACTGAGATTTCAGTTAATCCTTTTAGTCTTTGCCATCAGAACAGGAGCCAGGAGCCACACGCGGCCATCAGGCACTGAAATTTGACTACTTCACATTAGACTGGGTTTTGATGCCTCGATATGAAAAACATGAAAGTAGAACATGTATCATTGATATTTTCTTTTCTTTTCTTTTTTTTTCTTTTTGAGATAGAGTCTTGCAGTGGTGTGATCTTGGCTCACTGCAACATCCGCCTCCAGGGTTTAAGCGATTCTCTTGCCTCAGCCTTCCCAGTAGATGGGACTACAGGCACGCGCCACCACGCCTGGCTAAATTTTTGTACGTTAGTAGAGATGGCGTTTCACTATGTTGGCCAGGATGGTCTCAATCTCCTGACCTCATGATCCGCCCGCCTCAGCCTCCCAAAGTGTTGGGATTACAGGTGTGAGCCACAGCGCCCCGCCATCATTGATATGCTCATATTGATTCCATATCGAAATGATAACGTTTTGGATATGTTGGGTTAAATAAACTACATTATTAAAATTAACATCACTAGATTGGGAATAGTGGCTCATGCCTGTAGTCCTAGTTACTCGGGAGGCTGAGGCAGGAGGATCACTTGAGCCCTGGAGTTCAAGGGTGCAGTGAGCCATGATCACATCACTGTCCTCCAGCCTGGGCGACAGAGTGAGACCCTATCTCTAAAAAATAAATAATTAAAAAAATAATAATTAAAATAAAATACATTTAATGGCACTAGTTTTTTTTTTTTTTTAACTTTTTAAAATGTGGCTACTTGAAAGTTTTCAATTACATTTGTGGCTTGTATTCTATTTCTGTTTGATGTGTATCTGTGATTTTAGGTAAATGAGGCTTAGGGCAGTTAGGTGACTTGCCTTAGGTCGCACAGCTCAAAAGCGGTAGAGCTTGGATTTCAGCCTCGGCCTATGGAAGGGACTGAGCAGCACTAGAGACCCAGTGGCAGGAGCGGGGTCACCTTGTCTGTCCTGCTGAAGTTCAAGTGCTTGGCCCTGCATTGTCCCTGGCAGTTGGTTCCCACACAAGGAATTGGCAATCTCTGGGATTGCTGGGAATTTCCTGGGGTCAATAGGTAGAGAAGTGCTTGATCAGTTCAGACAGGCAGGGAGACGCTGAGAACCCTTCATTCTCCCATTTCCCCTTGTGAATTGCTTTCCTAAGGTTGATGGCCTCGTGGGTCCCTCAGAAGGGAGGGCACAGCTCCTGACGCCCATATCTCAGATGGACACGCTGAGGCCCACAGGGTCTTTCCAGGGCTGGGTGGGGAGCTGCAGTTCTCAGGCCCCTGGCCCAGTGAACCTCCTACCTTCCTTCCACCCACCTTTGCTTACCTTCCTTTCTCCACCGGAGCAGATGGCTGCTGAAGGTGATTAGGCCTGCGGCCCCCAGAAGGCTCAGCAGCACTAGGACTGGGGCCAGGATGCGGACCAATGGGATGGACAACCTGGAGATGAGACACAAGGAGCCTAGTGGCTGTTACCAGACAAGCCAGAGTCTACATCCTTTGGGGGTCCCAGGTACAGGCTGAGAAAGCCAATCCCTAGCGTGAAATCCAATTCAATGCAGCAGACTTGTGGGGGCAGGGCGGGGAGCAGGAGCACTTAGTGCTATTGGCTCTTGACAAACATTATTTAATTAGTGCAGACCCTGAAACCAGGCTGCCTGGGTTCAAACTCTAGCTCTGCTACCTTCTAGACCTTGGGTAAGTGACTAAACCTCCCAGGGTGTCAATTTCCTCCTTAGCAAAATGGCTGCGGTGAGGATCAAACAGGTCAGGATGTGTAAAGCGCTTAGTTCAGAGCCAGACACATGCCAGGCACCCTGTCATTGTTAGCTGTCAAATTCCACATCCCTGTGTAACTAGATAGGAGTGGCCCAATTTCACCCTGGAGAAACTGACATTTGAAGCAATGAGCGACTTGCTAGGTCACCCAACGGTGTGAAGGGAAATTCTCAGCGGCTTGTGTTTGGGCTGGTGTCACTGGCACTGGCATGGGGGGCATCCTGGCATTCTAACTGTGAGTCAAGCCATATCCTTTGTCTCTCCCAAGATCAGAGTGCACTAGGGGCCACGATGTCCCATCAGCCCTGTCTGGCATGGAAGGCGCCACTGCCCCCATTGCCAACCCCAGGGTTCACTTTCAGCAGGGTCTGAACTTGCCAGCAGCAGCCTGGATGTTGATAGCTGAGTGCAGTTACAATCCCCGAGAGCCAACCCTTCAGGCTGGGACTCCAGTTGTAAGGGAAAAAAGTTGTTTTCTTTTGGATTCTGAATTTTCATGCTTGGAACAGGGCTTGGTGCAAAGTATATGGGCAGGAGCCCCCGACTGGGGTGGCTGTGCCTGAGGTGGGGGCAGGGGGAGAGGTGGGGGCTGGGACCCTGGTGACCCTTCACCCTGGACAGGCAGCAGGGCTGCTGTCCTACAGTGCAAGTTGTCCACTGCTCAAGGGCTGTAGCTGCAGGCTGTGGCCATGACAAGTGGATGAGTCCACTTAGAGGAAAGAGCACTGGGTTCCTATTTGCTCAAAGGCACCTTGTGGTTTAGTGATGGCCTGAAAGGGGACGTGGGTGCCCTGGGGCTCACCTGGGCTTAGAGCTGCCGTTGCTGAGAGCAGGACTGGCATCCTCAGCTGAGGTGGAGTCCAGGTGCATGATGGGGCGGGAGCTCCCTGCAGGAGGAGAGGTCGCTGCATGAGGAGAGGTCCCTGTGCACTGTGAGTTTCCTTCGTGCCCGTATCGGGAGGTCCCTGGGAATGGTGTGGCCTTGGCCACTGTCTTCCCCTGCTTGGCTGTGGTTACTGCCGGGTAGAGCCCAGGAGAAGCTACAAGTCCAAAAGCAATGTCTCAGCATCCTTCCTGACCCTTGCATCCCAGCATCCCCAACCTCTGACCCTTGACCCCTGCACCCTAGCCTTCCTGGGACGAATTTCTCAGAACATCCCCAGCTAAAGGACACCCCAGTAAGCAAACAGATCTAGAGGGGTCATTTTAAGGAAGGAGACCGTAGATCAGGCACACTCCTCACCTGTGCCTAATGTTCAGTCTCTTTCTCTGTCTGTAGCCTGCTCCCTCTGTAGGGAGGCACAATCACTCCCCTTCCCCACTTCCGTGACCCTTTCCGGTGACCATTCCTGCCCTCCCCTGCAGTCCCAGCCAATTGCCACCTCCTTCCTCACCAGAAGGGCAGGCCCTCCCATCACCACCATGTGCCCACCCCCCACCACCCATGCCTCAGTAATGCCCTGACCTCCTTCTGCAGCCATGAGGCCAGGCAGGGCAGGTTTACAGGGATGAGTCCAGAGGTCAGGGCCTAAGGCCCCGTCTTTCTGGCTGGCCCCTGAGACTCTGGATGGCACAGACAGAACACAAGCTTTGGGGTCAGACTGTGACCACTTCTGGGCTCTGCCACTTCCTGTGTGACCTTGAGTGAATGACCTAACCCTGCTAAGCCTCCACTTTCACAGCTGGACAACCCAGCTCCCAGGCTTGTGGGACACCTAGGTGGCCATAAAGCATCGTGTCTGAGGCCTGGCGTGGTGGCTAACACCTGTAATCCCAGCACTTTGGGAGGCCCAGGTGGGCAGATCATGAGGTCAGGAGACGGAGACCATCCTGGCCATGGTGAAACCCCATCTCTACTAAAATCCAAAAAATTAGCTGGGCGTGGTGGCACATGCCTGTAGTCCCAGCTACTCAGGAGGC
>NW_016107888.1:459285-461163 GCF_001604975.1 Cebus imitator | reverse complement strand
CCAAACTACTCAGGCTTCAAACCACCTGTCAGCCTGGCCTCTTTCCCTGTTCGGTGCTCCAACCATAGCGTTGTCCTTTATTCCTGACTAAGCCAGCCTCCTGCCCACCTCTGTGCCTTGGACTTGCTGTTCCTCTGTGTGAGATGCCTTTCCTTTCCATCTCTGCCTAACGCACTTCTCTCTGTTCTTCAGCACAAGCTCAAGGGCAACTCCTCTGTAACGTCTTCCCTGGAAGCGGCGAGTCTCCTTCTCCTTCGTGCACTCATAGTCTCCTGTGCATGGCTCCAGTGGCACTGATGCTCACTTACATTGCAATTTCTTGTTTACTGGGTCTACCTGCTAGGCTGAGACTCCTTGTGGGCAAAATGCCTATCCTTTGTGCCCAGTACAGTGGGCAGAAGCCTGATGCAACCGACCCCCGAGGCGCTACTCCAGTCCTCTGCTTCCCCAAGTCCATCTGTCACTGTTACCTCCCAGTCCTTGCTGACTGTGTATCCTGGGCTCCCTCTTTCTCCACCACCCTCTTCTACAGATTGAGTATCCCTTATCCAGAATGCTTGGGACCAGAAGTTTTCAGATTTCAGAATATTTGCCTTATATTTGCTGATTCAGCATCCCTAATCCAGAAATCTGAAATCCAAAAAACCCCAACAAGCATTTCCTTTGTATGTGTCATGCCGGCATGCAAAAAGTTTCGACTTTGGAGCATTTCGGATTTCTGGATTAGGAATACTCTATCTGTGACATTAGGTCAGTTTATTCTTGCATTTTTCTAAGTAGGTGATCAAATCTTTTGCAAATAAAGAATATTTATCTTTTCCTTTCCAACATTTATACTTCTTAATCGTGCATATTTCATTGCCTAGGACCTTCAGGCAAAGATGAATAAAAGAAATGATAGTAGACTGGCCGGGTGCAGTGGCTCATGCCTCTAATCCCAGCACTTCGAGAGGCCAAGGAGGGAAGATGGCTAGAGTCCAGGAGTTTGAGACCAGACTGGCCAATATGGTGAAACCACACCTTGAAAAAAAAACCGACACAAATTAGCCAGGCGTGGTGGCTGTGCCTGTGGTCCCAGCTACTCTGGAGGTTAAGGTGGGAGGACTGCTTGAGCCTGGCAGGCAGATGTTGTAATGGGCCAACATCATGTCACTCCATTGCAGTCTGGATGACAGAATGAGACCCCGTCTCAAATAAATGAATAAATAAATAAAAAGAAAAGAAATGATAGTGGGCACATTTGTCTTTTTCTGACCTTCCTGGAAATTCTCATGTTTCACCATACTCAATGGTGTGCTGAGATGGCTCACACTGGCTCCTAAGAGCTAACAGCTAACTTTTCAGGACTTGGTGAGATAGTTGTTAAACTGTGGATGGCTGGAGATTGGCCATGGGAGGAGCAATGACACCACAGAAATCGAAAAACACTGCAAATGAGAGCATCCCCCAGCCTGTTAAGCATTTACCAGCACACCACTGTCATGAGGCTTCTTCATTTAATATCCCAACTGCCATCAGAGAGAGGCCAACAAAGTCTGAGCTAGGAGGGTAATACAGTAATGTACACATTATATGCAAACAATTACAAATGAGGGTAAAGAGAAAACACAGGTAAACTTGATCATAACTGGCAAAAATGACCTGTGAATACTGATAAGAATTGGAAGAGAGGCCGGGCGCGGTGGCTCAAGCCTGTAATCCCAGCACTTTGGGAGGCCGAGGCGGGTGGATCACAAGGTCAAGAGATCAAGACCATCCTGGTCAACATGGCGAAACCCCGTCTCTACTAAAACTACAAAAAATTAGCTGGGCATGGTGGTGCGTGCCTGTAATCCCAGCTACTCAGGAGGCTGAGGCAGGAGAATTGCCTGAACCCGG
>NW_016107888.1:450526-459215 GCF_001604975.1 Cebus imitator | reverse complement strand
AAAAAAAAAAAAAAAAAAAGAATTGGAAGAGGTAAGAGAATCTCGTAAATAATGAAGAACAGATTCAATGTGGTTTGATGCTGCTGCTATTTGGCAAGTTTAACTTTATTTCCCTAAATTAAAATAAAGATCCATGGAGAAAGGACTGAAAAAGTAATAATGAGGGGATCTGTTGGTGGTGGGGCTGGGCCTGGGCTTGGGATATGTCCCAGCTAGAGGGCCAGGAGAGGAATAAAGCAGACATCAAAGCCCGAGATGATTGTGTTAGAATCCTAGTTCCACCACTTCCTGCTGTGAGACCTTGGGCAAATCACTTAGTCTCTTGGAGCCTCAGTCCCTCATCTGTGAAATGGGACCACAAAGACCTACCTTGCCCTCGCTGGCCAGTAGACCAAGGCTCCCACTGCCCTGGGCCCTCTCTGGCTTCTTTCTCCTTAGCTCAGCAGATCCAGGTGGGGTTCTGGGCACCCAGAGAGGTGCTTTATCCTCTGCTTGGGCCCCATGGCTCCAGCCCAGCCCCTCAGTGCCCCTGCATTTAACAATTCCTCCTTCAGGCACCCTACCCAGAGGCTGGTTCCTAAGCACTCTAGCACCTGTGCCTGGACTTCAAGATCGGGGGAGGTGGAGGCCAGGAGGGGAGCGTTGAGGGCACAAGCAGAGTGAGGCCGGCATGGTCAGGGCTCAGGTGTGGCTCTGTGCTCAGGAATATCTTGGACACCAGGCAAGGAGTCTTCTTTATCCCCAGTATGTCCATCTTGTACCCAACCTATGGAAATCTCCCTCCAGTACCTCTGGGCAGAAAGGAATGGCGCCGAGCCCAGCACTGGACAGATCTGGGTCCAGTCCTGCTCTGACATCTACTAGTGGTACCTTGGGCAGCAAGAGCGAGAGTGGCCAAGACTTATGCAGCTCCCTCTGTGCCCCAGGCCTTGCTCAGTGCTTGACCTGCATGATCTCCCTGAGGCAATAAGGTTGGGACCAGGACTACGCCCCACCATCCCTCCCTCTTCCCTCTGCAGCGCCTGTCCCCAGCGGGGGGAAGGAGAGATATTTGTTACCTGGAAAGATGACCAGAGTGATCAGTAAATGCTTATTGACGCCCTTGACCCCACACCAGTACTTCCCAGCGTCTTTCAGGGTGAGGTTCCGCAGGGTCACAGTGAATGAGAGCTCCTGGCGGCTGTCACGGATGGACACCCTGCCCTCCGTTGTCTCCTGACCTTCTTCTCCCGAATAGATGGTGCCGGCGCAGCGGGAGAAGAAGAGGCCGACATTCCTGCACCAGTACTTCCGGTAGTCCCTCAGCTCTTCCTTGTAGGTGAACTTCAGGGACACAGTGTCCCCCTCGAACCCGCTGATTTCCTCTGGGCCATCCAGGGCTTCATAACCTAAAATCACAGGAGGAGTGGAGGTTGGAATTACCAGGATCCATGCACCAAGGTCAAGGCCAGAGCTTCCATTTTAGGAGGAGGAAGGAAGGCTTAGTCACCCCTTCTGGGGACAGGTTTGGAAAGTCCAGTACTCCTCTCCCGCTCCGGGGCAGGGCTGCTGATGTTTCCCTAACCCTGGCCCATTTGATAGCCAGATAGACAGGAGGGTTTCTGGGTTTTTGTTTTGTTTGTAGACAGGATCTCACTCTGTTGCCCAGGCTGGAGGGCAGGGCGCTCCTGGCTCACTGTAGCGTTGACCTCTGGGACTCAAGAGATCCTCCCACTAGCTAGGACTATAGGCGTGCACCCCCACGCCTGACTAATTTTTTGTTTGTTTTTTCAAAGAAATGGGGTCTCACTATTGCCAACCGAACAACTGGCATCAGTTGAAGGATGCATCCTGATTTTTTCAGTGTTAGAAGGTAAAGAAAAAGAAAGCAAAAGAATTGATGGAACGTGATCATTCTCCATCTCTCAGGGTTGTGGGGAGAGGCACGGTGGAGATTCAACAAATATTTGCTGAGTTTAAAAGGACAATCAGATGGGGGTGTCTTGTCTGCCTCCAGGCTTGGCACAGGGTAGAAAAATTAAGATCAGAGAGGCAAAGCAACTGTCACAGCCACTTCGCCAGGAGGGGAAACGCACGAGTGTGGGAGAACACCTGGCTCTAGGTTCCAGAAACAGCAATCGCGCCCCAGCACTGCCCCGCTCCCCTAGGGCTGAGGAGGCTGAGGATGGGTGGGGTGGGGCTCAGGCAGTCAGGAGGTCCTTCCCCTGCAGACCCCAAGGGTGAACCCCACATCCCTCCCAAGACCCCCACCCCATCTCACCTGGGAGCACCAAGCAACCCCATAGCAGGACCAGAAGCCGCATTCTGGGCGCTGAACACCGCGGGAGCAGACGCTGGGGACTGTGTGCTGCTCTTCAGCCACGCGGGGCTTTAACTTCCTCTAGTCGCGTGAAACCAGGCCGAGGAAGCGAGGGGAGGGGCGTGCGGGTCACCCCTCCGCAGGCCCAGCGGGGGGGCGCCTCTGCCTTCCCTTTAATGATCGCCCACGCGTGCCTACCCCGGCTCACCTCCCAGGACTGAAAACCCACGCTGGTGCTTCTTTCTTAACCTGTGGTCGGTGCACCCTAAGGGGTCTGTGGGTCGAATTCAAGGAGTCCATGTATTCGCATGGGAAAAAGTTACATACCGACTTTCACTGACTTCTAATGTTTAGCTTTTCCTCCCATTAGGAGTGTACTGTTAGCAGTACCTGCAGCTTTGTTACCAATTACGATCACAGACACTGGCACATCAGGCTGTGGTTATCTCGAAACGTCGTGTGTACTCCTCGCTGCTTGGAAAATCATGAGTTACTGGACCTGCCCCCAGAGCTGGTTATTTACAGCCCTAATAATGAAACACCGCTACTACTACTGTAGCAGGAGCGGCCGCGGGAAACGGATCTCGGATCTCTCGGACACCGAATACAGGAGGAAGGAGTTTATAGCTTAACATATGAAAAGGGTCTCGGTTTACAGTCTCAGGAATTACATATGAAAAGGGTCTCAGTTTACAGTCTCAGGAATTACATATGAAAAGGGTCTCGGTTTACAGTCTCAGGAATTACATATGAAAAGGGTTTCGGTTTACAGTCTTAGGAATGAAAAGGGGAAGTTGATCTGAGATGCCTGGGTCTCCCTCTGCACTATATCACATAATTATAAAGAGTTTTGAGAATCATCTCGCCAATATTAGTTTTTTTTTTCAGCATATGTATTTTATTTATATACTTACGCGCTACTACACTGCGAGAGGGCTCCATAAACTTCACCAGGCTGTCCTGTGGTTGGTGGGACAGAAAGAAGCTTGCCCCTGTGGCAAGGTCCCTGGCCCCTCCTCCGCCATCGCCTTTTGAAGGACCCAGTACTGTCCTTGGCCACGGGGCGGCGGTGCAGGCGGGGCCGAGCAAAGTCATAGGGCTGAGCTGAGCTGGATTCCCTGGAGACCTGGGCAGGCCGCGCTGCAAGATGAGTCTTCCTCAGGCCTGCGGAGTTGTTTTGACGTTTGAAAAAGTGAGTTGGTGGTTTCTCCATCAATTCAAGCAGATCTGAATCCTCCTTGAAAGGACCAAAACAAAACTGGGCCGGGCGTGGTGACCCACGCGTGTAATCCCAGCACTTTGGGAGGCCGAGGCAAGTAGATCACCTGAGGTCAGGAGTTCGAGACCAGCCTGGCCAACATGGTGAAATCCCTGTCTCTACTAAAAACACAAAAAAACTAGCTGGGCGTGGTGGCACATGCCTGTAATCCCAGCTACTCGGGAAGCTGAGGCAGGAGAATCGCTTGAACCCGGGAGGGGGAGGTTGCAGTTAGCTGCAATTGGCGACATTGCACCCCAGCCTGGGAAACAAGAGCGAAACTCCGTCTCAAAAAAAAAATAAAAACAAAAAACAAAACACACACACACAATAAGGTACGCTTGGGAGCCCTGACACACTGGTTTCAACAAGGACTTTTTTTTTTTTTGTCTGATTGCAAAGTTCATACAGATAAGCAAGATTTTACACAATACAGAACGTAAAAAAAGAAAGAAAGGAAACAAAAGGGAATGTTTTTTGTAATTCCCCTTCTGCTTTAGAAAAGCACCATTAATATTTTGGCATATATACTTCCAAATGTTCAATTGGAATTTTACTCACTTGTCAGGTTAATATTTGAAGCATGAACTCAGTGGTTCTTGGAGGGGAGGTTGTGTGTGTATGAGTTTAGCAATGTGGAAGAAGCGTTTTGATTTCACAATGACTGCAAAGCACTGCTGCCATTTAGTGGGCGGGGACAGCTGTTCCCGTAGGCGAAAACTCTGTTACCATGATCTCAGCCCCGCCTCCTTTTTTAAATTTTTTTTATTTTTTGATGGAGTCTCCCTCTGTCACACAGGCTGGAGTGCAGTGGCGCCATCTGGGCTCACTGCAACCTCCACCTCGCGGGTTCAAGTGATTCTTCTGACTCAGCCTCCTGAGTAGCTGGTACTACAGGCGTGCGCCGACACGTCCAGCTAATTTTCATATTTTTAGTAGCGATGGGGTTTCACCATATTGGCCAGGCTGGTCTCAAACTCCTGACCTCATGATCCACCCACCTCGGCCTCCCAAAGTGCTGGGATTACAGGCGTGAGCCACCGCCCCTGTCTCCCTTTTACATTTACAGACTACAAGAGGTGATCTGTTTTTGTAGTTTAAAAAAAACACAGATTAAAAAAATTTGTTTATTTATTTATTTTTGAGACAGGCCCCCCTCTTGTTGCCCAATCTGGGGTGCAGTGGCACCATCACAGCTCACTGTGGCCTCAAACTCCCAGGCTCAAGTGACCCTCCCACCTCAGCCTCCTGAGTAGCTGGACTGCAGTCGTGCACCACCATGCCTAGCTAATTTTTTATTTTTAGTAGAGACAGGGTCTTGCTATGTTGTCCAGGCTGGTCTCAAACTCCTGGCTTCAAGCAATCCTCCCATGTTGGCCTTCCAAAGTGCTGGGATTCTAGGCATGAGCCACCATGCCTGGCCTTAAAATAATACTTCTTCTAGCATTTGATAGCATATCTTTGCTCTTTTATTTATTTAATTTTGTCCTTACACAGAATAATTTCTGATCCTCTACTTTTCTTGAATTCAGACTTATTTATGATATGCAAGGGCAAGCATCTGACACTTCAGTGTTTTCTAGTGTCATGGAACCTGACCACTGGCAGATTGAAATATGTGTTACTTGGTTATAAATTGCTTTCCTTTTATTTTTTTCTCCCTAGTATAGCTTTTTTAAAAGTACGTGCAGGGGAAGGCATATTATTTGTGATTGTCATTTTAGGAGAGAAAGCGAGGTGTTATGAAATGTTTATTTATATAAAGAGGGTGTCAAGCGGGTCCCCACTGCCTTCCTGTCTATTTGAAGGCCCTTCCCTCCACTCCCCAGCCCCACACCTAGCCCAGGAGGCTGACTTGAAAACTCCAGTAGAAACAGATTCACCAGGCTGGGAAGTGGAGCAAGGGCTGGGGAGAAGGGTGAAAGTGAGGTGCTGGCATGAGCCTTGCACCTAGTTCTACCCTTAGGCCACACCCTGGGGTAGGTGGGGCCAACGGCAGACCCCCGAGATGGGCTGGGGATCTGAGAAGACAGGACACTTTCATCCGGCTTCCTACCAGGAGCACGGGGAGGTGCCCCGCCGTCACAGCATCTGGAAGAGGCAGTGGGGCAAAAGGGCTCCTGGACAGATCACCGGGCTGGTGGCAGCCTCATCGCATCCTCAGGAATGGATCTGTGTGCCAGAGAGGTGCAGTGGCAGAGATGAGGGGATGGAGCTGCTCGGCCTTCAGTGGCCGCCCTGGTCCAATTCCTCTCTGGTTTGGACTTGGGCTAAATCACTTCAGCTGCTCCAAGATGCTCACTTCCTCCCTTTAGATCAAGGTTTCCCCAACCTCAGTTCTATTGACATTTTGGGTCAGATAATTCTTTGTCGTGGGAGGCTGTCCTGTGAATTACAGGATGCTTAGCTGTACCTGCTAGATGCCAGTAGTCCCTCCCTATTTGTGACAATCACAGACGTCTCCAGGCTGGGTGAGGTGGCTCACGATTGTAATCCCAGCACTTTGGGAGGCCAAAGTGAGTGGATTACTTAAGCCCAGGAGTTTGAGACCAGTCTGGGGAAAACGACAAAACCCCGTCTCTGCAAAAAATGCAGAAAATCAGCCAGGCATGGTGGTATGCATCTGTAGTCCCAGCTACTTGGAAGGCTGAGGTGACAGAATCACCGGAGACTGGGAGGTTGAGGCTGCAGTGAGCTGAGATCCGACCACTGCACTCTAGCCTGGGCGACAGGAGTAAGACTGTCTCAAAAAAAGAGAAAAGTCCCCAGGCATTGTCAAACATCCCACTTGGAGGTAAAAATATCCTGGGTTGAGAACCGCTGTCTTAGATGACAAGAAACTCTATGGAACAAATAAGTGCGCTTTTGTGCAAGCTCTATTGTTTATGTAGGCCAGGGGGTTCCATCTTTTGGCTTCCCTGGGCCGCATTGTCTTGGACCACATATAAATCACAGTAACACTAACGATAGCTGATGAGTTAAAAAAAACAAAAAAAACCTCAGAATTTTTTTTTTAGATGAAGTCTCACTCTTGTTGCCCAGGCTGGAGTGCAATGGCACAATCTAGGCTCACTGCAACCTCCGCCTCCCAGGTTCAAGGGATTCTCCCGCCTCAGCCTCCCGAGTAGCTGGGATTAGAGACACCTGCCATCACACCTGTCTAAGTGTTGTATTTTTAGTAGAGACGGGGTTTAACCACGTTGGCCAGGCTAGTCTCCAACTCCTGACCTCAGGTGATCCATCTGACTCAGCCTCCTAAAGTGCCGGGATTACAGGGGTGAGCAACTGTGCCTGGTCATTTAAAAAAATCTCATAATATTTTAGAAAGTTGATGAATTTGTTTGGGGCTGCATTCAAAGCCATCCCGGGCGTAATAACAAGGTTTTGGACTAGGACAGGGGGCAGAACCTAATGCTGAACCCCAGAAGAAGGCGAAACTGCATCCCTCTTCCCTCAGTGGAGCTAGGGCCGTCCCCGTAACACTCAGGGTGAGGTGGAGCGTAGCAGTTCAGAACACACACTTTTTGCAGGTGGGCCAGCTCACCAGAGAAAAGGAAGAAAAGGGCCGGGTTACACATGCCTTGTTTCTCCTTCCGCATTCATCAATCAGATCAGCAGAGGCATGCAGAGAGACCAAGAGTTCTGCAACAGTGGGGCTCTCTGCTCACGAAAGGAAGCATCAGGAGTGGGGAAGACGTGTCCTCAGCAAAGATGAATGAGCCACAAGACGGGAAGATTTGGATTCCTGAGCTACCACTTGGAAGACAGCTGCCCTGGACAGCCACCAAGCGTGCGGCAGACTTGGTGTGAGCAAGAGGTAGGCTTTTCAGTGTTTAGCCACGGAGATCTTGCAGCTTGCTCATTGCTGTAGCACAGTGTAGACCACCACCACGCTTTCTGTTTTCTCTCTTACCCTTCATCCCCTAGTCTCCCTGCAGCTTCCCTACCCTAGCCAGTTGTAAACTCGATTTTTCAAATTTCTCCATCAAAACAAATCGGAAAACTCCCTTTCAATTTATTTATTTATTTTTTTTTTTTGAGACTGTAGGGTCTCACTCTGTCACCCAGGCTGGAGTGCAATGGTACGATCTCAGCTCACTGCAACCCTTACCTCCTGGGTTCAAGCAATTTTTGTGCTTCAGTCTTCTGAGTAGCTGAGATTACAGGCATGCGCCCCATGCCCGGCTTATTTTATAATATTTTTAGTAGAGACGGGATTTCACCATATTGGCCAGGCTGGTCTCGAACTCCTGACCTCAAATAATCTGCCCACTTTGGCATCCCAAAGTGCTGGAATTACAGGCGTGAGCTGCCACGCCCGGCCCCTTTCCAATTTTTTATGTTGACTGATGTAAAGACTTTTTACTTCTGGGAATGACAGGGAAAATGATAGAGAAGGGCAGTAATGGGAGACTGGTAATGAGGACCATCCTCTCTCTGCCACCTCTTCAAGGATCATTAGCATTCTCTTTTTTTCCAGAGCATTCTTTATAGAACTCACTTCTCCATGTCTAGATGGACCTGAAGGCATTCATTCCTCTGGCCTTGAGCTCATCTTCCTGTTCCCTCTGTAGCTGCTCTGAAGGCACCTTGACCGAGCCTTGGCTGGGTGAGGCGAATCCTGCTCTGGGGTTCCAGCCACATCTGGGCCAACTCTGTCCTCACTACACCTGCCCTGCCCTGGGATGCAGCCTCTCCAGCACTCCTGCTTCAAGCTCTCATTCACCTAAACATCTCTCTCTGCCTATCTTTCCTTCTAATTTGTTTGCCCAAATATCCACCACACCTGACTAATTTTTGTGTTTTTAGTAAAGGCGGGGTTTCTCCATGTTGGTCAGGCTGGTCTCAAACTTCTGACCTCAGGTGATCTGCCTGCCTCAGCCTCCCAAAGTGCTGGGATTACAGGCATGAACGACTGCACCCAGCCTTCTCTCTCTCTCTCTCTCTTTTTTCCATAACAGGTAGCTAGTTGTAATTGTCACCATACTTTATTTTATTTTGACAGAGGGTCTTGCTCTGATGCCCAGGCTGGAGTGTAGTGGCACGATCGTGGCTCACTGCAGCCTTTATCTCCTGGGCTCAAGCGATCCTCCCACCTCAGCCTCCTGAGTAGCTGGGTCTACTTGCATATG
>NW_016107888.1:423226-449057 GCF_001604975.1 Cebus imitator | reverse complement strand
TGCTGATATTGGCCAACATTTAGAGTGATAGTAAATCATTCATATTGGTAGGCACTTTGAGGCTTGATTAGATTCATACACATTTAGGGATTCATACACATAGGATATGTCCGCTTGATCAACTGATCGCTTATCATTATGAAATAGCCCCCTTTTTCCCTGGTAATATTCCTCGTTTTGAGGTCTACTTTGCCCTATATTAATGTAGTTACTCCAGCTTTATTAATTAGTGTAAATCTTTTTTTATTCATTTTCTTTTAGCATATCTGTGTCTTTATTTTTCAAGTGAGTTTATTCTAGAAAGCACATTAAGTCTTGCTTTTTAATATAGTCTAACGATCCTTGACTTTTAATTGGATGATTTAGCCCACTGATTTTTTTCTTTTGTTTTGTTTTTAGCCATGGGGTCTCACTCTAACGCCCAGGATGGAGTGCGGTGGCATGACCATGGCTTATTGCAGCCTCCATCTCCAGGGCTCAAGCAATCCTCCACCTCAGCCTCCTGAGTAGCTGGGACCACAGACAAATGCCACCACACCCGGCTAACTTTGTTTATTATTTTTTTAGAGATGAGGTCTCATGATATTCTCCAGGCTGGTCTGGAACTCCTGATCGCAGGTGATTCTCCTGCCTTGGCCTCCTGAAGTGCTGGGAATTACAGGTGTGAGCCACTACACCTGGCCTAGACCATTTACTTTTAATGAAAAGAACTGTTGTGTTTTGTTTGTTTTGTTTTGTTTTTTGACACAGTCTTGCTCTGTCGCCCAGACTGGAGTGCACTGGCATGATCTCCAGTCACTGCAACCTCCACCTTCCAGTTCAAGCAATTCTTTTTCCTCAGCCTCCCAAGCAGCTGGAACTACAGGCATGTGCCACCATGCCCAACATTTTTAGCAGAGATGGGTTTTCACCATGTTGGCCAGGCTGGTCTCAAATTCCTGACCTCAAGTGATCCGCCTGCCTCGGCCTCCCAAAGTGCTGGGATTACAGGAGTGAGCCATTGTGCCCCGCCTAACTTTTTATCCTATTGATAGATTGTCTTACATGGAGTTTTAGTAATAGCTTTCTAAATATTAAGCAACGTAATTTCCAAATATTAAATCATTTTAAGAACACACTCTATTTGTTCATGGTGAGTTATTCTTTTGATGTTCTGATGAATTTGTTAGCTAATACAGTTTTTAGAATTTTTGCACCAATATTTCTAAATGCGATTGATTTGCAGGGTTTTTTTTTTTTTTTTTTCTTTTTTTTTTTTTTTACAGGTTTTGTTATCAATGCTATTAAAAGAATTTTGAAGATTTCCTTCTATTTCTACATTCTAGAAGAATTAAAATGTTTTGTTCCTTAAATGTTTGGTGAAGCTCTCCTGCGGAACTAGGAGGACCTGGTGCTTTTTGAGGGAGCAGTTGACAACTCTACTCTATTAAGATTGACCTATTAATATTTTATCTTTCTTTTCAGGTAGTTTTGGTAAATTTTAATAATAATAAGGTTTCTTTTTTTTTTTTTTTTTTTGAGACGGAGTCTTGCTCTGTCCCCAGGCTGGAGTGCAGTGGCGCAATCTCGGCTCACTGCAACCTCCGCCTCCTGGGTTCAAGCGATTCTTCCGCCTCAGCCTCCTGAGTAGCTGGGACTACAGGCAGGTGACCTAATGAAAGCCTCTGACCTTTGGCATCAAGATTACAACACCCCAGTAATACAGGATGTACTTTTTTGTGTTTGCCTTTTTTCATTCCATCTATCTATCTATCTATCTATCATTTACCTAGCTAGCTAGCTATTTTTTGAGATGGAGTCTTGTTCTGTTGCCTAGGCTGGAGTGCAGTGGCGTGACCTCAGCTCACTGCAACCTCCACCTCCCAGGTTCAAGTGATTCTCGTGCCTCAGCCTCCCTGAATAGCTGGGATTATAGGTGCCCGCCACCATGCCTGGCTAATTTATTTATTTATTTTTTTTGAGACGGAGTCTCGCTCTTTCACCCAGGCTGGAGTACAATGATGTGATCTCAGCTCACTGCAACCTCCGCTTCCCGGGCTCAAGCGATTCTCCTGCCTCAGCCTGCTGAGTGGCTGAGATTACAGGTGCCTGCCACCATACCTGGCTAATTTTTTGTATTTTTAGTAGAGATGGGGTTTCAGCAGGTTGGCCAGGCTGGTTTAAAACTCCTGACCTGAGGTGATCCACCTGCCTCAGCCTCCCAAAGTGCTGGGATTACGGGTGTGAACCACTGCACCTGGGCCAGTCAATCTATTTTGACTTTCATCCATGTTGTTGCATGGTAGGGATAGTCTTTGAGTAGTAGTTTGTTTCTTTTTATTGGCAAGTAAATATACCATTGTATGGATATACCACATGTGAACAGTGGAGCACTTGAAGGGAGCACCCTAGCCCCTTTGGCTCCTTCCACCACATGAGGACACAGCGTTCATCACTTTATGCCTGTCTTTTTCTTCCACCATGTGAGGATACATTTCCAATGTTATCAGTGAGGAACAGGCCCTCACCAGACACTGCACCTGCTGCCCTCTTGATTTTGGACTTTCCAGCCTCTACAACTGTAGGCAATACATTTCTATTACTTATAAATTACTGTGGTGCTTTGTTATAGTAGCAGGAACTGGCTAAGACAGGTTTTAATTTGCATTTCCCTGATGACAAATGATGTTGGATATGGGCTTTCTCATATGCTTATTGGTTATTTGTATATCTTATTTTGTGAAGTGCATGTTCATATCTTTGCCTGTTTTTTGGTTGGGGCGTTAGTCTTTTTTCTTTCTTTCTTTTTTTGCCCAGCCTGGAAAGCAGTGGCACAATCATGGCTCACTGTAACCTCTGTTTCCCAGGCTCAAGTGATCCTCCTACTTCAGTCTCGTGAGCAGCTGGGACTACCGGCACAAGCCAACACGCCTGGCTAGTTTTTGTAATTTTAGTAGAGACTGGGTTTTGCCATGTTGCTCAGGCTGGTCTTGAACTCCTGGGCTCAAGTCATCCACCCACCTTGAATTCTCAAAGTGTTGAGATTACAGGTGTGAGCCACTGCACCTGGTCCTATTTTCTTAATAGTGTGTTTTTTTTTTTTTTAGACGGAGTCTCACTGTTGCCCAGGCTGGAGTGCAGTGGTGTGATCTCGGCTCACTGAACCTCCCCCTCCCAGGTTCAAGTGATTCTCCTGCCTCAGCCTCCTGAGTAGCTTGGACTACAGGCACGTGCCACCATGCCCGGCTAATTTTTTGTATTTTTAGTAGAGGTAGGATTTCACCGTGTTAGCCAGGATGGTCTCAATATCCTAACCTTGTAATCTGCCTGCCTTGGCTTCCCAAAATGCTGGGATTACAGGCATGAGCCACTGAGCCCGGCCAATAGTGTTTTTTGATGAGCAGAAGTTTTAAATTTTGATGAGGTCCATTTATTAATTGTTTTTAGTGTCCATGTCTTTTCTTTTTTCTTTTATTAGAGATAGAGTCTCTTTTTGTCACCCAAGCTGAAGTGCAGTGGACCAATCATAGTTCACTGCAGCCTTGAACTCCTGGGCTCAAGCAATCCTTCTGCCTCAGCCTTCTGAGTATGTGGGATATAGGCTCATGCCACCATGCCTGGCTTTTTTTGTATCCTTTCTAAAAAATCTTTGCATACCTCAAGATTTAAAAGATACCCTCCTGTTTTCTTCTAGTAGCTTTATCAATTTTCTTTATGTTTAGTTAGGCCTATGATCTCTCTTAAATTGTGTTTTGAATATGGTGTGAGGTAGGGATTGGGTCCCTTCACACACATAAATATCTGCTTGTTCCAAGACCACTTCCTGGTGCTCTTGTCCAAAATCATTTTACTCTGTATCAGATGGTTCTCATTATCGCTCCAACACTAAGCATTGCAGCTAAAAATGTGTATCATGTGGTCTAAGACCAGTGGCATCACATCACCTGGGAGCTTGTTAGAAATTCAGAATCTAGCACTACCCCAGCCTTACACAAACCCCTAGTGAGTCTCAGACACATTACATTTTGAGGAGCAATGGTGTGGATAATTTTTGAGGAATTAGGGGAAACATCATGACATTTGCTGCCTCTCACAGCCTCCCCATGCACAGCCTGCAGGGCCTGCCAACCCATTTTCCCTGGTTGCTGTGCAGGGCTAGATTTACCTCCAGATTTAACCTCTGGGTCCACCTCTCCTGACATGTGCTTCGTTGTTCTTTGCTGCTGGGATTGAGGGAAGGGGGCCCCTCACTCACCCACGCTTCACCTTCTAATACCCACAACCACCTGCTCACTCGCACAGCAGTTCCTATGCTCTCCACGATACACATCCTTCCACCCCAACCTCAGTTTCCTCAATTGCAGAACCAAAATAATAATGGTCTCGATATCTCGATGGGGCTACGGTGAGGAATTGATCTGAGGAGTAACTGGGCATGGGGACAGCACAATGGAAGTCAGTTATGGTCGTGGCCATTTCAGAGCTCTTTCTCCAGTAAAGCCCTTGGATGCTGGTCGCCTTTGCCATGCAGCCCCACCCCGCTGCAGCCAGGCAGAATGGAGTCCCCCTTCTCTCCAGCTTGACTTCTCCTCCCCTGCTCCGAGCCCCCAGGGCAGCGTGCACCGATAAATCTTTCCCAGCGCGTTGCATTGTTACAGCAAGTTGCCTTCGTATCCGACCGGCCCCCCCGCCCCGGCTCGGGAGAACCTCAAACCTGGGATCTCTGCCTCGGTCGTCTTTGGAGCCCCGGCCCCTGGCACAGCGCCTGGCACCTGGAGGGCGCTCAATAAATGTTTGCGAAATCGAATTATCTGTTGAGCAGGTGTCCACCCTACCATTCGCGGAGGGTGGGTCGTGCGGGCGGAAGGAAAGGCTGGTTGTGTGCCAGGGCGGGGGACACAGGCTGGGGGCTTGGGGAGCGGGAGAGCGGGAGAGTGGGAGGGGATACGAGGCCCGCCCGGGGGGCGGCGGTGCCAGACGCGGAGGGCGGCCTCCGCTCCTCCCCCGCCTCCTCCCCGCGCCGCGCCTCCTCCGGCTCCACCACCCCCGCCAGGCGCGGCAGCCGCAGGGAGGGGCCTGGGAAGGCGGAGCCAGCGGCGGCCCAGGCTCGGGGCACCCGCGCGGCTCCCGGTCGCGGAGCACACAACCCGGCGCGACTAGGTAGGAGGCGGCGCGGGGAGCGGACGAGGGAGCTGGGCGCCACGGCGGGAGGGGCGGGAGGCCGGAGGGAGACCCTCCCCTCGAGCTCCCCGGCAGCCTCGCGGCCCACCGAGCCCCCGCGGGGGTCTCAGCCCCGCCCCTCGGCCCGCGCCCCTCTCCTCCCGCGCCCGCCCCCCGCGCGACCCCAGCTTCGCGTCCTCCGCGACCGTCCTTCGAGGTTCCCCGGGGTCGCCGCTCCTGCGCCCAGCGCGCTCCCTGTCCGTCCCACAGGTTCCTTCGGAGAGCGAGCGGGAGTCGGTGCGCGGCCGCCTGCGGGGAGCAGCCGAGGGTGAGTCCGGAGTGGCGGGGCGGGGCGGGGGCTGGAGAGCCCGGGGCGGTTCGTACGCCTCTTGGTGGCACGGGGGCTCGGCGCCGCCGGCTGGCTCCATGTTTGCGGATTGAATCAATCATGACTGTCCTTCTCCCCTTCCGAAGGAGGACTTTTTGAGGTGGTCCACGTGCTGCAGACCACCTTCGGGGGACTCCCGAGATAGGGGTCCGTCCTCCCGCATAGTGGAAGCCCGACTCCCAGGTCTCCCCCTCCTCTCTGCACCCCAGTCTGGAGGCTCCCTTTGGTTTGGGTCTTGGGGGGTCGGGGAGAGGAGGCTTGTAGCTGTGGAAGGTGGGTCCCAGCGGGAGACTTGAGGCAGGCCTCTTACAAGGTTACAGTGGAGGGGCGCGCTGCGGAGGACAGCAGACACTGTCAGGCAGGGTCACTTGGCACCTCCAAGGCCGGCCTGGAAGAGCGCGCTGGAATATGGATTTTGACCCACCACTGACTGAACCCCTCCACGCGCCTGTTTCTTCATCAGTAAAATGGGAACATTAGCAGTCATTTCTCAGGACTTTGTGCAGACAAAAAAATTTATCATGGAAATCACCCCACACAATGCTTGGCACATTGAGGACTCAGCACATCTGAGCTTTATTTCCTTCCTCTGAAAAACGTGAGCAGAGGAGTCATTTGTTCCCATCCTCTGTCCGCCCTGGTCTCAGAGAACGCAGTGGATGTGTAGTCGCTGTTGAATAAATATGTTTGATGGAGCTTCAATACCCATCCTGCCTCCTTTTTCCCAGAATCTGCAGGGAGAGGTCGGGACGTGTGGACGGACACCAGCATGCCCGTGCTGTCGGAGGACTCTGGTAAGCACCTCCCTGGGGCTGGACCTGCCACAGCCCTGAAGACAGCTTGCCTGGCAGCCTCCAGGCCCTGGCAGTGAGAGCCAGGGGAGAGGATGTCCTCGCCGCAGGACCAAAGTGGTGTTTGAGGCTCCACTCGGGCTTCTGGGGGCAGGGAGCACCCGTGGCTATTGCTATCCCTTGTTTTTCTCACACTCTCTCCAGGTTTGCATGAAACCCTGGCCCTGCTGACCTCCCAGCTCAGACCTGACTCCAACCACAAGGAAGAGATGGGCTTCCTGAGGGATGTTTTCAGCGAAAAAAGCCTCAGTTACTTAATGAAGGTGAAGTCCCACGTCATCCTGCCTGGAAGGGTGTCTGGAGGTCTTTCTCGCTGTCTATGGCCGTCTGAGGTCATCCTACTCATCTCCCTGCCCCAGGAAGGCCTTCACTTGCCCACTACACAGGACTTTCTCTTATGGTGCCCCATCAGTGGCCCAGTCTGCTGCCCTAAGTGTCCCCACAGCCGTGGGTGGGATGTGTGGTGTCCAGGGTGCATCTGAAATAGTCTGTCTTTGCAGATTCACGAGAAGCTTCGCTATTACGAAAGGCAAAGTCCAACCCCAGTTCTGCACAGTGCTGTGGCCCTTGCTGAGGACGTAAGCCTCGGTTTTTCCTTGCAGCGTCCGCCCCACTCCCCACCCTGTAGGGCTCCTTCGTCTTGCCTTGTTTGCTTAGCCTGGGGACAACGGGAATCAGGAGCCCAAAGGTGAAGAGGTGTTTTCTTCCCTTGCCCTCCTCCAATTCCTCTTCCTCTCTCTGGGTCCCCTCCCCGCCAAAAGGCAGGGAGGAACCTGTGAGCCTTGGACTGGGCTGGGAGACACGGTGACATGGGGCTACCCACTCACTGTGTGTTCTTGAGAAAGTCTGTTTCCTCTGCTGTAAATGAGAACATTGGATTGGCTCAGCAGTTCCCAAACTGCCCTGAGGACTGGCGATTTGAATAGGTCAATAAGATATTGTATCTGTGCTTTTCTGAAGTCAAGGGACCTATAGTGTGTCCCTGCATAATGGCTCAGGCTTCTCACTTTTTAAAGGAATGCTTCTTAATTTCTTGTGAATCTAGTTGTCTGTGTTGCATGGTTGGGGAAAAGCCATTCTGGCTGATTACTAAGATCAGTTCCTGAATAATCTCACCTAACCCCAGGAGATGGCCTGGGGAGGATGGGGGCAGCCTGTGGGTGCAGAGCCCTGGGCGCTTCTCCGCTATGGAATATGATCAGGGGCACGTTCAATTGCCCGGCTCCCAGGCTCAGCCGCTGCCTGTCCCACCAGCTCTGTGATGGTAAGCAGGCCACTCAACTTCTCTGAGCTCCCATTTCCTCACTCGTAAAATAGCATCTGAGAGCCAGGTAAGCCCAGGTTCAAATCCTAGCTGTGCTGTATACAAACTCTGTGACTTTGGGCAAGATGCTTAATCCCTTTGAGTCTCAGGATTCTCATCTGTAAAATGGCAAAGTAACAAGACCCTCTGCCTCTAGTTGATTGCAAGGGTTCAGTGAGAAGGTCCACGTAAAGCAGAAAGCACACAGGGCTTAAGACGGTGATTCCTCAGAGGATGGCTCCACAGAGCTGCTCCTGACCCCTGGCGTGATGTTCCCGGGAGCATCGTCCTGGGGTGACTGAGGGTCTGGTGTGCCCCTGGGGGCCGCAGCTGGGTGGGTCCTTGAATCTGTAGTCCAAAGAGGAAGGACCCAGCAGATGTGGTACAGGGGCACCCCCAGCCATCGGCAGCACCTGTCTTGTTCTCTGCAGGTGATGGAGGAGCTGCAGGCCGCCTCCGTGCACGGTGATGAGAGAGAGCTGCTCCAGCTGCTCTCCACTCCGCACCTGAGGGTAGTCACGCAGAGCCCCGCCCACCCATGCCTCTGTGTCTCCTGGGATGAGGGTGGAGGGGGCTCTCCTCGTGAGGCTGCGGAGCGGAGACATCTGAGGGAGCGGTCCTCAGCGCCAGTGTCTGGCAGTTGTCTCTCTGGCATGACGTCCGCCACCCTCCAGGCCACTGCCCAGCCGAGGCCTGCTGACCCTGTGAGTGGCGGGCCAGCCCTCCTTTTCTCTTGCTTTCCTGGCAGGCTGTGCTCATGGTACATGACACGGTTGCCCAGAAGAATTTTGACCCCGTTCTCCCACCTCTGCCTGATAATATCGATGAGGATTTTGATGAGGAATCGGTGAAGATCGTCCGCTTGGTGAAGAACAAGGAACCCCTGGTAGGTGCTGCCTGCCTCTCTCTAACCCACTCTTCCCTTGCCTCTCACCCCCACCCAGAACATTGGGACAGGACCCTCCCGAAGTCTTCAGTGAGTGATGGCAGCTTCACCAGGCCTGCTGCTCGTCTCTGTGTCACCTCTGTGTGCAGGGCGCCCCTTCTTCTGGGTGGATACAGCCCCCCTCAACTGTGGCCAATTCCCTTTGTCAGTAAATAACCTGCGCAATTGTACAGGGTAACCCCCATCACCCTTTAAGCCAGAAATGGACCAACTACAGCCCAAGGGTCAAACCCAGCCCACAGCTTATTTTTTTTTTTATTTTTTATTTTTTTTTGAGACGGAGTTTCACTTTTGTTACCCAGGCTGGAGTGCAATGGCGCGATCTCGGCTCACTGCAACCTCCGCCTCCTGGGTTCAGGCAATTCTTCTGCCCCAGCCTCCTGAGTCGCTGGGATTACAGGCACGTGCCACCATGCCCAGCTAATTTTTTGTATTTTTAGTAGAGACGGGGTTTCACCATGTTGACCAGGATGGTCTCGATCTCTTGACCTCGTGATCCACCCGCCTCGGCCTCCCACAGTGCTGGGATTACAGGCTTGAGCCACCGCGCCCGGCTATTTTTTTAAATAAAGCTTTTTTGGAGCACGCCCAGGCCCATTCACTTACAGATTGGCTGTGGCTGCCTTTACAGGGCGATGGCAGAGTTGAGTCGTAGTGACAGAGACCGTGTGGCCGGCCTAAAATATTTACCTGTGGCCCCTTACCGAAAACGTGTGACAATGCCTGCTCTGACTGTTGAGGAGGCACAGGGCATTCCTCTCCCCGGCAGACAGTTTGCTATCACTTTGGTCCTGGTCCAGCATTGATGTACCCAGCAAAGGGGCAGCGTTGTTTATGAGATGGACGGAAGTGGTGGAAGCCCAGAGAATTGAGATTGGCTCCAGAGGATCCCACAGCTGGCATTCTCTGTTTCCAACTTTCCCCAAATGACCTCCAATGAGCAAATAGACGAGGATCTCCCCTCTGCCTCTATTTCCTCACCTTTAAAATTGAGCAGCCATTCATTTAGCAGACACATCGTGAACTCTCCTCTCCAGGCTCTGTACTGGGTGCTGGCGGTTCAGAGTGGAATGAATGATGGTTAGAGATGCTGGGAAGTTCTCAGGTCTGGGGAGCTAGAAGTCCTGGGGTTCTTAGCTGACGGCCTCTCTTTCCAGCAATAATTATCTTATGTACTTCAAATAGATGGCACAGATGACGTTAAGAGAAATGTGCAAATATGTTTGCAATTCCCGCTGCTCGTAAGTGGTTAACATTTGTTGAGTGCTTACTGTGTACTAAGTGCCTTGCATGGAATCCTTGCAACAACCGTGTGAGTTAAATGCTATCCCACACCTCAGAGGAAACAGGCTTGGAGAGGATAAGAGATGTCCTTGCTAAGGCCACATGCTCTTTGTCAATGGTAGAGCTGTGTTCACACCCGGGGCTGTCCAGCCCTAGCGCTTAGCGTTTAAGCCTTCTGCTGTCCTGCCGCAGTCCGGCCTCCGCGGTGCAGGAAATCGAGGGCTCATTAGTGCCTCTCTCATCCTAAGTGTCATCTCTGCTGTGCTTCATGGGCCAAGTCCTGGTCCTGAAGCTCTGGCTGGGGTGCATAATTGGTTTCCCTCAGCAACAGCAGAAGGCCCGGTAACCCTGTGATTGGGGAGAGGCGGGGTGCGAATGAGCTGGCACGTGTCATCCTCATTATTAAATGTCTTTGCAAGTGATAGGAACTGTGATATGACAGATGTGACGGGGAACGTACTGGATTTGGCATCACAAAAAGCCTTCCCCTTTGCCAGCTGGGTGACCTTGAGAATGTTTCCCTTCTCTGTGCCCCAGTCCCTCATCTAAAATGTCACAGTGTAATTGTGCCTCGTAAACTGTCAAGTGCAGAGCTTTACTGAGGGCGGATGTTGGTTTTGTTTTGTCATCAGCACTGGGAAGGTCCCTACTGATCTGACCTCTGGACTGTCAGAGGGAGGGGTCGGGGAGGCTGTGCTGGGCCTGGAGAATAGGGGTCTGGGGTTTGGAGCTGCTGCTTAAGAACCTGTGTCTTCTGTCTCGGGTGCAGGGTGCCACCATCCGGCGGGACGAGCACTCAGGGGCTGTTGTGGTGGCCAGAATCATGCGAGGAGGCGCAGCAGACAGGAGTGGTGAGTGGCGGCAGTGTGAACTTGGCCCAGCCCCGTCATGGCCATGGTTCCAGAGCCCTCTGCCTTTGCTTTAGGGCCCCTTACCTCCCTCCTCTCAGGTCACCTGTTTGGGATGTGCTTTGCTTTCTGGGGTTGGGGCTGGAATTCTCATCTCCTCCCTAAGTCAGTAGAAACTGTAATAGAAAATATAGGTCAGCTGGGCATGATTGCTCACACCTGTAATCCCAGCACTTTGGGAGGCCGAGGTGGGTAGATCACTTGAGGCCGGGAATTTGAGACCAGCCTAGCCAACATGGTGAAATCCCATCTCTACTAAACACACAAACCTGGGAGGTGGAGGTTGCAGTGAGCTGAGATCACACCATTACACTCCAGCCTGGGCAACAGAGTTAGACTCTGTCTCAAAAAAAAAAAAAGGAAAAAGAAAATATAGGCCACCCACAGTGGCTCACACCTGTAGTCCTAGCTATTTGGGAGGCCCAGGTGGGAAGATTGAGCCCAGGAGTTTGAGGTTGCAGTGAACTATGATTACACCACTCCACTCTAGCATGGGCGACACAGTGAGGCTGTCCCTTAAAAAAAAAAGAAAAAGAAAATATAATAGTCATGGAGTACTTTGGGGCGATTGTGAAAAAGCTCGTGTGTCGGTTTAGTCCAAGGACTGTGACAATTAAGAATATAGCATGGGCTTGGGGATTACTTTGGGGGAGGGGGATGACACCCTTCCCCGCCACCCCAGGTCTTGTCAAGCTGCTATTACAAAGAGAGTGTTTGTGTCCCAGATTCATTTGGGTGGAAAGCAGGTTGAGAACCGCCGGTGTGTGGAGAAGCTACTAAGCTGGGGGACAAACCTCCTGGTGTTACCTGCAAAGTCTGGGGGGTCATTGTTGCAGAGAATCCTAGACCAATGCTTTGCAGACATTAACGAGTACACGAATTCCCCAAGCATCTTGGTAAAAGGCAGGCTGACTCAGCAGGTCTGGGCTGGGCTGAAGATTCTGCACTTTTAACCTGCCTCCAGGTGATGCTGATGCTGCCGGGTCAGTGCCCACTTGAGTAGCAAATAGGGCCCTAATTTGCAGAGACAGTTGGCCATTCAGGCAGAGGCTCGTAGTATGTTTTTACTCTTCATGATGTCTTCACTGGTGCCTTTATCTCTCCGTGTTGAGAGGTAAGAACGCCATTCTTAGAGTATGTCTGTAAACCTAGGAAGGTGAAGAGTTAATGATAATTTTAAAGAAGCAGAGGTTATAGCAAAAAGAACACAGGCTTTCTACATCAGAACAACTGTGTTTGAATACTGGCTTCATTATTTCTTAGCAATGTGGCCTTAGGCAAGCTGCTTAATCTTCCTGGGGCTCAGATGCTAACCTGTAAATTGGAGGTTTTACTGGGTGATTTGAGACCTCCATGCCGGGTGAGGTGCCCAGCCCCCAGCAGGGCTTAGTTTGCCCCAGTCCCACCCATCAACTTTAAACCTGGAGTCTGCCCGTCAGTGGGCTCCTCAGGCAGGCCCCCATGGTCCTTGGAGCTCCGAGCGAGGGTGCAGAGGTCCTCCTCCTCAGGTGCTGATGGTCAGTCCCTGTGTCTCCTAGGCCTGGTCCACGTTGGAGATGAGCTCCGAGAAGTGAACGGGATTGCAGTCCTGCACAAGCGGCCCGATGAGATCAGCCAGATTCTGGTCCGTGCTGCATGCCTGCTAGGGACGTGGTGGGTCTTCACACACCCAGAGCAGGGCACTTCCCGGAGCCAGCCCAGATCCTGGCTTGGCTTTGCTGTTGTCCTGAGGAGGTGGCAGGCAAAGTGGCCTTATGATGTGCCCCTAACAGTGTGCCCAGGTCATGGGGTGGGGGCAGGAGGAGGGGAACTTCCCTTCCGTCTGCCTCTCTTAGACCCTCTCCTGGGCACAGCCTGCCTTCCTTCCCCTGGTTCCCTTTCACAAGGCCCCTCCTGGGTCCGGGTCCGGCATGTGAATCCTGGCTCTGCCTCCTTCCAGCTGTGCAACCTTGGACAAGCTCTCAGATCCTTTCAGTTTCCATTTCCTTTTCCTTAACGTTGGGATAGAGATGCTTTCTCAACCAATGCGTGGTTATCATTGGGATGCCAACATCTGGAAAAGGGTAAAGCCCTTCCGAAGTGTAAGGGGATTTCTAGGTATTAAATGCTGGGCTGAAAACAACCTCCATAGTCCCTTCTGGCGAGTTGGAGTCAAAACTGAAATTGTGAAAAGCCCCAGTCATAGCTTGGTCCCCTTTGTACTCAGGAATCCTCCCGCAACCTGACACTCTTTGCTAACTTCTGATGGTTTGCGGGGCAGAAACAGAATGAGATCTGAAGAGAGGAGGTCCACTGGTTAAAGCCCTCTCTGGGGTGTGCTTGGTGGTTTACACCTACAATCCCAGCACTTTGGGAGGCTGAGGCAGGTGGATCACCTGAGATCAGAAGTTTGAGACCAGCCTGGCCAACATGGTGAAATCCTGCCTCTACTAAAAATACAAGAAATTAGCCAGGCATAGTGGCAGGCACCTGTAATCCCAGCTGCTTGGGAGGCTGAGGCAGGAGAATCTCTTGAACCCAGGAGGTGGAGGTTGCAGTGAGCCGAGATCGAGCCACTACACTGTAGCCTGGGTGACAAGAGTGAAACTCCATTTCAAAACCAAACAACAAAATAAAGCCCTTTCTGTAGGGGATGCAGATTGCAAGCAGGCCCCTCATTCCTTTTGCCCGAGCTTTTTTTTCTGTGGCTTTGGATGCCAACCTCCTGTGCTCCAGAGCAAGGGTCTGGGCTTTCTGGGCATTGGTGAGGCCAGGAGATGATGTGTTGGGCTGCGCTGTCCTGGCGGGACAGCGTTCTTCCCCATTGGGCCCCTGGCATTGGGCTGCAGGGTCTCTGTAGATGTGTGGGAAGGGAGCTCCTAGAAAGCTGGGCGTGGCCTGGGATTGGAGGGCTGTTGGGGGAGATGGAAGCTAAGAGGGACATGCTAATCAGAGACCAGCCCCATATCAGGCAGGAAAAAGGAAAAGGAAACGGAAATATCTGAAATGGGTCGTTCAGATGCCCCAAGAGAAATGCAAGGAAGGGAGCCCTCTGGGGCCCTAGCGGTCAGAAGGGATGGAGAATTGGTATTCAACAGGCAGTGTCCTTGGGTTCTCATGGAAAGTCTTTCGTCCCTTTGTCTTTTGAAAATACAACTACCAACCCCCCCACTGCTAAATTTGAACTGGCTTAAAAATAATAAAAATACAAATACATACAGTGACTTGGTTACTGAGTTTTGCTTTAGTTGCTTCAACCAGGCTACCATCCTAGAAGGGCAGGCCTCAGGGAGGCTGCAAGTCTGACTTTCTGAACATCAGTTTTTAGGCCTGGGAAGAGTTGAACTCATGGAGGATTAGACCTGGCAGGCGAGAAGCTTCTGTTCTCTCTCATTTCAGGCCCAGTCCCAGGGATCCATCACCCTAAAAATCATCCCAGCCACCCAGGAGGAAGATTGCTTAAAGGAGAGCAAGGTATGGGGAGGTGGGCCCGCGGGTGGCCGCTCTCAGCTTGAGAGATGCAGCTCGCCGGCTGAGGCTGGAGCCAGGCCAGCCTCCTGAAACCGTCATTAGAAAGCAGATCATAGATCTGGTCCTAGTCATCTGTGCCCAGTGGAGGACTTTAATTCCGTCACAAAGTGATTCATTTATTTGTACCCTGCCTCTTTCTAAACAGGATTTGACGTAGCTTACTAATAAAAGACGAGGTTATTTTAATTGAAATAGAAACTCAGGGCCATGAAGAGGAGGAGAAAGTACCAAGTGTGCTGAATTCTGAACCAATTAAGTAACTGCTATTGGTTGAATTGTTGCTGAGCCTGCCTTATTTGGTCACCTCCTCGGTGCCAGGCACTCCGCCAGATGCTGGAGACAGGGACTCTTGGTAGCTTCAAGGTTCCTGGTGCAGAAGGGCAGCAAGTCTTTTCATTGCTTTGTGATCAGTGCTTTGACAAGATTCTGTACAAAAAGTTACAGTCACCCTAGAGGGTGTCACCGAGTGGGAGTGTTAGAACTGAGGCCTGGAGAAGGTAAAGATGAGTAGGACCTTGGCGGGGGCTGCCCACACAAAGGCTCCCTGGCATTCTGGAGAGGGGCATGTTAAGGGCAATGTGATGGGGCTTGGGGCGGCGAGGGTGGTAGTGGGTTTTGCTGGGTGTGGGTTAAGCCTGTGTTCTGAATGGCCTTGAGTGCTTTGTTAAGAGCTTTGGCATAATCCTTCCTTAGTTTGGGGCCTCTTAGAAGCTGACCCTGAGATAAGGATTTGAATGCAGATGGTTTACTTGGGAAGTGACCCCAGGAAACACCAGAACAGGACTGGGAAGGGAAGACGCTGATCTGACTAAGGGTGTGTTATCAAGCCGGTTGCCACTATGGGCAACTGGAGCTTAGTCCTGCTGGGAACTGGGGGAACCACTTCTTCCCCCGTAGAACACACGCCTCCATCATCCCATCCAAGTGCCCTGGGAGCTGGGCAGTCTATACACCAACTCCTGCCAGACGGCGACCGGGGGATTAATTCTAGCAACTTCTGCCTGCTGAATTAGAGAAGAGCAGGCTCCAGTGGCCAGAGAAAGTAAGTCCTTAGGCAAAGACAAGCAGGTGCTGGCCGCTGGAAGTCAGCCCAAGCTGCATGGAATGGTCCAGCCCTGGGGCATGTGGGAGGGCAGCCCACAGCCCAAGAGATAATCCCATAGGTTCTAATCAGCTCTTAAAGGTGTTCTTGTTGTTGCTGCTTTTTTTTTTTTAAGGATGGGAGTGGTGCAATCATATTTGTGTTTTAGAAAGCTCCCTGGGGCAGCCACATGGAGGAGGGTGGAATAGGTAGCGGCTGGAGGCAGGAAGGCAGGTAAAAGGCTCTTGTAAAAGCCCAGGTGAGACATTATTAAGACCTGAACTGTGAGATGGTGGTTGATAGAGAGAGGAGGGCATCACTTTGATTTCACAGTACATTTGGATCTGAGTTTCCTGGCAGCCAAGGCAAAAAGGAGAACGTAATGAATTACATACTGTTCGCAGAGAATGGAAGGAAGTATGCCAGTTTTTCAAGATTGATTCCCATCCCTGCCTCTCAGTACTTAACGTATCTGGCACAGAGGAGATGTTAGTTGATGCTTTGATGAATGTGGATTAGTAATGGGCAGTGTCTTCAATGACAGTTTTTACAGCAAGTGAAGAAATAATCTTTATATAGCTGTTTCTTATTTGTGCTCTTTGGTTAAATCCCAGAGCATAATATTTCCCTTTACCTGGTGGAAGGTGATTCTTCCTAGGACAAGCGAATGTGGTCCCCATATGCAACTTCGAGGGTTCTGACTTTAGGAACCCTCTTTGAGGAAGAGAACTTGGTTTTCCTAAAGGACAAAATGAGTAGCCTGTCCCCTAGCCCATCCTTCTTGAATATTTCTTCCTGATCCAGATGCTTGATTCGGGCTGGCCCCTTAACATGACACTCTTCTGAGTGCTTAGGACCCTGGTAACATCTGTGGCTGGTTCAGGGTGTTTATCCCCACAACATATGCTGGAAAGTTCTTACTATTGTCCGGTGGAATCTTTTCTGGTTGACATAGAAAGGAATACAGTTTATCTGGCTGAGAAAGACCCCTGTTTGCTTTTTTTTTTTTTTTTTTTTTTTAGCCACTGAAGGGATCGGGCCCTAATGGTCTGAAAATGCAAATAAATAAAATCAATCCATTGCACCAAATTATAGAGGAGAGCAAGGAAGTGTGAAAAATGCTGTGTCCTCACAACATCTTCTCCAGGGAGGGCGACTCTAGGGTAGACGGAGAACTGGGCTTGTGTTGTCTGTGGCAGCCGAGGCAGGATTGAGCTGTAAGTGCCGTGGGTGTCAGTTACTCACAGAAAAGTGATGGTGAGGAGTCAGTAACAGTAGTTTTGTTGATATTTGTGTTCTTACCCAAACATCTAGATTACTTATATAACAGATGGCGGCTGCCTCCCGTCAGTGCAGTTGGCATATCAAAAATAACACTTGAGTTAGAAATTGTGCTTGCCTTTACTTTTTGTTCCCAGGATTAGTTGTTGCTGTGTGTGCGCTGAGAGGCTGTTATGAGGACAGCTAGTCACGTTAAATAAGGAAATATTTAGGTGGGAAAGAGACATTCAGTCATGGGACCTGTCTATTAATTTTCTGATTTTTGATGGACTTCCTGACTACACTATCCCAAATGGTTGAAGAACAGTTAAGAACATATGTACGGGCCGGGCTCAATGGCTCATACCTGTAATCCCAACACTTTGAGAGGCTGAAGCAGGCAGATCATGGGGTCAGGAGATTGAGACCATCCTGGCCAACATGGAGAAAATCCATCTTTACTAAAACAAACAAACAAACAAAAATTAGCTGGGCATGGTTGCATGTGCCTGTAATCCCAGATACTCGAAGGCCTGAGACAGGAGAATTGCTTGAAACAGGGAGTTGGAGGTTGCAGTGAGCCGAGATCACGCTACTGCACTCCAGCCTGGTTACAGAGTGAGACTCCATATGGAAAAAAAAAGGAACGTATGAGCAGTGTGTTTCCAAGTAGCTTTCTATTCTAAAGGCCGCTCGGTCCTCCCAAGTGTGGATGGTCGTCATGTGGCCTTTGATGTGGCAGTGACATGTCTGTGCTCGCGGGGGAAGGGCTGCCTCACCTGAGCCCTCCTTGTGCAGGTGTTCATGCGTGCCCTCTTCCACTACAACCCTCGGGAGGACCGGGCCATCCCTTGCCAGGAGGCGGGCCTGCCCTTCCAGCGCAGGCAGGTCCTGGAGGTGGTGAGCCAGGACGACCCCACATGGTGGCAGGCCAAGCGAGTCGGGGACACCAACCTTCGAGCCGGCCTCATCCCCTCAAAGCGGTTCCAGGAGAGGTGGGTCTGGGGTGTGTCATGAAGGGCTGGTTCCAGAGTGGCAGAGGCACAGGTACATGACAGACCCCTAAGTCTGTCCTCACAGCCAGAGGGGCCTGCTGAGTGTTGTTCCTCCAAGGTGAGTACCAGTTGCATGTGCGTTTCGTCTTTTCCCATAACTTGTGGTGATGGCTGTTTGAGATTTAAAGGAATCTGGGCCAGACGTGATGGCTCACACCTGTAATCCCAACACTTGAGGCCAAGGCGGGCAGATCATGAGGTCAAGAGATCGAGACCATCCTGGCCAACATGGTGAAACCTCGTTTCTACTAAAAATACAAAAATTAGCTGGGTGTGGTGGCGCATGCTTATAGTCCCAGGTGCTTGGGGAGTTGAGGCAGGAGAATTGCTTGAACCCAGGAGTCAGAGTTTGCAGTAAGCCGAGATCGCGCCACTGCACTCCAGTATGGTGACAAAGTGAGACTCTGTCTCAAAGAAAAAAAGGAATCTATGGAAATTTATGTGAAGTTAAGGTGTGTATGTGTGTGTGTGGGGGGTGTGTGTATTTTATTTTATTTTTGAGACAGTGTCACTCTGTCACCCAGGCTGGAGTGCAGTGGCGCAATCTTGGCTCACTGCAACCACCACCTCCTGGGTTCAAGCAATTCTCATGCCTCAGCCTCCTGAGTAGCTGAGATTACAGTCGTGCACCACCATGCCTGGCTAATTTTTGTATTTTTAGTAGAGACAGGGTTTCACTACGTTGGCCAGGCTGGTCTCAAACTCCTGGCCTCAGGTGATTCACCTGCCTCAACCTCCCAAAGTGCTGGAATTACAGGCATGAGTCACTGGGCCAAGCCTAAGTTAATGTATATTTTAATGCATGCTTAGAAAATGTTGAGAAATAAAATATAAAAATACAGAAGAGAGGCTGGGCATAGTTGTGGCTCACTCCTGTAATCCCAGCACTTTGGGAAGCCAAGGCAGAAGGTTCCCTTAGGCCCAGGAGTTCAAGACCAGCCTAGGCAACATAGTGAGACCTTGTCTCTACAAAAAATAAAAAATTAGCTAAGCGTAGTGGCACATACCTGTAGTCCCAGCTTCTCAGGAGGCTGGGGTGGAAGGATCGCTTGAGCCCAAGAAGGTCAAGGCTGCCAGTGAGTGATTATACACTGCACTCCAGCCTGAGTAACAGAGTGAGACCCAGACTCAAAAAAAAAGAAGAGGGGGACTATGAAAGAAAATTCCCCAAGTCTCACTCCTATCTAAACAACATAGTTTAGTTCCTTTTTGTGCTTTTTATGTGAGTGTTGCATACAGAATTTGGGGTTTTGCTTTTTATTTTGATTTTTTTAACATTTTGGCCTGAGTATTTCCCATATTATAGCACCGTCATTGTAGTGTGATTTTAGTGGCTGTATACTAACTCATTGAGTCGTGCCATTCATTCCTAGGTGGCAGGTATTTGGGATGAATTGAGCTGGCCTCATGCTAGGCATCTTGCGGGCTGCCGTGAACCCAGGGTTTCTGCCCTGGAGGAGCTTATAGTTCAGTGGAAATGCCAGATACTCTTCAAACAAACAGTTTATATGTGATGGGTGCGTGGGAGGAGGACATGATGCTCTGTGAGTTCATATGAGGAGGCTGTGCCCTCATCCAGGAACGCAGGGAAGGCTTCTCGGAGGAACTAGCTAAATGACGTCACTGCTTTCCTGTGGCTGCATGTTTATTAGGTGGTTTCAGTTCTCCACTGTTATAAGGCTGCAGTACATACCTTGCACGTAGACTGTTCCTCATATTTCAAATTTTTTTCTTTTTTTTTTTTTTTTTTTTTTTTTTTTCACTTTTTTTCCCGGGTTTTTTTTCAGTGGCACGATCTCAGCTTACTGCAACCTCCACCTCATAGGTTCAAGCAGTTCTCCTGCCTCAGCCTCCCAAGTAGCTGGAGTTATAGGGGCCCTGCCACTACACGCGGCTAATGTTTTGTATTTTTAGTAGAGACGGGGTTTCACTGGATTAGCCAGGATGGTCTCGAGCTCCTGACCTCATAATCCGCCCGCCTCGGCCTCCCAAAGTGCTGGGATTACAGGCATGAGCCACTGTGCCTGGGCTCAGATTATTTCTCTAGACTTCCAAGAGGGTCAACCTTGGGTCAGAGGGTGGCAGTCGTGACTTCCACTGTGGGTTGTAGCCCTTGCGTCTTTTGGTGTGTGGACTGTGGCGAGGATAGGACCTGAGGGTTCACCCATTTCAGTGGCCCTCAAGGTGTGGCCACCTGGCTGGGCCTCAGCATCACCTGAGAACTTGTTAGAAATACAAATCCATGGGTCCCGCCCAGAAATTCCACCTTCTAACAAATGTTCTGGGTGATTCCGAGGTGCTGAAGTCTGAGAATGAAGCTCTGCCGCCTCAGGGGAACCCCAGACCCATCTGCAGTTTAGGGTTCACAGGTCTTGGCAACACCTTACCAGAGGATGTGGGGGAGGGCACTTCAGCTGCAATTTTTTTTTTTTTTTTTTTTGAGGCATAGTTTCACTCTGTCGCCTAGGCCGGAATGTAGTAGTGTGATCTCCACCCACTGCAGCCTCTACCTCATGGGTTCAAGCAATTCTCCTGCCTCAGCCTCTCAAGTAGCTGGGAATACAGACATGTGCCCGGCTAAATTTTGTATTTTTAGTAGGGATGGGGTTTCACCATGTTGGCCAGACTGGTCTTGAACTCCTGACCTCAAGTGATCCTCCCACCTTGGCCTCCCAAAGTACTGGGATTACAGGTGTGAGCCACTGTGCCTGGCCCTTCAGCCGCATTTAAATGTGGAAATCTAGACACCTCCGAGAGCCCCACCTCTCCACTAACAGGCACATTGGACGGTGTGCCAGGGCTGAGCCTTCCACTAGCGGGGAGGGTGTTAAATTAGGGTCACTTCTGTCCTTGGCCTCTCCTGGGAGTCATTCTGCTATTTCCCGGCTCCCTCAGAGATGGGGAGGCTGGGTAGGGATAGAGAAGGGGCCGCCCCTCCTCGGAAATTGGCCATAGGAGAGTAACGACCAGCTGAGGACCGTTCGCCGGGCTGCATCCCTGTGTGGCAATCTTGAGCTGGGTGAGCTATTTCTGGAGCAAGAGACTCAGCTTCTTCCTCCTGGTGAACCAGCGAGCCCTGTGAAAGTGTCCTCTTCACTGGAACTTAGTGCAAAGCAGGAGGCCCTTGGAGTGTCCAGTGTGTGCCCACCTGTGGGATCCAGGCCTCGGTTTCCCGAGTTTTCCAGAAGGTTCTTTTCAACTGGTTCTCTGGCCCAGCTCATAGGCCCTCCCATGCCCTTGTGTCCCTGCAGACGACTGAGCTACCGGAGAGCTGCGGGTACCCTGCCGAGCCCTCAGAGCCTCAAGAAGCCCCCCTGTGAGTAGACTGTCAGGGTGGCGCTCCAGGAGGGCCCAGGGTTAGGATGTGGGGGGGCTTCAGGCTGGGGAGAAGCAGGCACTGGGCTAGAGGGGGCGACAGGGGTCCTGTCTGAGCTCTCGGACTCCAGAGGAAGGAGGGTGTGGGGAGTGGGAGGTGGGACAGCTATTTCCTGGAGAGGAGCTTGCATATGTGGAGTCCATAAATGATGCTGGGGGGTGTATTAACGCCTTTCTCAAAATGATATGCAGACGTGTGTGTGTGTGTGTGTGTGTGTGTGTGTGTGTGTGTCCGTGTCCGTCCGTCCACAGCTTTCATTAGATTCCCAAGGGCTCTCTGACCCTGAAAATGGAAGAAGCACCGGTGTTGGAAGGGAAGGCGAAGGCTGTGTGTGATGCTGTGCGTCTGTGCGAGGGCTGCCAGATTGCCAGACTAGGCAAATATAAATAAAGGATGCCCAATTGAAACTTGAATTTCAGATAGATGACAGATTGGTTTCTAGTATGTTTTTATTAGATTTTAAGTGTGTCCTGTGCAATCTTTGGGACATACTTAGAAGTTACTCGTTTTTTTTTTTTTTTTTTTTTTTTGAAATTCAAGTTTAAGTGGGTGTCCTGCATTTTATCCGACAACTCTGTGTAGCCCTTTACCCTTTAGAAAACACGTCCACCTACTTCTTGGAACCCTGGGAAGTAGGCAGAGTCAGGTATCTTTTCCAAGCTGGGAATATGTAGGGTCACAAGGTTAAGCGAGCAGAGGTGGGGACACATTTTCTGAAGGCCTGTGATCAGAGCCCCAGGGTAGGGCCCCGTGTAGAGGAAGCTTTTCCAGGGCACCGTCTCTCTGGTACTAGATGGCCTGAGTAAGTGCCCAGTGACCAGCACGCAGCTGGCCTGCAGCTCTGCTCCACCCTGCTCCATCCTCAGGCATCTGCGTTTTCCAGGGCCCGTCTCTAACCCCAGAGAAGAGTGAGTGGGTCCTCTTCCACTGCAGGATCCTAGAGTGAGCTGCTCCCTGGGCCCCTGACAATGGCTGCTTTGCCAGACTTGCTGTGACGTTGGAAGGGCTGCTGAGTGCAGTGGCCTTGAGGTGCTTGGCCAGTGATGAGCTGCCTTTCTCTGGGCTGCTAATGAGACACACACAAGAAGACTAATTAGAGCAGGTCTTGGGGTTGAATAATGGACCACAGCTCAGATCACAGGTTCGTTGGAGGAAAGGGAGAGAGGCCAGATGGTGGGCTCCTCAGGCACCCGGGCCGTGGCTGCCCTCAGCCACAGGGTCCCCACTTCCCTCCACTAATGCTGTCCCATCTGTCTTTTGTGCAAACCGCAGATGATCAGCCTTGTGACAAAGGTAGGCCCAGGATCTGTCTGCTGCGCACAGGCACGGCCCCTTTTCCGTGGACTGTCTAGGGCCTGAGGGGCTCACGTTCTTTCCCCATCTGGGCAGCTGTGTGCCTCACGCTGTCTGCACATCTCTTCCTGCTCTGCCAGCTGGACTGGGCTGTTCCTTGAGGCAGGCAGAGCTGGTGGAGACAGGGTTCAAGGCCTTGGGGCCCCTACCTGCCTGCCTGACACGCAGGACCCTGCCTTTCCAGGACTAGGCTGTGCTGTGATGGGGCTGGGTGGGAGACACAGGGTGGGGGGCGGGGCAGGCAGGAGCGAACCCTCCCTCATTCACGGGGCCACACTGGGGACTGGGGAGGGGCCTGCTGGCTTAGAATCCCCCTCAGGGCCTGGAGAGGCTGTTAGGGATCTAAGCATGGAGAACTGAGCCAAACAGAAGATCTTGCTTTCTGCGGGTGGCCAGGACGTGGGATTTCTCCTGAGCTCTCCCGGAGACACCATCCCAGGGGGTTCTTCCTGCCTGGCCCACTCAGGGGCAGCAGGGTCCCCTGGGCCGGGTGTGTCTGGCGGGACTCACTGGCTTCCCTCCCTGTTTGCTTCCAGAGACCTGTGACTGTGAGGGCTACCTCAAAGGGCACTATGTGGGTAAGTGGCTCCCCTGACACCCCCATGCACAACCTGCCCCACCTCAGCCTCCAGAGTCAGGGAGAGGTCAAAGCGGGGTGATGCGAGCCCCAGGAGTCCTTCCGGAGCAGCAGAGCCCGTGGGACCCCTCTCTCTCCGCAGTCTCTCAGCTGGAGCGGGAGCTGAGCCTATCCAGGCATCGGGCCCCCACCCAGTTATTACGCAGCCTAGGGGCACAGTGCCTGGCGGGAAGGGCACACACACCCCAACAGTAATACCAATTCCATTATCATCATCGTCGTCATTGGAGTTTATTCAATATTAACGTCACCACCACACAGCGGGGGCGTTCACCGCTCTCCAGAGCCCCTTTCACTTTTTATTTTGGTCAGTTTTTTGAAGGTCTTAGAGAGGCAAAAGGTTTTTTTTGTTGTTGGTTTTCGGTTATTTTTTAGAGACAGGGTCTTGCTCTGTCACTCACGCTGGAGTGCAGTAGTGACATTGAAGCTTGCAGCCGCCTCAACCTCCCAGGCTCAAATAGCCCTCCCACCTCAGCTTCCCGAGTAGCTGGGACTACAGGCACCTGACACCATGCCCAGCCGATTAAAAAAAATTTTTTTGCAGAGATGGAGGGTCTCCATCTCTGGATGTTACCCAAGCTGGTTTCAAGCTCCTAGTCTCAGCCAATCCTCCCACCTAAAAAGTTATTAAACTTTTTTAACAATTATTTGTTGAGACACGGTTTTGCTCTGTTACCCACACTGGAGTGCAGTGGTATGATCACAACTCACTGTAGCCTCAGCCTCCCAGGCTCAAGCGATCCTTCCATCTCGGCCTCCCCAATAGCTGGGACTACAGGTGCATGCCACTACACCTGGCTAATTTTTGTATATTTTGTAGGGACAGAGTTTCACCATGTTGCCCAGTGGTCCTGAACTCCTGGGATCACGTGATCTGCCTGCCTTGCTGGGATACAGGCATGAACCACTGTATCCAGCCCCTTAACTTTTATTTTGAAGTAATTTCAGACTTACTGAAACGGTGTAAGAATTGTACAAATAACTCCCAAGTACTCCACACCAGATTCACCAGTTGTGGCTGCTTTGCCACGTTTGCTCAATTTCCTTTCCCACATCTATGCGTTTTCTTTTCCTGAGTCGTGAGTTGGAGGCATCATGTCCCTTTACCCCTAAATGTATTTCCTAAGGCCAAGGACTTTCTCAGGGCAATGATCAAATTCTGGGAATTTAAAATGCATCCAATTCTATTATTTACTGTTATTAAAATGTTATCAGTTGTTCCCACCAAGTCTTTTATAGCATTTGGTCCAGGATCCAATCTAGGACCACACATGGTATTTGTAGATTCATATCCTTATTTCACAGATAAGGAAATTGAGGCTCAGAGAGATGAAGAAGGGACTTGTCCAAGGGCAGTCACATGCCAAGTAAAACCGTGACCTTGAGCCCTAGTTTGTGGATGCAGAGGTCACCCATTCATCTTATTGTGTTTCCCGAACAACCCCTTCCAGTAGCAGGAGGAGGTTGGGAGAAGTCAGTGGGACTCAGTTCCATCTCCAGGTCTGGCCAGGTAGAAAAAGTCTCTACTGGGAGATCCTGGGACAAATGCCATGGTGTCCCTCTGCCCCCCTCCCAAGCTGGTCTTCGGAGGAGCTTCCGGCTGGGCTGTAGAGAGAGACTGGGTGGCTTGCAGGAAGGGAAGATGTCCTCTGGAGCTGAGTCTCCAGAGCTGCTGACTTATGAGGAGGTGGCCAGGTACCAACACCAGCCCGGAGAGCTGCCCCGCCTGGTGGTTCTGATCGGTAAGTGCCATCCCGGGTTTCCAGAGAGTGATCTGGTTTCCTCCCTGGAGCGGGTGGGGAGGGGGCTTGGCAGGGACCTTGGTCAGCCTTTCTCTTGTTTCCCAGGGTCTCTGGGAGCCCGACTGCACGAGCTGAAGCAAAAGGTGGTGGCCGAGAACCCACAGCACTTTGGCGTTGCTGTTCCACGTAAGAGGGCCCATGTGGGGATGTGTGTTTATCTGCACACACGCAAATATTTCCTGGGGACTTAAGTCTCCAGATTCATCCAAATCCTTACTTTGGGTTTAAAGGATCACCAGGCACTGCGTGCTATTGGCAAATGTGGGACAAAGGCATGATGGGAAGAAATCCACTTTCAGTGGTCCTCTGAGACCCTCTGAGGCAGAAGCTGGAGGACCACTTGCTTGGCTCCTGCCTAGGGTGGGAGGTGAGCCCAGAGCACATTGTAGGCAAAGTGGCGCCTTAACCTGACACCAAGGGTCCCCCACAGTAGGGGATTCCTTCCTCCTCATCACAGTGAATCTTGACTCCTTTGGCCCCTGCCCTCTGCTTGGATGAGAGGGCAGGTCAAAGAAGCCACAGAGCCCTGAGAGTGGTGTTTCTTGGCACTCCCTTATGGCCAGATTCCAGTGTGTCAGGGTGGTTGGGGACATCCCTGGGTGAGGCCTTCCCCTGCCAGTTCCTGAGGCTTGCTGCTGTTAGGAGCACCCTGGGATGTCACGCTCCAGCGGGCAGAGTCCTGGTTCTAAATATGATACGGAGGATGAGGAGGAGGAGAACGAAGGTACCAGGTACTACACCAAGAGCTGTATGTGCAGTCCCTGGCTCAGCCCTCCCAGTACCCCTGAAAAGAGAGATCGTTATCATCTTGTATGGCAGAGGAAGACAGTGATCACGACTTAGAGAAGTTAAGTAACTTGCCTACTTGGTAAGTGGTGGAGCCAAGAGTCAAACTCAGGCGTCCCGTCCCAGTCATGTTCTTTTTTTTTTTTTTTTTT
>NW_016107888.1:410836-423216 GCF_001604975.1 Cebus imitator | reverse complement strand
AGTCTTGAAATTCTTAACAAGTTGAATTGAGTTTTGTTTTGTTTTGTTGTTTGAGACAGGGTCTTGCTCTGTTGCCCAGGCTGGAGTGCCATGGTGCCATCTCTGCTCACTGCAGCCTTGACCTCCCAGATTCAAGCAATTCTCCAGCCTTAACCTCCCAAGTAGCTGGGATTACAGGCATGTGCCATCACTCCCGACTAATTTTTTTTTTTTTTTTGGTATTTTTAGTAGAGATGGTGTTTTATCATGTTGATCAGGCTGGTCTCGAACTCCTGACCCTGTGATCCACCTGCCTTGGCCTCCCAAAGTGTTGAGATTACAGGCATGAGCCACCATGCCCGGCCCCCAGTCATGTTCTTAATGAGGGTACACAGTGGCCTCTCACCTGCTGCCTGCTACGTCATGCCCTTGGCTGCCCCTTTCCTTTCTGGGACTCACTGTCAGTCCCCTTGGCCTCAAAGGAATGCAGTGCCAATGCCTGGTGGGTACTGAGAGGGGCGCTGTGGTGGTGATAGTGGGGCCTCCTCAGAGTGTTCTGGGGGAGGGCAACCACCAATCCTCGCTTTGGTCACACCGCTCTCCCTTGGCCCCTGGGCCTAGCACCTAGTCTGTGGGTTGTCAGAGCTGTCTCCCAGAGCCCAATCTGAAGTGGCAGGGATATGGGGAAGGTGGTGGCACTGGGGAGGCCTGTGATGGACCTGGAGGGCTTTAGGGGGAGCCACAGCCTTCCAGTTTTCAGCTGGACTGAAACAGGACATGCAGAGGTTGCTCACACACTGATCATTCAGAACCCCCTGGATCCTTCCCCTGGGGAAGGAGGTACCCGGATGGTCAGGCCCACCTGCTTCCAGGCACTCCACAGATAGGAGACTTTCCTCCTTGGTTTTAGCAACTGAGGGAGTCAGGGAAGCCTTCCCAGAGGCAGTGACTTTTGTGGTGGGTTTTGAAGACTAAATAGGAGTTTTCCAGGCAGAAAAGAAAGGACTGGTTCTCTGTACGGAGGAAACAACCTGTGTAAAGGGACGAAGCAGTGTTAGGGACTGGGGAAGTTAGTATGGATGATGTGGTGGAAAATGGAGCCGAGTCAGAGACTGGGCAGATCACGCAGGTCTTACGTACTCAGCTAGGGTGTTTAGAATGTAATCCATAGACTAAAGTTTTTAAGCAGGGGAATGACGTGGTTGGAAAGTGACCCTAGCAGCTCTACCAGAGGTTGAACTAAGATGCCACGAATAGTACCCAGGGCATCCCCTGAGTGGTTCCCATGGACCAGAGGGCACAGTGGCCCAGGATCCCATTTTTTCTTTTGGAAAATACTGTGCGGCTTTGTGTGTGCTCTTATTCTGTGGAAGACCTGATTTTTCCCAGAAGTGTGCATCTCAATTCTGTTAACGGAAATCAATGAGAAAACACTATGTGTTTTAACATTTTTGTTTGAGAGCCAGTCTTGCTGAAACACATCGAATCCATACAGGGATGGCCCGTCTTCCTGCCTCCTTTTTCTCAAGATGAGAACGAATTAACTAAAGAATTAAAAGCACACACCAGGTTCAAATGTATGTGTGACTACTTTGTTCTCAAAAAAGAAAAAAAAATTAAGAATTAAAAGCTAGGACCAGGGGTCCCGTTAAGTGATTCTTTAAAAGCCACAGCATTGGCCAGGCGCTGTGGCTCACACCTGTAATCCCAGCACTCTGGGAGGCCGAGGTGGGCGGATCACCTGAGGTTGGGAGTTTGAGACCAGCCTGACCAACATGGAGAAACCCCGTCTCTCCTAAAAATACGAAGTTAGCAGGGCGTGGTGACGCATGCCTGTAATCCGAGCTACTTGGGAGGCTGAGACAGGAGAATCTCTTGAACCTGGGAGGCGGAGGCTGCAGTGAGCCGAGATCATGCCATTGCACTCCAGCTTGGGAAACAAGAGCGAAACTCTGTATCAAAAAAAAAAAAGAAAAAGCCACAGTATCAGGGAGTCAGTGAGCAGAGTGGTTAAGGATACAAGCTGGGCATTTGGCAGAGGGACTGATTCTGGCTGTGTTCCCTACCAGCTGTGGGTCACTGGGCACAGCGCTGAACCTCACTGTGCCTCAGTTTTTTCAGCTGCAAAAGGAAAGGCCTCCTTTTGCCTACATCAAAGAGTTGTTGTGTGAATCAGTGATACGCCCGGAAAGGCACAGTGCCTGATACAGGGACATGCGATGAGGTGGAAGTGCTTGGTTTCGACACACAGAGCAACCCTGAACTGAATGAGCACCTAAGCCCGTTGCTGTCCCCATGTGCTGTGACGTGACATCTCTTTGCCCAGCTTTCCTTCTTTCTTTCAAAGATACCACCAGGCCCCGAAAGAGCCATGAGAAGGAAGGAGTGGAGTATCACTTTGTGTCTAAGCAAGCATTCGAGGCCGACTTACATCACAACAAGTAGGTTGCTTGGTGGGCTGGTCGGCCCTCCAGGCAGCTGCGTGTTTTCCTATCTGCCCTGCATTCCACTGGAGCTCCCGGGAGGGCTCCTGGAAAGGATGGGGGAAGCGGGACAGGAGTCCCGTTAGGAGGTCCCCCTTTGCTTCGCTAATTTAGGAAATCTCAGGAACTAAATGTCTTTTCCCCTTTGGTGGCGTTTTAGGTTCCTGGAACATGGTGAATATAAGGAAAATCTCTATGGAACCAGCCTGGAGGCCATTCAGGCTGTTATGGCCAAAAACAAAGTTTGTTTGGTGGATGTGGAGCCGGAAGTGAGTTCCTGGGCCTGCTGGCCATTTCTGGTTAACGGAATTTATATCTAGGGGATTGTAAGTTTTACGTAACAGTTAACCTCAGTCTAAGGAATTTCTAGAACACTGGCTGTTAAGTTTCTTTGAGTCTTCCTTTGAGAATCAAAAGCCTGGTACCCCAAAACATGCCCCTCTATCCACAAATGCTGCGTTCATTTTATGGAGCTCATGGACACTCTGGTGGCTCACAGACCCAGGCTAGTAACCCCTGCATGGAACAGATCACGCAATAGTTGGTGGCGCTGACTGGCCATTGCAATGTGCCAGAGAATTAGATGTCAGTACTCAGGTTTGGCTGGTCATGGTGGCTCACGCCTATAATCCTAGCACTTTGGGAGGCTGAGGTCGGCAGATCACGAGGTCAGGAGTTTGAGACTAGCCTGGCCAACATGGTGAAACCCCGTCTCTACTAAAAGCACAAAAATGAGCCGGGACATATGCCTGTAGTCCCAGCTACTCGGGAGGCTGAGGTAGGAGAATGGCTTGAACCTGGGAGACAGAGGTTGCAGTGAGCTGAGACCATGCCATTGCATTCCAGCCTGGGTGACAGAGTGAGACTCCATCTCAAAAAAAAATAAATAAAAATACACACACACACCCAGGTAAAACTCTCGGTGCCAGGCCTCCCCTTCTCCAGCCAGGGCAGGTGGAGTCAGTGGCTTAGAGAACCACTCAGGGAGGCAGTCAGAAGAGCAGTTTAAAGGGGAAGAAGAGGGAGGGAGACGTGACCCTGTGAAATGCTTCAGAAACATTTCCACTCCTGCATACCAGCATGCTGTGGGCTCAGCAGGGGCTTAACCATCTTTTTAACCTTGTCTTTCATAAAAACTGCCAAGCTTTGCACTCGATCTAGGGACTTTTTTCCCTGTCTATAGACACAGATCTCTGATTTTATGATATAAACTGTAGGCGTTATTTTAAAGAAGTTTGCTTGAAACATATTCCAAAAAGCACGTTATGCCTATAAAGGAAAACGCTCGCTCATTTGGACTTACCGGGAGCCGGTAGTCAAAATTCAAAGTCTGAGTTTGAAAAATTTCTTTGAAAAGTGATTTTATTAATCTTTCGGGTACAGATAATGCATATAACTGTTTCATACTAATGTTTCCAAATGGAGCCCATACATTCTAGATAAAAAGGATTAATCAAGAGTACAATTTCTACAGTCTACAGTTTTGTTTTCAGGTGATCTCTTTGGTAATCTCATTTGCTTTGCAAACTTTCTTCTTTGAATACCAGAAGGAGGTGTGGTAGCACAAATTTGGTAATAGTGTAGTCCAAATTGATGACATTTGACTATATAGATAGACACTGACTCCTGCTTCCTCACCCATCAGGAATGGAAGGTGGAGAGGAGCCTAGAAGGTTAATTATAGCCAGAGGGGTCAGAGCAAAGAGACAGCCACTCTGAGCTGAGGCTTAGGAACCTGCTGTTGGCAGCGAGTGTGCCTTCAGGGCCCCACTGAGTTCAATGTCAAGGTGAAGGACGAGTAAAGGAGCAGTTGGTCTGCCCAGCTGAAGTCCATTGTCATGGGACCCATGTAACCAGGACCTTTGCTGTTGAGGTTATGGAATTGAAGCACATGATTATTGAGCTTTCAAAAGTATATTTCACAATAAAACACTGCAAAAGTATATAATATTCCTGAATTTTCTTTCTCAGGCACTGAAGCAACTGAGGACCTCAGAGTTTAAACCCTATATTATATTTGTAAAGCCTGCAATTCAGGAAAAAAGACAGACGCCACCTATGTCCCCAGCTTGTGAGGACACGGCAGCCCCACTTGTAAGTTTAAAGTTGATTGTTTCTTTTCTGAAGGCCTAAGGGAGGCTGTTGTTACAGGAACGCTTCTAACTGCATAAGGGTGCTTGCAGCTGAAGAGGGACACAGGACACACACGATTCTTTCCATTTTGTCTATTGAAAGACTTAGAGAAGATGATCACATGGCCAGAAGGCCCAAGGTGGACAGCTGGAAGTGCCTGCCAGACCAGGCTGGTGGCTTTGCCTGTGCTCACGCCCCTCCACTCCCTCACATAAGCACCCTTCCCTCCCTCACATAAGCACCTTTCCCTGAAATATGACACCTCAGGGACCTCATCTGAGTGTGACCAGACTACACTCATAAAGCTACATGCCTAGACCAAACTCAAGTTTTTGTTTTTTTTTCTTTTTTTGAGATGGAGTCTTGAACTGTCACCCAGCTGGAGTACAATGGCGAGATCCCAGCTCACTGCAACCTCCACCTCCCGGGTTCATGCAATTCTGCCTCAGGCTCCCGAGTAGCTGGGATTACAGGCACCCACCACCACACCTGGCTAATTTTTTGTATTTTTAATTGAGATGGGGTTTCACTATGTTAGACTGGTCTCGAACTCCTGACCTCGTGATCCGTCTGCCTCGGCCACCCAAAGTGCTGGGATTACAGGTGTGGGCCAGCATGCTCAGCCCAAACCCAAGTATTTTTAATTGAAGCCCCAACTAACAAGGTCATTATCATTGCTTTCAAACCAGTTTGAATCACCAGTGAGTGAAGAGATTTCTAAAACTAGTGGATGAGATCATCTGATGTGTCCTAAATGAACTTCTGTTTCGCTGTCACAGATTCTTTGTTCAGCCCAGTCTATGTCAGGCTGGTGGGACCCTCACCCAAAGCCTAAATATTTGACAGGATTCTTCCAGGAGGTCTGGGCTTGGTGACTCATCTTTTTTGGTCCTTAACAGGGTCAGTTAGCAGAATGAGCTGGAAGTTATGGGTGGTAGGGGCAGTCAGAAACAACTCAGTCCCAGAGTAGGCTTTGCCTGCTGTCCTGTACAGCTGGTTCATCGGAAGGAAGCCCTCTCAGATCCTTCCCCCTGGTCAGGAAGCTCCAAGTCAAGATTTTGTTGCAATCCTAGTTCATACTAATTCTGTTTTAACTGTCCACATTGATAAATTTTTTATTTTATATTTTATTTTTAAAGACAGGGTCTCACTATGTTGTCTAGGCTGGTCTTGAACTCCTAGTCTCAAGTGATCATCCCACCTTGGCCTCCCAAAGTGCTGGGATTACAGGTGTGAGCCACTATGCCCAGGCTTTTATTTTTTTTTTTGGACAGGGTCTTGCTGTGTCGCCCAGGCTGGAGTGCAACGGTGCAATCATAGCTCACTGCAGCCTTGAACTCCTGGGCTCATGCAGTCCTCCTTCCTCAGCTTCCTAAGTAGCTGGGACTACAGGCATATACCACCAATACCCAGCCAATTAAAAAAAAAATTTTTTTTAAATAGAGACAGGCTGTCTCTGTGCTGCTCAGGCTGTTTCAAACTCCTGGCCTCCAATGATCCTCCTGCCTTAGTTTTCCAAAATGTTGGAATTACAGATGTGAGCCACCATGCCTGGTTTCAGTAAGTTATTTAGAATGGCATACATACAAGGAACATTGGAAATTCTTTCCTGGGCCAGGCACGGTGGCTCATGCCTGTATCTCAGCACTTTGGGAGGCTGAGGCAGGCAGATTGCTTGAGCCCAGGAATTCAAGACCAGCTTGGGCAACTTGGTAAAACCCTGTCTCTGCAAAAAAAAAATTACAAAAATTAGCCAGGTGTGGTGGCACACACCTGGCTAATTTTTAGGATCACTTGAGCCTAATTGGTCAAGTCTGCAGTGAACTATGACCATGCCACTGCACTCCAGCCTGGGTGACAGAGTGAGACTCTGTCTCCAAAAAAATAAAAAATAGAAAAAAGAAAAAAAGAATTTTTATCTTTTAAGTGGGGAGGCCGGGCATGGTGGCTTACCCCTATAATCCCAGTACTTTGGGAAGCCAAGGCAGCCAGATCACCTGAGGTCAGGAGTTTGAGACCAGCCTGGCTAACCTGGTGAAACCCCATCTCTGCTAAAAATACAAAAATTAGCCAGGTGTGGTGGCGCACCTGTAATCCCAGCTACTCCAGAGGCTGAGACAGGAGAATTGCTTGAACCCAGGAGGCAGAGGCTGCAGTGAGCTGAAATCGTGCCACTGCAGTGTCTAGCCTGGGTGACAGAGCAAGACTCCATCTCAAAAACAACAACAACAACAACAACAACAACAACAACAAAAACTCAAAGGGGAATATCAACTTAGGTCTAGAATCATTTAGAAACATTCAGTATTGGCCGGGTGTAGTGGCTCACGCCTGTATTCCCAACACTTTGGGAGGCTGAGGCGGGTGGATCACCTGAGGTCAGGAGTTTGAGACCAGCTTGACCAACGTGATGAAACCCCATCTCTACTAAATACAAAAAATTAGCTGGGCCTGGTGGTATACACCTGTAATTCCAGCTACTTAGGAGGCTGAGGCAGGAGAATCGCTTGAACCTGGGAGGTGGAGGTTGCAGTGAGCCAAGATCATGCCATTGCACTCCAGCCTGGGCAACAAGAGCGAAACTCCATCTCAAAAAAAAGAAAGAAACGTTCAGTATGGTTATCATGGTGGTTGATGGTGATAGCTATACCCAGAAAATCAGAAACAACCTAAATGTTCAGTAGCAGAACTCAGTTCAATATACTACATTATATGCTACTTACATGATATATTGATATATTATAGCCAGTTAAAAGCCATGTGTTGGGGCTGGGTGTGGTGGCTCACACCTGTAATCCCAGCACTTTGGGAGGCCGAGGTGGGCAGATCACCTGAGGTCAGAAGTTCGAGACCAGCCTGGCAAACATGGCGAAACCCCATCTCTACTAAAAATACAAAAATTACCTGGGTGTGGTGGCAGATGCCTGTAATCCCAGGTACTTGGGAGGCTGGGGCAGGAAAATCACTTGAACCTGGAAGGCAGAGGTTGCAGTGAGCTGAGATCATGCCACTGCACTCCAGGCTGGGCAACAGAGTGAGACTCCATCTCAAAAAAAAAAAATAAAAACGAAAAATAAATAAAAAAAAGCATGTGTTGGAGGAATATTTGATGACATAGCCAAATACAAGAAAATGAAAATCAGAAAATAAAAAATCAGGATTCTAATTTTGTATCACACACAAAGAAAGCACACTAAAATGCTAAAGGCAATTCTCCCTGAATAGTGGGCTCATGACTAATTTTTGTTTTCTGTGTTTTACTGTGTGCTTTTTGGAGGGGAGTTAACAGCTTTATTGAGATAAAATTTACATACCGTATAATTCACCCATTTAAAGCATACAATTCAATGATGTATTCACAGAGTTGTTGCAACTACCACAGTCAATTTAAGAGCATTTTCATCATCTCAAAAAGAAACCTTGAGCCCATTAGAATTTCCTATTATCTGTTTGCCTCCCTCCCCTCCCTAGCCACAGGCAACTGCACCCGCGAATCTACTATCACTGCAAATTTGTCTGTGCTAAACATTTCATATAAATGGATTCATACAATATAAGACCTTTTATATCTGGCTTTTTTCACTTAGTGTTTTTAAGGTTCATGTATCAATACTTCATTCTTTTTTTTTTACAGCTGAATAATATTCCATTGTACAGAGTATCACATTTTGTTTATCCATTTATCAATTAATGGACATTTAGATTGTTTCTTCCTTTTCAGCTATTATGGATCATGGTATGAATATTCATATACAAGTTTTTGTGTGAACATATGTTTTCATTTCTCTTGTGTGTATACCTTGGTATGGAATTGCCGGGTCATAGGGTAGCTCTATGTTTAACATCCGGAGGAACTGCCAGACTCTTCCATGGCAGCTGTACCATTTTACATTCTCAGCAGCAGTGTTCAGGTTCCCATTTCTCCACATCCTCACCAGCACTTGTCTTTTTTTTTTTTTTTTTTTTTTTTTTTTTTTGCGACAGGGTCTCCTTTTGTTGCCCAGGCTGGAGTGCAATGCTGTGATCTCAGCTCACTGCAACCTCTGCTTCCTGAGTTCAAGCAATTCTCCTGCCTCAACCTCCTGAGTAGCTGGGATTACAGGCGTGCGCCACCACACCTGGCTAACTTTTGTATTTTTAGTAGAGACAGGGTTTCACCATGTTGGTCAGGCTGGTCTCGAACTCCTGACTTCGTGATCTGCCCACCTCAGCCCCCGCAAAGTGCTGGGAATACAGGCGTGAGCCACCGTGCCCGGCCATTGTCTGTCTTTTTAATTATAGCACTACTAGTATATGTGAAGTGGTATCTCATTGTGGTTTTAATTTGCAGTTCTGTAATGATCAGTGATATTGAGCATCTTTTCATGTTTTTATTGGCCATTTTTATATCTTTCTTAGAGAAATGTCTATTCAAATACTTCGTCCATTTTTAAATGGAATTATCTTTTTTATTATTGAGTTATAAGAATTCTTTATATATTTTGGATATAAGTCCCTTATCAGATGCATGATTTGCAAATATTTTTTCCTGTTCTTTGAGTTGTCTTTTCATTTTCTTTCTTTTTTATTTTTTCTTTGAGACAGAGTTTCATTCTTATTCCCCAGGCTGGAGTGCAATGGTGTGGTTTTGGCTCACTGCAACCTCCACCTCCCGGGTTCAGGTGATTCTCCTGCCTCAGCCTCTAAGTAGCTGGGATTACAGACACGCACCATCATGCCCGGCTAATTTTTATTTTATTTTTTGTATTTTTACTAGAGATAGGGTTTCACCATGTTGGCCAGGCTGGTCTCGAACTCCTGACCTTGGGTGATCCACCTGCCCTCAGCCTCCCAAAGTGCTGGGATTACAGGCATGAGTCACCACACCTTGCTCTTACTTTTCTTGATAGTATCCTTTGAGGCATAACATTTTAAAATTTGATAAAGTCCGATATATCTATTTTTTCTTTTGTTGCTTATTTTTGGTATCATATCTAAGAAATCATTGTTAAATTCAAGATCATAAAGAAATACTCCTTTGTTTTCTTTTAAGATATTTATAGTTGCGGCAGTTACATTCAGGTCTATCATCTATTTTGTGTTATTTTCTGTGGATTGTGTGAAGTAGGGGTCCAACTTCATTCTTTAAATGTGAATAGCCAGCTAACGCAGCACCATTGGCTGAAAAGACTATTCTTTTCTCATTTAATTATCTTGACACCCTTGTCTAGAATCAAGTGGAAAGAAAGCAAGGGTTTCTTTCTGGAGTCTCAGTTCCATTCCACTGGTCTACATGTCTGTTCTTAGCCCAGCACCACACTGTCTTACTTTGATTACTAGCTTTGTAGTAAGTTTTGAAGTCAGGTTTTTCAAGCTTGTTTTGGCTATTCTGGGTCCTTTGCATTTCCATATGAATTTTAGGATCAGTCTGTTTATTTGTTTTACCATATTTGTTTTGTTTTACAAATATTTCAGGATTGAAAGAATTTAATAAGCAGGGGGGAAGGGCTCATTTTTCAAAGAGTAAATAAGTTATTGGGAGAATAAGAGGCAGCTTCCTAGGGCCCGGGGAAAGTTCCGGCAAATCATCAGGTCCACAGGAAGTGCCAGCTTTCTAGGAGGCAGAACCCTCCCTGGCCCATGGTGGTTATTTCAAGAGAAGCAGCTGCATTCTATTCCCAGTGTCCTTCGAGCCTGGGAGGTTTTGTCGTCTGTCCCACCTCCTTTGTTGCCCACCAGAGTGCTGCAGTCCAGCAGGTGGGGTGATGATGAAATGCAGCTGGCCCATACGTGCTGCACCACCCTGCAGCTGTGACTAGGCAGCAAGGTCACAGTGAGGCTGTTCAACAGAGTCCCTGGTTCTACTCCCAGAGATTCCAACCTAGGGGGTTTGGAGTGGGGCCCAGGCACTCCATTTTTAACATACAGCCTTTCATGTGGTTTTGATGTATGTTGGCAGACCCCAGATGACATCTGGAGAAATTCCCCACAAAGCCTCGAGTTTTGTGTGACATTAAATATCTGTCCATTGTTTGGCACCTGGTTGTGGTCCCAAAACACCCTTTGGGTACATCCTCTGTCCGTCTCCTTGATGACCACAAGTTAACGGGGCTTCTGGCTTCTGAGCCAGCAAGCCAATTCAGCCTGGGGGTGACGGATGGCATGGGGGGATCTTTCCTATGTGAGCTTCAGGACCATGACCATTGCTGAAGACACAGGCGGGCGAGTTCCATCTTTACAGGCCAGGAAAGGGGTTCAGGGGATTTACGACTGCAAAGCAAATGTCACACATTTTACCCCATTAGAGATTTACTTAAGTTCTTTCCAGATGCAGATGTTTGTTAGGAAGATTGCGAGTTTTCGTGGCAAAAATTTTCCTTTTATAATTTCTCAAATAGCTAAATGCTTCCAGGATAATCCATGTGGGTACCTGGAGGAGGGGAAACTGGAAGCAGCAGACAGGTCTATAGGATGGGTGTATGTCAGGGAGTGGGGAAGGTGGGGTTGAAGAGCCAGGGGGCAGTTATGGGACAGTGCAAAGCACTTCTGAGTATGAAAATAACCCTGCAAGAATATTCCATATAGAACTGGGAAGTGTCTCCCAATTTAATCCAGTTTTTTCTCTCCTAGAGGAGAGAAGGAGAAGTTATCTCGCCTTCTCTTACATTTCTACTATCTTTGAAGTCACGATCTTGAGGACTCAAATCCTGAAATTTCAGATGCTTTTACTAAAGTAGGAATTGGGTTTTGACTGGTGACAGAGAGAAGGGGGGGATATTTTGGAATGTAGATCTCTTTGGGAAAGAACAGAATTCACCCTTTCCCTGTGGCAGCATGATAACATGGAGCCCCTGGAAGCAGAGGGGAGAAGGCAGCAGAGGACTAGAAAGGGAAGTAGGTGAATGCCAGTGACAAATCTCATTTTATAATTTTATTTAGAATGGACCTGCCACTTTCCTGTTTTCCAAAACCAGGCTAATTGTCAGACAACCACCAACCTGAAATAATATGTATTAGAGGTTCTTTTGAATGAAGCAAACAGTGCCCACATGGGGTGATGGAGTTGTTGCCTATACCTTAATGTTAGGTGTCAGGAAAGCAATCTCATTAAAGGGATCAGTTGCTCTAAGGAAATGGGGAATTTGATTAGAATTGTCCAGGGCTTTCTTAAATAACTCCACTTTGCTGTGCTAGTGTTTGGCTCTGGCGTGAGGAAATGAAAAATTGAGTTCTACACTATGAATTTAGGAGTCTTCAGGAGGGCATTAGAATGATTTTCCCCCAGTTGATTGTAGAAATGCTTGCTCTGTTTTTATATAGTTAATATTTGTAGTTCTTTCTTAAAATTATTTAATCTGTATACTAATTGCCGTGCAGCACAGTACTACTACTTTGGAAGTACTTCTGAGGCAGGAAGTGTGATATTGACATATATACACAGATATAGAATCAGCATCCCCAGTGTACTTCCTACCATGGCTTTCAGCTCATAGGTCCTCAGGAGGTATTCTGTGAGTGATGACTGAACAGTGATTGTGTCTACTGCCCGTTAACTTTCTTTGAAGTTTGACACAATGTTGTCCCTATGCTCTGTTCTTGTGTACATGGTTGGTTATCAGTGGGAGCTAGTCATCCACTCATCAATTAAATGTTGGGGCCAGGCATGGTGGCTCACGCCTGTAATCCCAGCACTTTGGGAAGTCGAGGCAGGTGGATCACGAGATCAGGAGTTCAAGACCAGCCTGGCCAAGATGGTGAAATCCATTCTCTACTAAAAATACAAAAATTACCTGGGTGTGGTGGCAG
>NW_016107888.1:397894-410645 GCF_001604975.1 Cebus imitator | reverse complement strand
AGAGAAAAGAGAAAGAAAAAAAAAGTTAAAGATTGGAACGCTGCTCAAGACAAAGGCTATAGATTTGTTATAGGAGAACAACCCAGTTGCTCCATACCACCCCTTTCCTTGCAGGATGAGGAGCAGCAAGAGATGGCCGCTTCTGCCGCCTTCATAGACCAGCATTACGGGCACCTGGTGGACGCCGTGCTGGTGAAGGAGGATCTCCAGGGTGCCTACAGCCAGCTCATAGTGGTCTTAGAGAAGCTGAGCAAGGACACTCACTGGGTACCTGTTAGTTGGGTCAGGTAACTTTATCCTGGAACATCCAAGCTGGACGGGACCTTGAAGATCATCTAGTCCAGCCTCCTTCCTTTTACCATCAAGGAATCTCGAGTGCAGAGAGGGGCAGGATTCTCCACAAATTCCATCACTGAGAAGAGCATAAGTGGGAAGTCTTGTTTGTTGTTGGGTTTTGTCTGTTGTTTTTCACTGCACCTCTTTGGATCATGATTTGAAAGGGGCATATCAGAAAACACATTTCACTCATTAAAGTATCACAGGCAAGCTGACCCTGATTCTTTGTACCAAAGTTAAGTAGCCACTGTCTTTTGCAGGTGGTAGTGGTTAATTTATACAGCACTGATTTGCAGAATGTTTAAGCTTTTTAAACATAGTGACACTTAGTAGTTTTTCGGAAGCTAATTTGTTTTATCTAAGGGGATTTTCCATGTGACTGAAGTTTCCCTGTCTTCAAGCACTAAAATGTTGATCTTAACCTTTTTTGAAGTGCTTGCCTGATAGTAGAAAACTGGTTCTCTGCCTATATGCTGAGTATACGAGAATTTTCTCTGGAAGGCTGAGGCACACTTCACCATCAACATGAATTACTGTACTATTCTGTACTGCAGTGGTGCCTTCAGGGACTCGAGGAATGTAAGGTTGCCTTTCCGCTTTCTTGCTTTTCTTTTTTTTTTTTTTTTTTTTGAGATAGGTCTTGCTCTGTCTCACAGGCTGGAGTGCAGTGGCGCGATCTTGGCTCACTGCAACCTCCACCTCCTGGATTCAAGCGATTCTCCTGATTCAGCCTCCTGAGTAGCTGGGATTATAGGCGCATACCACCACACTCAGCTAATTTTTTTTTTGTATTTTTAGTAGAGACAGAGTTTCACCATGTTGGTCAGGCTGGTCTTGAACTCCTGACCTCGTGATCCACCCACTTCAGCCTCCCAAAGTGCTGGGATTACAGGCGTGAGCCACCATACCCGGCCTGCCTTTCCCCTTTCTAAATACTCTCAGATTCCTGACATTGAGCCCTTGCTTTGTTGGATTTGTTTTATTCCATCCATTGTCCTTTTTGTTACTGACAGTTGCGTGTTCCTAGCCTGTCTCTGCCATGATGTCATAGGGGTTCCTGTTGAGCTAGATCTTGGGAAACCAGATGACTCTCCCTGTCAAAGCTATGGCTACACCACCATAAACTATTTCTGGCCTAATGGGTTGTCTCTGAGCAAAAATGATTGTCACCCAGGATTCTCGATATATCTTAGTGGCTCAGAGAATGTTATTTACTATTAATAGCCAACAACAGCCTTTATTCTGTGCTGGATGCTACACTAAGGCCTTTATGTACATTACCCTGATAAATACACCAAGCCAGTGAGGTAGGATTCTTATCCCATTGTACAAATGAGAAAAATATAAAGCTTAGTTTAAATAATGTTCCCAAGCTTGCAGATTTAAAAAAATTGCAGGCCAGTCACCGTGGTGCAGGCCTGTAATCCTAGCACTTTGGGAGGCTGAGGTGGGCATATCACTAGAGCTCAGGAGTTCGAGACCAGTCTGGGCTACGTGTCGAAACCCCATTTCTACAAAAAAAACTAGCCAGGTGTGGTGGTGTGTGCCTGTAGTCCCAGCTACTCAGGAGGCTGAAGTGGGAGGATCCAGGTGGTTGAGGCTGCAGTGAGCCATGATTGTGCCACTGCACTCTAGCCTGAGTGACAGAGTGACCCTGCCTCAAAAATAAAATGCAGAACTATGGTATTTAAGCCTATATCTCCCAAATACCAGAGACGATCATTAACCACCATACTATACTACCTCATTCTTTTGGGGTCCGATAATTGAGGCCACCCATTAATATAACTCACTTATAAGTGATGAATGTGTTCACAGCTAGAGTTTCTAATATAAAGTGTGGCCATAACTTCTAAGACTGAAAAGAGTCTACATACACATGTGTACATTTTCAAGTTCTTTCATTCATGAGAGGAAAAGGTGGCCAGGTCGAAGGTGAAGCACGAGGGAGGTTTGCCACCCATTTAGAAATTTCCATTTTACCTTCCTACACAAGGATGCCTTTGCAACTCTCTAGCTCATGAACCTGGTGGATTCACCTAACAGGATCACCTTCTTCAGAACTTTCTAGCAAAAAGATGGAGAGTACTGGATTCTTATCAAGTGAAATTGGTCTTGAGCTGATTCACACAGAGAGCCAGGCCAGGGAGGGCAGCTGCCCCTGAAGTGAGACTAGCACATGCAAAGTTGTTATGCAGGATAACGCCTGTAATCCCAGCACTTTGGGAGGCCTAGGCAGGTGGATCACCTTCGAGACCAGCCTGGCCCACATGGTGAAACCCCGACTCTATTAAAAATAAAGCCGGGCATGGTGGCAGGCGCCTGTAATCCCAGCTGCTTGGGAGGCTGAGGCAGGAGAATCACTTAAACCTGGGAGGCAGAGGTTGTAGTGAGCCAAGATCACACCACCGCACTCCAGCCTGGGCGACAAGTGAGACTGTTTCAAAAAAAAAGGTTGTTATGCAGGAGAGGTGGGGTCTGAAGTCTGCTCACAGGCAAAAACAAAAACCCACATACATTAAAAATTACTCCTGAAGACCCCCTGGGGAGGCACCATGGTGGAGATCCCAGTCCACTCTTCAACTTCCCTCTAGGTGGTTTCCCCTCCAGTGTGGGAACACAGTGCTTGGGCACCCGATGACATTCTTTCTGCATTTTATACCACTCCACAGACATTTCCTGCTGCTTACATAATATTTTTACACAATTGTCAGATGAAATGATGCTGTTGTCTTTATATGTATTGTGAAGCAGAGTATTAAAAAGTGATCCTTCGCCAAGTGTGGTGACACACCTGTAATCCCAGCACTTTGGGAGGCTGAGATAGGAGGATCACTTTTGGGCTTAGGAGTTAAATACCAGCCTAGGCAACATAGTGAGACATTGTGTCTATTAAACATAAAATTAGGGCTCGGAGTATTGGCTCATGCCTGTAATCCCAGCACTTTGGGAGGCCAAGGCAGGTGGATCACTTGAGGCCAGAAGGTCAAGACCAGTCTGGCCAATATGGCAAAATCCTGTCTCTACTAAAAATACAAAAATTAGCCAGGCGTGGTGGTACACGCCTATATTCCCAGCTACTCGGGAGGCTGAGGCATGAGAATCACTTGAACCTGGGAGGCAGAGGTTGCAGTGAGCCAAGATTGTGCCACTGCACTCCAGCCTGGGCAACAGAGCAAGACTGTCTCAAATATAGTAATTAATTAATTAATTAAAAATAGGGCGCAGTGGCTCACCCTGTAATCCCAGCACTTTGGGAGGCCGAGGCAGGTGGATCACGAGGTCAAGAGATCAAGGCCATCCTAGCCAAGGTGAAAGCTCATCTCTACTAAAAATACAAAAATTAGCCGGGCATGGTGGCGGGCGCCTGTAATCCCAGCTACTCGGGAGGCTGAGGCAGGAGAATCGCTTGAACCTGGGAGGCGGAGGTTGCAGTGAACCAAGATCGCACCACTGCACTTCAGCCTGGCGACAGAGTGAGACTGTGTCTCAAAAAATAACGATAAAATTTTAAAATTAGCTGGGCATGGTGGCATGCCCCTGTGGTCCCAGCTACTCGGGAAGCTGAAGTGGGAGAATTGCTTGAGCCGAGGAAGGTGGAGGCTGCAGTGAGCTCTGATTGCACCACTGCACTCCAGCCTGAGCAACAGATTCAGACCCTGTCTCAAAAAACAAAAGTGATCCTTGCTTTATTTCCTGTTAAGGCAGCACCCCCACCCCCAAGACAAGCTGTGTCTACAGCTGTTTGTCAGCTACCAGATTTATGGGAGTAGGAAGGGAGGGCCCCAGAGACAGAGGTTATTTGGAAGGCATTTTTGCAGTTCATGCAGAAAACTATTGTGAAAAAATGCACCTGTGTTCAAATATTTATTGGCGGAATGTGTGTAAATGCAATTCCAAACCCCATTTCAACTAGCAGTCCATATGTTCTGAGCCCCTGGGCAAAATTTTGGAAAAAGTCCATCACTCTGGGCCCAACACTAATAAATCTCCTTATTACAACCCCCTTAAGACGGACCTTTTTAAATCCTTGGGTCTTCAAACATAGATGTTGGCTGCCTGTATCTACAACCGGAGAGGATGTGCTCTCTGGAGGAATTTTCTAGGTCAGACCTGTTAAATAGATGGCATATGTGCAGCCAATGCCCATTCCTGCACTGTGGAAGACATTACTAATTGATCGCAGCACTCTTCTATTGAATTTAGATTCAATTAGTAATGTCTTTGGCTCTTTCAGGACAGTGTTTGGTATCAGCTGGGCAGAATTAGGTAGTGAGTTATTCCTGTTTGCCATTTTCAATCCACTGATTTGTAACCTTCCCGGCTATCCACTTCACTCCCCTAGGAAGATGGGTTTAAGAAAGTTAGAACCATCTGTCATTTATAGTCAGTGCTCAGATATATTAGCCAATTGTATATTCAAATACATGCTTTAAAACATGTGGCCAATGAAATTGTGTATCCACTTATCCAGCATCACATCATTTATGCTACCAATCACAGGACCATGCATCCAAACAATGATAACACTTGATTTCTTTAATAACTGCAGAGCTCAGCGTATGAACAAAGCCCATTTTTAATCAGATAGTTAAGAACCAGTAAGTAGCATTTCTCTATTTGGTGGAGTTAATACTGATTGGTTTCTTTCTTTCTTTCTTTTTTTGAGATGGAGTCTCACTCTGTCGCCCAGGTTAGGGTGCAATGGCACGATCTCAGCTCACTACAGCCTCTGCCTCCTGGGTTCAAGTGGTTCTCCTGCCTCAGCTTCCCGAGTAGCTGGGATTACAGGCGCCCGCCACCATGCCCGGCTAGTTTTTGTATTTTTAGTAGAGACAGGGTTTCACCATGTTGGTCAGGTTGGTCTTGAACTCCTGACTTCAAGCAATCCCCCTGACTTGGCCTCCCAAAGCGCTGGGATTACAGGTGTGAGCCATTGCGCCTGGCCACTGATCAGTTTCTTACTCCATTTTTCCTGCCTTTTGAATAAGTCACTAACCACTGCTTCCTTTAAAAGTCAAGGGCTTATGGTTTCAGAACAAGATGGTATAAAATCACTTGTTCCTCCTCTTCTCCTCTAAATACAACAAAATACCTTGGAAAGTAGTCAACAGACTATGATAAAAGGACTCTGAAAGCTGGAAAGAAGATGATGAGCTGACTAGGGACGTCAGGACTTGCAGAAAAGCAATGCGGTGAGTTCACTGGGTTTTCTTTATCTCTGTATACCCCACTGAACACTGGAGGGAGTTCTGCAACCCACAACTGCCAATTTTTTGTCCTAGACAAAAAACAACAACAACAACAACAAACAAAAAAGTTTGCTTTCTCTGCCAAAGGGTGGGAAAGAGGAAGCCCAGTGGAGACCCAGGTGAAGATCCCAGCCCTGGCTCTAAACTGGGTCACTAGCAGGTTTCTCAATTCATTAGTAGCAGCAGTGGGATCCCGTGTGTCTCTACCTTCCACCCAGTGGCACAAGGAGACCTAGGTTCAGCAGAAGGTGGCCCAGTGACACCTTGTACCCCAGGGAAGCACCTTTTGATTCCGTAGAAGACATCAGCAGGGATTGGATAGGAGTCCCAGCAGCTCCCCAAGAGCAAAGCAGACCAGAATAACACTGCGAGGGCTCTGAAAACAACTTTCAATGGAATTAAAAACAACAAAAGGTAAGAACCTATACACTGCACCTTAACAGGACTACTGCTTGCTAAAATAGAAGATTTAAATAGGATGGCAGGGCATGGTGGTGCATGCCTGTAATCCCAGCTACTCGGGAGGCTGAGGCCAGAGAATCGCTTGAACCCAGGTGGCAGAGGTTGTGGTGAGCTGAGATCACACCATTGCCCTCCAGCCTGGGCAACAAGAGCAAAACTCTATCTCAAAAATAAATAAGTAAATAGGAAAAAGTAATATTGTAGCTCAAATGTTTGGGATGCAATAGGAAATAAGTATACCTAAAACCAGAAGAACCACAGTCTACGCTTGATCTTAGCCAAAAGGCCAGGAAGCAATAGAGAACCACAGTCGAAGTCAGAAAAGACAATCAGCTGGTAGCAGTGCCAACGTGATTCAGATGTTGGAATTTATCTGTCAAAGATTTTAAAGCAGTTATAATAAAAATACTATAACAATTATAGTGTCTTTTGAAACAAATTAAAAAAATGGAAAACCTTAGCAATGAAAAAAAAAAAAAAAAAAAAAAAAAAAAAAAAAAAATAAAAAAAAAAAAAAAAAAAAAAAAAAAAAAAAAAAAAAAAAAATTCAGATAAACTCAATAGTAGAGTGAAGAAAATAAAAGGTAAAATCAGTGTACTTTAGGACAGATCAATATAATTAACTTACTGATTTTTTTTAAAAGAGCCTCAGGGACCTGTGAGACAGTAACAAAATATCTGTCACAGGCTCCTAGGATGTTGCTCTTCCAGCTGCCCAGCTGCAGCTGCAGACTCGGCATCCCTGTGCTGTCAGGGGCCCAGGGAACCCCCTCCCTCCATAGGCTTGGAAGTGCCTACTCTCACTGCCTGGCTTCTCCCCACTTCCAGCGTCTGCTTTGATTTTGCAGCAAAGTTGTGGCTGAGCCTGGGTGGTGTTGTGACCTGGCCAGGTGTGAGCACACTTGGGGCAGCGCTGACATGCCAGCCCCCTGCCACCTCTGCTCCCTCCAGACCTTGGGCACTGATGAGTATGGGAGGAAGGCTAAGGGGGTACTGAGGGTGTTTCAGCATGGGCCTGCAGGCATCCCTTGGCACAAACAGCCTGGATGCCATGAATGACATGAAGATGGCAGCAGAAGGCAGACAGGCTCCTGGACAGAAAGGGGTAGGTCCCTGGTAAAGCCACACCTTCAAGCCAGGGGTAGCCTGAAGCATCGGGACTGGGCTGTCAGTTCCAGGTGGAATCCTCATCAGAGAGTGAGAACTTATGGTGCTTTTTCCAGGCTCACCCATGGCCACCCATGGACCAATCAGCACGTACTTCCTCCATTCTGGAGCCTATAAAAACTCCAGAATCAGCCGGACTCATGATGTTGGTATGACCTACCTGGCTGTGGATTACCTACTCTGGGTCTCCTGAGAGCTGTACTGCCACTCAATAAAGCACCTCTTTGTCTTTCTCATCTTTCAGTTATCCATGCACGTACCTTGTTCTTCCTGGACACAGGACAAGAACTTGGGATCTGCCAAATGGCAGGGCTAAAAGAGCCGTAACACAAATAGGGCTGAAACATGTCCCTGCCAACACTCGCTCTCCATGTTGTGGGTGACGAGAAGGAGAGACAAGCTGCAGCTCCCTGAGCTAGGGCTGTGACACCCTCTTTGGTGCTCTGCAGTTTCTGGGGTCTCCAAGCTTCCGCGTTCCAATGCATTCCCCTCATCTAGACATGGATGCCTTCAGTGGAAGCTGTGTGTAGTATATCTGGTCCAGCTACAGTCTTGCAAGAAGGTGGCACCTGTGCCAGCACCTGAGCTGCCTGCCCCACCACAGCAATCAGCATGCCTGGCCCTGGTAGACATAGTAGACAGGCCCTGGGCTCACTTGCCCACACACCCCTTGCCACTCCATGCCTGGCTCACCCCTGGCAGGTGTGGGATCTGGGCCGGTAGTGTGAGCCGAACACAGCCTGCTGGGCTGAGTGGGTGGAACAAGCCCAGTGGGCACAAGCAATACTCAGGCAGAAGGTGCCACTAGCCACAGAGGTTTCTGGCTGGCAAAGTGACACCCCAAGGATCCTGTGATAGAGCTACTAACACGTGTATCATAAGAGTCTTTGCAAGAAAATAGAAAGTGTGAGACTGAAAAGTATTCAGAGAAATAATGGCTGAAATTTCCCAAATCTGGTGAAAGACAAAAACCTACAGATTCAAGAAGTTGACTGAGTTCCAAATAGGAAAAATGGTCCCAAGCCAAACTGACATGTCATAATTAATCTTCTAAAAACTGGAGATTGAGGAAAAAAAGAAATCTTTAAAACAATCAGGGAGAAACAACCAGGAAGGAATGCTAATTCAAACTGTATTTCTGCATTACCTGTGACAGAAATGATGGAGGCTATCTAGGAGTGGCCCAACACTTATGAAGTGCTGAAAACAAAACCGTCAACCTTGAATCCTGTATCAGCTGAAACTAGCCTTCAAGAATGAAGGGGAAAATAAAGACATTCTCAGATGACAAGAAACAGAGTTTATTGAGACCTACCCTTAAAGAATGGCTAAAGGAAGCTCTCCAAACAGAAAGAAATTAACAGAAGAAGGCCGGGACCTAAGGGAAAGAAGGTAGAGGAAAAAAGGAAGGAAGGAAGGAGGGAGGGAAGGAGAGAGGGAAGAATGGAGGGAAGGAAAAGAGAGAAACAACACAATACATAAAAATAGAGGTACAGATGCTCCTTGACTTATGATGGGGTTATGTTCCCAATAAATCCATGGTAAGTTGATTCTAAGTTGAATACATTTAATACACCTAACCTGTCAAACATTACAGCGTAGCCAGGCCTAATTTAAATGTGTTCAGAACACCTACATTAGCCTATAGTTGGGCAAAATTATCTAACATAAAGCCTATTTTATAATAAAGTTTGAATATGTCATGTAATCTGTTGAACACATACTGAAAGTGAAAAATGGAAATGGTTATATGGGTACTTAAAGTATGATATCTACTGAATGTGTATTGCTTTTGAACCATCGTAAAGTAACAAAAAATCATTTAAGTCAAATCATTGTAAGTCAGGGACTGTCTGTATCTGCTGTCTGCAAGTATATGTTCCTTCAAACATAATGACACACGTAGACAAAGTAAAAGGATAAAGAGTAATATATCATGGAAACACTAATTTTAAGAAAGCAGTACTGAGTATGTTAATATCAGATAAAGTAAGTTCAGAGAAAGAAAATTACTAGGGACAAAGAGGGACATTGTATAGTATTAAAGAGATCTCACATCTGTAATCTCAGCACTTTGGGAGGCTGAGGTGGGTGGATCATTTGAGTCCAGGAGTTCCAGACCAGCCTGGGCAACATGATGAAAACCCATCTCTACCAAAAAAAAAAAAAAAAAATACAAAAATTAGCTGGGCACGGTGGTGTGTGCCTGTAATCCCAGCTACTCGGGAGACTGAGGTGGGAGGATTGCTTGAGACTGGGAGGTGGAAGTTGCAGTGACCTGAGATCACACCACTGCACTCCAGCCTGTGTGACAGGGCGAGACCTTGTCTCAAAAAAAAATAATAATAAATAATAAAAAAAATCAAAAAATCAATCCATCAAAAATACATAGCGATCTTTAATGTGTATGTACCAGACACCATGGCTTCAAAATATATGAAGCAAAAACAGAGTTAAAAAGAGAAATAGACAAATCCACAATTACAGTTGGGGATTTTAACAGCCCACCCTCAGCAATTGATCAAACTACTAGATAGAAAATCATCAGGATATAGAAGAACTGGACACTGTCAACCAACAGGACCTAACTGATATTTATAGAACACTTTGCCCAGTAACAGTGCAATACACATTCTTTTCAAATGTCCAGAAAACATTCACCTTGATTTAAAAAACCTTAACAAATTTAAAATAATTGAAATTATAGAGTATGTTCTCTGGACATAATGGCATCAAATTAAAAATTAACAACAGAAAGATAACAGGAAAATTGCCAAACATTTGAAAGTATAGCTAATATAACCCGAGCAGTTCATGGGCTGGATCATGAAAGGCCTGGTCTGCTCTATTTAAATCTCCAGCCCATTATGCAAGAGTAGCAAATCACTGAAGCCATTAAGCTAGAAAGTGATATGGGCATATTTTTGCATTAGTAATACAAGTTGTAAATCACAGGCGCCTGAAATAGGGGCAGTAGCTCATATAGAGATGAAGAAATAAAGGCTTGTAGGTTTAAGATCACCCGAAGAGACCATAGCCTGGGCAACAGAGTGACTCCGTCTTAAAAAAAAAAAAAAATTAGGGAGGTGGATAGGAGGAAAGAGAGAGAATGAAGTAAAAGGTGACCTCAGGATTTTAACCTGGGCATCTAGAAGAATGGTTGCTCCTCGAAACTGAGATTAACTGGAATTAGTTAATAATGAATTTGTTATTTAGGCATGTTGATTTTTTCTTTAAGCTTTTTGAGATAACTGTAGATTCACATGCATGTAAGAAATAATACAGAGAGATCCTATAAACTCCTTACCAGATTCCCCCAGTGGTAGCTTGTTACAAAACCATATGGTACGGTATCACAACAAGGACACTGACATTGATTCAGTCAAGAATCAGAACAGTTTCATCATTGATATATTGGATGTCGTCAAAACAAAATATTTTGCTCTGTGAAAGACTCTGAGGATGAAAAGCCAACTTACAGACTGGGAGAAAATAAGTGCAAAGCACACAGCAGCAAAGGACATATCTAGAATATATAAATAACTTTCAAAATTTGCTATTAAAAAGATCAGGCCAGATGCAGTGGCTCATGCCTGTAATCCCAGCACTTTGGGAGGCTGAGGTGGGTGGATCACCTGAGGTCAGGAGTTGGCCATCATCATGGTGAAACTTCGTCTAAAAATGCAAAAATTAGCCATGTGTGGTGGCTCACGCTTGTAATCCCAGCTACTCGGGAGGCTGAGGCAGAAGAATCACTTGAACCTGGGAGGCAGAGGTTGCAGTGAGCCAAGATCGTGCCACTGCACTCCAGCCTGGGCGACAGAGCGAGACTCTGTCTTAAAAAAAAAAAAAAAAAAAAATCAGGAAATGAGCAAAAGACTTTCACAGACATTTCACCGAAGAGGATATACAAATGAGATTTCACTACACACATATGAGGATGGCTAACGTAGAAAAAGGTGATAACATCAAATGTTGGTGAGGCTGGATCACTCATCCATTGTTGGTGGGAATATAAAATGGTGCAGCCACTCTGGAAAATTGTTTTGTAATTCCTTTTAAAACTAAAAATGGACTTACCATACAACCCAACAATTATACTCTTGGACATTTGTTCCAGGGAAAACATTTTCATGCAAAAATTTGTACACAAATGTTCAGAGCGGTTTCATTTATAATATTTAAAAAACTAGAAACTATCCCAATGTCCTTTGATGGATGTACAGTTAAACAAATTGTAGTATGTCCATACCATGGAATATTACTCAGCAATAAAAAGGCACACACAACTCGGTTGAACATCAGGGAAGTTATCCTGAGTGAAAAAAGCCAGTCTTAAGGGATGGACATATACTGCATGATGCTATTTATGTAATACTCATGAACTAACAGACATGTGGAAAACAGATCGTGATCGCCAGCAGTTAGGCTTGAGGGTCTAGGATGGCTGTAGCTAAAAGGGTGGCACAAGAGTGTCTTTTGATTAGTACTTTTAAGTATCTCGAATGTGGCTGTGGTTACACAAAGCTATACAGGTGACAAAAACCACATAGAGCTATACACATATGTACACAAATGAGTGCATGTGTAACTGATGATATCTGCATAGGCTCCATGCATCACCCCAGTGTCAGTTTCCTGGTTTTGATATTGTACTCCAGTTACGCAAGATGCTAACACTGGCAGAGGCTGGATGAAGGGTGCAGGAGGCCTCCCTGTACCTTTATTTCCAACTTCCTGTGAATCTGTCATTATTTCAAAATAGAAAGTTTAAAAAGTCAGTGCAATGGTTCGTTTTAGGTGCCAACTTGACTGAATTAAGGAATATCTAGAAACTTGGTAAAGCATTATTTTTGGGTGTTTCTGTGAGAGTGTTTCCAGGGGAGATTAGCATGTAAGTCTGAGTGAAGCATGTGGGAAGATCCACTCTCAATGTGGATAGGCATCATCCAACTTGCTGTGAGTTCAGAGAGAACAAAAACAGAGAAGAGGTGAATATATCAATCTATCTGCTGGAATTAGAATACAGTCTTCCTCTTTTGTCCTGGGACAATAACTCCAGGCTCCTTGGCCTTTGGACTTTAAGATACACACCTGGTGGGTTCTCAGGCCTTTGGCCTTGAACTGAGAGTTACACCACCTTCTTCTTGGTTCTGAGGCTTTCAGACTTGGACCAAGCCATGCTACCAGCATCCCAGTGAGGTGGGAGGCAGGACTTGACGCCAGAGGCGGGGCTTGGACATAGGATCCAATTGAGGACTAGCTAAAATAGGGAAGCAGCTTTCCTACCAGTGTGCCCTGTCAGTTTTCCATTACCATGGCAACACGTAGGCGTTACCACCCCTTTCCAGCACAATGACCCAAGGACCCAAAAATCACTACCCCTTCCCTAAAATTTCTGCACAAACCACCCCTTAATCTATATGTAATTAAAAGTAAGTATAAATACGACTGCAAAGCTGCCCTGATCTACAACTCTCTGCCTATGGGGTAGCCCTGTTCTGCAGGAGCAGTCATGGAGCTGTAACACTGCC
>NW_016107888.1:396006-397524 GCF_001604975.1 Cebus imitator | reverse complement strand
TGACGCCAAGAACCCTCACAGGCTAAGCCCCACTTTGGGAGTTGTCTGCCCTGCTGCACCAGGGTCTCCAGCTGGCCTGTGGTGGGACTTCAGCTTCCATGATCTTATGAGTCAATTCCCCATATAAATCTACATCCCCCGGCCCCCGCCACCCCCTATCCTATTGAGTCTGTCTCTTTGGAAAATGCTGACTAATATAGTTGGGCTGAAAACCAGGATGACCAGTCATAGAAGCCCTGCAACATTGTCTCACCATATGTTCTGAGACATTTTCACTGCTGCTGCTCCCTATAAATGAACAGAGTCCATGGAAACTTCAATAAGGCATTCTTTGCTGATTGTGTGTATTCACAGAGGAACTAACGGCATTTGTTCTTCGTGTTTTCTGAACCTTGATGTTGTCATGTGATTGTGTTATCCATTGTGAAGTGCCGTACTTGTGGCTGGATGATCCCACCCCAGCTTTTCTTCTTCCGTGGGATGGTGATGATGGTGTATGTTTAAAAGAGTTCTCTCCGATTTCTCTCTCTCTCTCTCATTAAAACTTCTCTTCATAGCCCCAAATAAAAATGCTCATTGCATCTTTCCTTTTACCTGCCCCATTTTGGAATGAGAACGTAAAGCCTTTGGGTCCCCTGAATGTAACTTATGCATTTTATGTTCCAAGCTTTATTGAAGCATCTGAAGATTGAGCATTCAGCCACTCAGGAGTGTCTTAAGATTCTAAGCAGCCAGGAAATCCTAGGACCTTCTCTTGTATCTTTTCCATGGCGAGTAACCTTGTATTCAGTGGAGAAGAGAGGAGACACATCAATTATACAGAACTATTCTTTGGAAGGCCTGAATGTCCATTTATCCTCTCTCTTGGGTAGGGGAAACTACTTAGTCCTTACTGATAATGTTAAATAATACAAAATGCCAACATACTGGTACTTCCGAATACTGACAGAGACTGTAATGTAGCTTAGGCACAATTTTAAAGCCACAAGTCCTCCAGTTTATGTCTTATTGGAACTAATCACTTCCCCTTAGATTCCCATAAAGCCTCAAAGATGATAACAAAAGACAATGTCATTTCCTCCTTTTATGGAGAGAAGAAATAAAGTTAGAGAGTCCTAAGTTTCCTGAATGGATGACTAGTCAATATTATATGAGAAGAGCAAAATTCATCTCCTTAACTGGGCCCCTCATTCACCATTTGTGGGGTTCTCAGGGCTTTGGTATCAGCTGTGGTCACCATGTCCCATAGTTAAGGAGACATACCTATTCGTTTTGGGAGAGAAGATATCTCGTGGTATTTCTGATATAGCGCCTTGAATTCTTGAAGGAAAAAAATTGGTTTATGTCAATGCCAGGGCACTGGTGTTACTACTGAAGTTCTAAATCTTAGGGATGACTTAGAAAAGGTCTAAAGACCAAAGCCAGTAAGTGGAGGTTTTTTTAAAACACCACAGATGGCTTCCCCTCCCCCCATCTTTTTAAGGCTCATTCCTAAATGAAGCAAACCAACCACATACT
>NW_016107888.1:332173-394083 GCF_001604975.1 Cebus imitator | reverse complement strand
GAATGCCACATCATAACCGCAGCCATAGTGCTATGGTCCAGATGTCTGTGTTCCCCAAAATTCTTATGTTCAAATCCTAATCCTAACCCCTGAGTGACGGTATTAGGAGGTGAGGCCTTTGAGAGATTCCATCACCCTAATGGAATTAGTGTCCTTATGAAAGAAGCCTGAGAGAAACCCCTTGCTCCTTCTGCCACGTGAGGTTACAGTGAAAACATAGCTGCCCATGAAGCAGGAAGCAGGACCTCATCAAATGGTGATGAGACGCCAAATTTACTGGCACCTTGATCTTTGGAATTCCTTGCCTCTAGAACTATGAGAAATAAATTTTTGTTGTTTATAAGCCAACAGTTTATAGCATTTTGCTATAACATCCTATGATGTACTAAGACACACGGCCACCATTTTATAAAAGTGGGCAGTGCATTCTTGTGACAAACTGAATAGGACTCTGAAAGTCTCTTAGATGAAAGAAAAGTTAGTGCTTTAATGCTAGAGAAAGCTCCCCATTTTTAAGGTTTTCATTCTCTATAACATGGTCTCTTTGGTTCTCCCTCAAGATAACTTCCCTTAAGTACTCCTCTGGCTTGGGAAAACCACACACTAAAACACAAGAGGAAAGTCAATTTTGACTTTCCAAAACTGAAATGAAGACAAAGGACATTACCTCTTAGAAAAATATTCATTCCAGCAATCCACCTTGGCAGGGCCGCGATGGGCATTTGCGATCTTCTGACAGAGTTGCTTGTTTTCGTACTCGATTTTGTTGATTCTCTTTTGTTCACCCTGGTAAGAAACCACGCCACCACGTGACACCATCAGTACACCACCCCAACACACAATGACTTGGCTTCCCCCTCCTCTGAGATCCTGGGAAAGGGGCGCATTGAGGGCCACAGGGAAGACTGGGAGCAGAACTTAAAAGACTTGGGGGCTGGGCGCAATGGCTCACACCTGTATTCCCAGCACTTTGGGAGTTCGACGTGGGCAGATCATGAGGTCAGGAGATCAAGACCATCCTGGCTAACATGGTAAAACCCTATCTCCACTAAAAATACAAAAAATTAGCCGGGCGTGGTGGCATGCGCCTGTAGTCCCGGCTACTCAGGAGGCTGAGGCAGGAGAACGAATGGCTTGAACCCCAGAAGGCAGAGATTGCAGTGAGCTGAGATCGAGCCACTGTACTCCAGCCTGGGGGACAGTCTCAAACAGCAACAACAACAACAACAACTGGGGTTGTCGTGTTTGGGGAGGAAGAAAATTAACAAATCTTTGAGTAGATGGGTATTAGAAGGCTCTGGGAAATTGAACCTCTTTAGGACATAGACTGGAAGTCAATAAAATACATCTGCAAGCAGCAAGAACAAATACCTGTAGTTTGCTCAGTTTTAAAAGGTGATGTGTGTGCGCCACTGGAGGTTTGGTATCAACAGTAGGCTTCACTAGAGATGGGAGATGAAAGACAGCAACGTTACATCACAGGAATTCCAGTAGCAGCCTCAAAAAACCAGCACTAGACAATGTCCTTGACTAAGGAACAATTGCGAATTAGGACCTGAATGTGGCTCAGGAAGTTTTGTTTGGTTTAATTTATCAGATGGACATCTCTGAGGAGGTTTGAACAGAAACAAAAGAACAGTGAGAGCTAGGAAAAGTAAAATTTACAGAGATAAATGTCCTTTTAATCCAATGAAAGAGCCTCTCTTCCAACCCTTTTCCGCTATTACTCGCCTGTCTATTGGCTTCTGAAGGCCTATCCTCTTTCTAACTTACTTTGGCTTTAAAGAGTTTAAAGAAGTATTTCCATCCAGTGAGCTCCCTGGTGGAAGATAAATTTTGTTATTGGTGCTAATGCCCTCTTGCCCAAACTCAGCAGAGAAGGCCAGACCATCCCAGAGCTGTGACCTGGTCTGATTTACTTTCCATCTCTCTAGGGGGTACCATTCCAAAATCCCTAATAGCAGTGTCTAGCCCAGACTGCCCACATACCTATTTGTACTCTATTCTTGTGAGACAGATAGTGGCCAAAGTCCAGTTTCTTTCTGAAGGTTGTGCTTTGCCTGTGATTAGAGACGATGACAGGGTAGGCCAGATAATCCAGGGAATTGTTCATCTTCTCTTCCTAGTCTCACTTCCGAAATGAGGCATCCAGACTCCTCTGTGAGGTGCCTAGCTGTCCCCCTGACAAGTTGTCATAGTTACCCAGTTATGACATCAGGGATGGGTCTCAGGAAAGGAGTAGGAGCAGTGGGCATGGCTGGCTGCCTCTGGGCTTCTGTGTTTGATGCTAACCTAGGCTCAAGTCAAGACGAAGGTCAAGGGACTTGAAAAGTTTTCCCCTGATTAGAATGCAGATACTGCCAGACAACATCAGAAGGGAAGGAGTGGTGCGCGGGGAGGGGCGGGCAGGCACGGGGTGGAGTGAGGGATACAGAAACTCCAGCCTTGGTTACACATCTTGGGCTATCAGCTAAGTGGTCTCCACTGCAATAGCTCCCCTGAAGGTGCAAGACCACAGGTTTTTGAGGGAGAAGAAAGTTGACCCTAATGATAATCTGATGCAATTTCTTTTGCAGACGAGGAAACTGAAGACCACAGTGCAACTCAAGAACCACGTTGGTGGCAGGGCTGGGATCAGGATGTGGGTTTCCTGAATTCAAGGCCAAATTTGCTCTTTTGCAAGAAGGAAACTGCCAGTTTTTCATGGCAGTGGGGGAGGGTAGCTTTCCTGCAGGACAGAGACTGTCTTTTGTACTTAGTGGGAGTTCAGGAAATGCTGAGTGGCTTGTGGTGGGCTGGCATCTGCTCTAGGAAGGACTGCAGGAGTCTGATTTATCTCCACGCCAGCACAGGGTGTGGCACCCACTGGGTGCTCAGCGCATTTGCTGATGAAGGACCAACACTTATTGAGCGCTCGCGATGTGCAGTGCTGGGTGCCTTCCTTGCATGTCACATTTAACCCTCCCAGCAACCCTAAGAATTAGGTACTATTACTGCCCCCTCCTTTTTTTTTTTTTAAGCAAATAGGCTCAGGTTAGGTAATTCCTCGGAATTCCCAGGCTGATTGCTTTTAAGCACCACGCTTTCAATGAATGTTGACAGCAGACGCGCCCCAGAGTAGAGCTTCTCAGACTTTGATCTTCCTAGGGACCTCCTGGGGTCCGTGAAATGTCCACTCTGATCCAGCAGGGCTGGGCTGCGGGGGTTCTGGCGAGGGCCCGGGAGAGGCCTCCGCAGCCGCTCGCGAGCCGAGCCCGGCAGTCCCTGTAATCCAGAAAGACTGAAGCGACCCCTAGGTGTACCCTGCAGTTTGGAAACGTTTATTGGGCCCTGCATTTTGTTCAGGGAAGGAAGTGATCGCGCTTCCCAGTTTACAAAGATACACCAACGGCCTGGACCAGGGTGGGGCGAGGACCCCCGAGTCTCGAAGGCGGTGGCGTCTCCCCCCGGGGACGCGCCCAGGAGTGGCGCGCGGGGCCCCCGCGTCACAGCGCCGGCGCTCCGCACTCCCCGAGGCCAGCGGGCCCGCCCCCGGGGCGGAACGGGGCGGCTCCCGGCGCGAGCCCCCGCCCAGCTGACCCGCCGCTCTCCCCCTCGCTCGCTCCGCCGGGCGTGCAAGGCCCCGCCGCCGCCATGTCGGGCTCGTTCGAGCTCTCGGTGCAGGATCTCAACGACCTGCTCTCAGATGGCAGCGGCTGCTACAGCCTCCCGAGCCAGCCCTGCAACGAGGTCACCCCGCGGGTCTACGTGGGCAACGCGTGAGTCCCCCTCGCGGTCCGGGCCCCGCCGCCCCCCCCGGGACGCCCCGCCCACTCGAGGCTGGGGTGGGGGCGTCGCGAGGCGTGGGTCAGGGGAGCAGGGGCGCTATTGCCCCTCCGGGAGCCAAAGGGGGGCTTGGGAGGGAGCTGGAGTCGACGTCCACCCCCGCGCGTGGGGCCGAGGGACCGGAAACCTGCCCAGCCGGCCGAGCGCGGCCCTTCCCAGTAGCTGGTGCACGGAGCCCGGGGGGCGCGCTGTTGGGGCTTGGCCTTGGGCGGGGTCGGGGCTACCAAGTTCACTTAACAGGTGGCCCTCGGTCGCCCGGCCGGTCTCCTGCCCGCGCGTCATGTGACAGCTGCCTGGTTCTGCAGTGAGGTCACCGCGGAATGTCTGCCTTCGCCGCCATGGCAACGGGCCGACGTCACAGTTCGGGCGTGGAATTTTCCCGGCCGGGCAGTCCCGGATCGGGGAACCTAAACACCCCAAACGAGGGAGTCCGGGTTGCTGGGCCGGGATTTCCAGGCCTCTTCTCCCACCTTCCAGATGTGGTTTGATTTACATGAGATTCTAGAACGGTCCAGTGATAAGCCTCCTAAGGACCTGAGCCACCACCTAGAAAAGGCTCTTGACGTTTCATCCCCAGGAAATGCATTTATTCTTGATCATTTATGGGTTCTTCCTACCAGATTGATTACCCCATTTTCTATTATTCAAACTACTAGTAAGATTTTTTTTATTTAAAGTTAAATTTTTTTTCTAATGAGAATGTCTGATCAGCAGGAGGGAACCGGTGTTAACATTCTGAGATGTGAAATAGGACCTGCGAGAAAGAACAGATCAGCATGCCAGGACAGCCTCGGAAGGGCTCAGGCAGGATTTTCATGAGACTCTGAGGACCCAGTTACCAACATCCTAAGCTCCATGCCTCAGCCCAAGGATGGCATGCTGAAAACTCAAAACCCACCCTCCTCTCATTTCAGAGGAAGAAATGGTGGTTCAGAGTGTCTGAGGGAGTACGAGGACAGGGTCAATGTCTTGTTCGTGTCTGCATTCCCTGACCTCCGTTAGGACCTGCTGCTTAGCCTGCCAAGGACTGCCACGGAAATGGGGGTCACTGGGGAACTAGAGTTCCCATCCGTTCCATCATTCCTTCGCTAGTCTGAGCACCTACTGTGTGACAGGCACTGTGCAGTGTTCATTCATAGTAGAGATAGTAATAATGATAATGGTAAATTGGTTGAATGTTGAATTATTAATAGTATTAGAGAAGGGAGATGAACAGGAGTGACTCTTCAAAGTGTTTTTTTTTTTTTTTTTTCTATTAGCCGCTGCTTTACAGTCTTGCGCAGTGTCCTAAGCAGAAATAGATAAAACAGAGAATTGCAAAGCTCTGGAGACACCCTTCCGCCTGCCCCAGGCAGCAGGTGGGCCTTGTTAGCCTCAGGAGTGCTGCCTGCTTGGGCAGCTGGGCCATTCAGCTGTCACCACTTCCCAAGTGGAAACCAAGGTTGTGCACACCTGGTGTAGCCCGCGTGGCAACTGCTGATGGCTATTGTAGAAAATACATCCCTTGCCCTCTAAGCACACCTGACCTTGACTTGGCCGGGGGTATGAGGGCTGCTCAGCAGGGAGGGTCAGTGGGCACCGGGCACCAAGATCCTTAGGCACCATCTCCTTAACAAAATCAGGGCTGCAGCCGTGTCTTCACAAGGCAGAGAAAGAGCCTATGTAAGCCACATTTGCCAGGCCTTGGGGGTTTTGCAGCAGATGTGGGCATGAGAGACAGAGTGAGATGGAAGATAGCGCGGGGCTGGGTGTCGGAAGAAAGGAGGTCTTCTCCCAGCCCTGCCGCCAGCAGCGCGTGGGGCACGTGCCCATCCCTCTGCCCATCCTGTTGGGTCAGAGTTCAAGCTCTGTTCAGTGGGGATACTGCCATCCTTGTTCCTCACAGGGCTGCTCATAGTGGGCAAACAAGATCACATAGGAGGTGGCATTTTATAAACTGCCGTTTGGACTGAGATGTTTTGCCAGATGAAATAAAGGGGCCTTTTCACCATTCAGATCAATTATTATTATTATTTTAAAACTTTTTTTTTTCACCTTTAGAGATGGAGTCTCGCTCTGTCACCCAGGCTGTAGTGCAATGGCACAATCTTGGCTTATTGCAACCTGTACCTCCTGGGTTCAAACGATTCTCCTGTCTCAGCCTTCCAAGTAGCTGGGATTACAGGCGTGTGCCATCATACCTGGCTAATTTTTGTAATTTTAGTAGAGATGGGGTTTCACCATGTTGGCCAGCCCTGTCTCGAACTCCCAACCTTAGGTGATCCACCCGCCTTGGCCTCCCAAAGTGCTGGGATTACAGCCACCACACCCAGCCTTAGGTAAATTATTTTGTAACTTCCCATAGTTCTCTTAGGGCCACCTGCTCTCCAAGTACTAAATCATCCAAGACAGCTTTGGAAATGTGGCCAGTGGAATGTGGCAGGTAGGATCCCTTTAGGAGGCAGGGAGGGGGCTCCCTGGCATGGGATGGATTTGTTCTTCTGCACTCATTCACCGCTTATTTATCCAGCACCTACTATGTAGCAGGTACTGTAGCAGGTGGCAGGGAAACAGACTTGAAGCAGACATGGGTCCTCTCTCAAGGAGCTCACAGCCTGGATGTGTAAACACAGAAGCACAGTCAAGCATTAGAATCATAGTGTTAACTACGGTATCAGGCTCTGTCCACGGAAAAGGCCACTTAATACTTATCACAACCTCAGGGAGAAAGCACTGTTACCCCATTTTACAGAGAGGGAAACTGAGGCACAGAAGGCTTAAGGTTGCCTGGCTAGTAACTGGGCTGGAGGCAGACCCAGTTATTCTGGTTCCAGAGTCCATTTTTAGCCAGTTAGCTATGTACACCCACGCCACAGCTTAGGGAGCATGGGGCCACATGGAATGGAGGGGAGAGAAACGCTGCGGAGGGTGTGAAAGATGAGAGGGCGCATGTCTGCAGAGAGGGCGGGAAAGAGCATTCCAGACAGAGGGGACGGTGTGGCTATGAAACCACCAGTCTATTTGGGGAAGCTGCTGGCAATTCGATATGGCCCGAGTGAGGGAAGAGGTCATAAGATGAGGCGGGAGAAGCTGTCATGGGCCAGAGCATGGAGGGGTTCCTTGCTTTGCCAAGCAGCTTAGATCTCTCTCCATATTCCTCCTGCTGGGGCTGCCATTTGGTTGGTTAGTCATCCCCCCAATTGTCTCCCATCCAGGTCTGTGGCTCAGGATATCCCAAAGCTGCAGAAACTGGGCATCACCCACGTCCTGAACGCGGCTGAGGGCAGGTCCTTCATGCACGTCAACACCAATGCCAACTTCTATAAGGACTCCGGCATCACCTACCTGGGTATTAAGGCCAACGACACACAGGAGTTCAACCTCAGCGCTTACTTTGAAAGGGCTGCTGACTTCATTGACCAGGCTTTGGCGCAAAAGAACGGTAAGAGACCTGCTGCCAGGAAAAGATGGGAGGCAGCTTTGAAGGACCGTCCCTCTGGAAAACAGGCCCACAACTGGTGTCTTCTGGGAAATCCCCTCATTTCCTATCTTCTGTGGTCAGAGACAGAGCTGTGGGGCTCTCTCAGCTCACCTGGCTGCCTGTCCAGTGGACCCAGGTGTCAGGATGTGTAACTCATTCACGCAATGGCAGCCCCAGGGTCCTTGCATTTGATTGCACTTTGGCTGGGGCTTGGTTTCCAGCTGCTTACACATCCCCCATTTAAACAGCTGTAATGATGAGGAAAAGGTGGTAATGTGCATGGTGAGAAGGCCTGAGGTGAAGGAGCAAGGGGCTGGTTGATCCGGGCTGGTTGATTCAGCAGCTCTGGGGTGGCATATGGACCAGGCCCTTCCCCCTTCTTTTCTTTCTTTTCTTTTTTTGAGACAGACTCTCCCTCTGTTGCCCAGGCTGGAGTGTAGTGGTGTGACCTCAGCTCACTGCAACCTCTGCCTGCTGGGTTCAAGCGTTCTCCTGCCTCAGCCTCCCAAGTAGCTGATTCTACAGGCACGTGCCACCGCACCTGGCTAATTTTTATATTTTTAGTAGAGATAGGGTTTCACCATATTGGCCAGGATGGTCTCGATCTCTTGACCTCCTGTTCTGCCCACCTCGGTCTCCCAAAGTGCTAGGATTACAGTAGGCATGAGCCACTGCGCCAGGGGGTCCTTTCCCTCTCTCTCTTCTGCCACCTCAGTGTTGGGTGCTCCTCTCATGGTCCCAAGATGGTATCAGGTTATCACATCCCAATAGGACAAAGGGAAGCAGATGAGGCACTGCAGCCATCTCTTCCCACGTTTTTCTCCTCTCCATTTTTTTTTATTAAGCCAGAGTTTCACTCTTGTTGCCCAGGCTGGAATGCAACGGCAGTATCTCTGCTCATCGCAACCTCCGCCTCCCGTGTTCAAGCGATTCTCCTGCCGCAGCCTCACAAGTAGCTGGGACTATGGCGAGCACCACCATCTGGCTAATTTTTCTATTTTTAGTAGAGATGGGACTTCTCCATATTGGCCAGGCTGGTCTCAAACTCCCAACCTCAGGTGATCCACCCATCTTGGCCTCCCAAAGTGCTGGGATTATGGCGTGAGCCACCTTGCCCAGCCACTCTTCTCTTTTTTAAGGAGACAGAGTCTTGCTATGTTGCCTAGACTGGTCATCTCCAACTCCTGGGCTCAAGCAATCCTCTCACCTCAGCCTTCCAAGTAGCTGGGACTACAAGCAGGCGCCACCATGCCTGGCCTCTCTCTTTTTCTAAGAGCAAGTAAAACATTCCCCGGGACCCCCCCTCACATCTCACTGGCTAGGGATTCACGTGACTGCCTGGCAAGGGGAAACAGGGTAGCTGTGGTCAGCTTAAGTTGGCAGTCAGCAAAGCACAGCCCCCCCACCCCGGGCAAATCTTCCAGCCGCTTAAAAAATACTTCCTGCAGCCTCCAAATATAAGGTAAGACTGAAGGAGAACTAGCAAGGCGCTGGCAGTCACCAAGGCATTCCGGCAAGAAACCCTAGAAGGCCCAGAGCAGACATCAGCTGAGCAGGCTGGGCCACTTGCTCTTTCTTCCTTTCTGCTTTTAGCTGTTTTTCTCAGCTCCTTCCTTTACCTTTCCCTCCCTCTGCACCCCACACCCTCCCAGGGAAAGGACCCCATGAGGTGTGATCAGCCTTGCCTCTACTACACTGATGCTTCTTGGGCCTAGTAGCCTCGTGTCAGAATGATTTCCGGTACACAGAATGTTCTATACCACTGGACAGTGCATGCTCAGGGCTGAGAGAGAAGCTTCACTGTGGGAGAATCTGCAGACTTTGCTGACAGGCCCCTGACGGTCCTTCCAGGTTGCCCCCTCCACTCCAGCTGCACTGAGCTCCTCACCCTGTGTAGACATGGGCCGGCCCAAGGGGAAGGATTTTGCTATTCTTGGGTAATACCAATTAGTCATTCATTCGTGGAATTTTGAGCTCTCCGACTTTGTTTCCTCTTTCCAAACAACTAGGAATATGCCTTTTTTCACCTCCTGTCTCAGTCCAGGTGTGCTGGGTTTTCAGTCTGAAAAGTTCTCTCTGCCTCTTCCTACCATATCCTCTGGCAAACTCCACCTCGTCCTTGGCACGGTGGCCTCTTTTCCATGAAGCCTACCCTCAGCCTGGGTCCACTTTGTTCCTTGTCTGTCTTCTTAGCCTTTGATGTAGCATCAGGTACACAGTATGTACACTGCAGATGATTAATGAGCAAGTGATGACGAATTCCACGGGCTCTAATGCCAAGTATAAATGCTTCTAAGAATGAGAGGCCAACTGAGTTAACAGAAATATGCTGGCCTCTGACAGTGTGTGGGACCCAGGGACTCATCACAGAGAGCTGGGTGGGGTGGCTGAGGGTGCTCAAGAGGGAGGAGTCACTTCCAGCTGGGAAAATCAAGGGAGGCTTCATGGAGGAGGTGGCATCTGGGCTGAGCCTAGGGTAATGAGAGGTTGAATTGTCCCCTTTCCCAGTAGGCTCTGTGTGCACTGGGGCCTACATGCAAAGTATGTTCTAGATGGTGAGGTGGCTGCTCTGCAGAGGGTCTCATTCCTAGGGCGGGGCAGCCGAGGCCCCACTCTGAATATTTTGGGCATATAGGCTGGAGGGTGAATGGGCAGGAAAGGGGAGGATTCCTGCTTCTTGATTTGGAAGGCATTGGGAAAACAGAGTGGTGTTTTGAGGGTTGGGTGATGGGAGCAGAAAAGACTCTGTTGGACTCTGGGCTAGCAGATTTCTTGCCAAACAATGCCCTTATAGAGGTGTTAGTAGGTAATAATTCCCTCAGCTAGTCAGCAAATATTTATTGAGCACATAGTGTATGCTAGAGATTGTAATGCATCCAAAAATCAGTGCCCCACATTTCTTGTGTGTTTTTTTTTTGGACATAGTCTCGCTCTTGTCACCCAGGCCCAGGCTGGAGTGCAGTGACTCAATCTCGGCTCCCTGCAACCTCCCCCTCCCGGGTTCAAGCAATTCTGCCTCAGCCTCCCGAGTAGCTGGGATTACAGGCATGTGCCACCACGCCCGGCTAATTTTTGTAATTTTAGTAGAGACAGGGTTTCGCCACGTTGGCTAGGCTGGTCTTGAACTCCTGACCTCAGGTGATCCAACCACCTCAGCCTCCTAAAGTGCTGGGATCATAGGTATGAGCCACTGTGCCTATGTGATTTCTTGCTCTTAAGGAATTCGTCCTCTGGGAGAGGAGAGTCGATCTGTGCATGGCTGGCAGTGACACAGGACCAGGGCTGCTATAGTTGAGGAAGGACTAGGTGCCACCAGAGAGTACTGGGTAATGTTTATTGAGTGCTCATAGATGCCAGGTGCTAGCCTAGGGGATTCATGTGTCGTTTCCTTTAATCTTCCAACCACCTGTGCAATGGGTACTATTGTCCAGATAAGAAAACTGAGGCAGGCCGGGCACGGTGGCTCAAGCCTGTAATCCCAGCACTGTGGGAGGCCGAGGCGGGTGGATCACGAAGTCAAAAGATCGAGACCATCCTGGTCAACATGGTGAAACCCCGTCTCTACTAAAAATACAAAAAAATTAGCTGGGCATGGTGGCGTGTGCCTGTAATCCCAGCGACTCAGGAGGCTGAGGCAGGAGAATTGCCTGAACCCAGGAGGGCGAGGTGGGGGTGAGCGGGAAGCGCGCCATAGCAAACCAAACAGGAAAAAATAAGTGAAACTCCGTCTCAAAAAAAAAAAAAAAAAAAAAAAAAAAAAAACTCACAAAAAAAAAAAAAAAAAAAAAAAAAAAAAAAGAAAACTGAGGCACGTTGAGGTTAGGTGGCTCACAAGTTAATAACCAGCGTATTGGTCAGGATTCTCTAGAAAAAACAGAACTAATAGAATATATAGTTGGTCCTCCGTACCCATGGGTTCCACATCTGTGGATTCAACCAACCGCAGACTGAAAATATTAAAAACGGCATAAAAGGATGTTATGTCTGTACTGAACATGTACCGACTTTTTGTTCTTGTCATTCTCTAGCTGATACAGTATAACTGTGTACATTGCATCGGGTATCATAAGTCATCTGGAGATGATTTCAAGTATAAGGGAGTGTGTGCACAGGTTACTTGCATGTGTTATTTTATATCAGGAACTTGAGCATCTGTGGGTTTGGGTATCTGCAGGAGGTCCTGGAACTAATTTTCTCGGTGGATATTGAGAGATGGTGTCTATTTATATATATATACACATACACACACACACACACACACACACTCCATATTAAAAGATGTTATGTATTTATATATAGGTTTATTTTATAAAAATATATTTCTATATATCATATATAATATACATATTTTACAAATATATACATAATTATATAATTGTATAATTTATATAAGATATATTTAATATAAACATCTATCTAATTTTATAATTGTTACATAATATATAATTATAATTGATAAAATTATATGATTATATATCTGCAGGAGGTCCTAGAACCAATCTCCCTGGTAGGTTTTGAGAGATTGTCTGTCTCTCTCTCTACACACACATATACATATACACATGTATATACATATGTATGTATACATACATGTATATACATATACATACACATGTGTATGTATACGCACACACGTACATACATGCATGTACGTCCATGTGCACATGCACACATACATGCACAAATGTACATACGCACATGCACGCATATACATGTATACATGAGTGCAAACATGCACACGCATGTGTGTGCATACACACATGTACGTGTATATGCGTACACATGCATAAACATACATGCATGTCTATATGCATGCACCATGCATGTACATGCATGTATATGCACACGTGCATGTATACACACGTGTATATATACATACATGTATATATGTATGCATGCACGTGTATATGTATACACACATACCTGTGTATGTATATATACATGTGTATATATATAGACATATACACACACATAGACATATATGTGTATATGCATATATACACACATATACACATATACACACTATTAAAATGTTATATATACATATTTTTATAAAAATAAACAAGTATATACATATTTTATAAATATATAAATTATATAAATACAATATAAATATAAATATGTAATTATATATTACAATTATATAAAATATGTAACATATAAAAATATATAATTACAATATATAATGTAGTTCATCAAAGCAGTTGAAGAACTAAATCTCAGCCGAGATTGTGCCATTGCATTCCAGTCTGGGCGACAAGAGCAAAACTCTGTCTCAAAAAAAAGAAAACACTACCAGCACCCTGGAAAGCACCCCCAGTCTCTGTGCTCCACTGCCGTCATCCCCGGCTCCCAGGGCCTCTGCCATGCAGGCTTTTTTTTCTTTGAGATAGACTCTTGCTCCGTTGCCGAGGCTGGCTCACTGAAACCTTCGACTCCCAGGTTCAAGTGACTCTCCTGCCTCAGCCTCTCGAGTTGCTGGGATTACAGGCATGCGCCACCACACCCAGATAATTTTTTATCTTTAGTAGAGATGGGGTTTCACCATGTTGGCTAGGCAGGTCTCGAACTCCTGACCTCATGATCCACCCACTTCAGCCTCCCAAAGTGCTGGGATTACGGGTGAGAGCCACCGTGCCTAGCCCCATGCAGACTTCTGACAGCACAGATGGTTTCGCTTGCTCTCCTGCTCTGTGGGCTCATCCGCCTCCTATCTGAGTGCTGCTCTGCGTCATTCTGCTCATTCTTTGTATTTATCCTTTCTACTGGGATGGGCCTTTAGGGGTTCTAGCTGGAGCTGTGATGTACAGTGCTGCCTATGAACATTCCGGCCTGTGTGTGTTGGTGAATGTGAATGCGCGCTCTGTTGGACCTGGGCCCGGGGGTGGGATTGCTGGGCCAGAGGGGATACATGTGTTCAGCTTGAGGAGACACTGCCGTGCCGCACAGGCTTTCCAAAGTGGTTGCGCCAATTCACGCCCCACCTCCCCCAGCCCCGCGGAAGAGTTCCAGTTGCCCCATATCCTCACCAGCACTTTGGGTTTTCCGTCCTTTTCATTTTAGCCATTCTGACAGTGGCATGACATTATGCTTTTCAGTTGCACTTCATGGAGGAGGTTTTTTTTTTTTTTTTTTTTTTTTTTTTTCTCCCTGAAACAGAGTTTTGCTCTTACTGCTCAGGCTGGAGTGCAGTGGCATGATCTCAGCTCACCACAACCTCCGCCTCCTAGGTTCAAGCAATTCTCCTGCCTCAGCCTCCCAAGTAGCTGGGATTACAGGCATGCACCGCCATGCCTGGCTAATTTTGTACTTTTAGGTAGAGACAGGGTTTCTCCATGTTGGTCAGGCTGGTCTTGAACGCCCGACCTCAGGTGATCTGTCTGCCTCGGTGGGGATTACAGGCATGAGCCACTGCACCCACTCAACAGTAGGGGGCACAGACGTGGTCTCCCGCTTCCCAGCTCACCACATCTCCCCTGTTTCTTCCAGGCCGGGTGCTGGTCCACTGCCGGGAAGGTTACAGCCGCTCCCCAACGCTAGTTATCGCCTACCTCATGATGCGGCAGAAGATGGACGTCAAGTCTGCCCTGAGCATCGTGAGGCAGAACCGTGAGATTGGCCCCAACGACGGTTTCCTGGCCCAGCTCTGCCAGCTCAATGACAGACTCGCCAAGGAGGGAAAGTTGAAACCCTAGGGCACCCCGGCTGCCTCTGCTCTCGAGGTCCGCGGGGGGAGGCCCTGGGCAAAGGTGTCCCGAGCTGCCATGTTTAGGAAACACACCGTCCCTACTCCCAGCATCACAAGGCACCTGTTTACGAGTGTGCCCCAACTCAGCCCTGGGCCACTTCCCCCACCCCGGGGAGCACATAAAGAAGCTTGCTGAGGGGGGCATCCTCGCTCCCTGGTTGTCCTGTTTCTGTAACTTATGATGTCTTTTCCCTGAGATGGGGGCTCAGCGGGGGAAGGCCTGTGGCCTGCATGCTTCCCGACGGCCCAGGGCAGGAGGCGTGCGGATGCATCAGGCCTGGGACACTCACAGAGGGCCCTTAACGACCTTTCCTCCCCCACCCCCAAATCCTCTCAAGTGGGGACCTCCTTGAACCCTAGGAAAGGAACTATGCAAATGCAGGCCACTATCCCCACCACGTCTGTGTTCCCCACCGTCCCCACGGCCATCCACACCCTGTGCATAGGCAGTGCTCTCACGTCTTAAGGTCCGAAGCTGGGGCTGGGGCGTCCGTCAGTTATGAGTGGATGGAGATTCCCAGAGCAAGGCTGCATTTGAATGATTTCCTTAGGATGAATCATCCCTATGCAAAGAGACCCTTCAGTGGGCAAACAGATTCTCCTGGAGAACCCTCCTAAATCCATAGAGTTTTCAAAATGTGAATCTTTGGAAGCCGTGAGTTCAGAATCCGCCGCTGTGGCGTATTTCCCTCGGACCTTATCTCAGTCACTTCATTTTTGAGAAGAGCGATGCCTTTGGCATGCTTTTTTCTTTCTTTTTTTAGAAAACAGGGTGTTGAAGTCCAGCCTATTTAAAAACCCCATCATTTGGAGAATTACCAGGGTTTTGTCCTGAATGATACTGTTGGCAAGCCCAAGCCACTGTGCTAACTGCTTTCTGTCCTTGCTATTCCAAGGACAGAAGGAGGAAGTTGGCCAATTACATCGTGTGTGCATGGGTGTGTGTGGGGTGTGCCTCTCAGAAACTCGGCCAGAGGACAAGCAGGGAAGTGAAAGGTCCCAGGCACACACCCGGGCCATTGCAGGTGGCTCTTCTGGCTCCCTGCTGCCAGCACAGGATCCCTGGAGTGACTCAGCCAGGCAGGCATGAGACATGGCGGAGTGTCTACATGGATCCTTTATTGGTGGCAGAGCAAAAAACCACAAGCAACCTTTTAAAATACTTTTTAAGGATGATATTGGAATGCACTAGCCCTCACCTGTGTCTGCACATTTGCCAGAATATAAGAGTTTTGTTTTAAACACAGTCTTGTTAGGATTTTACGTTATTGTTATGGAAAATGATTGTGATGCTATTTATCTTCGGGGTCACTTTGGGCAAAGAGAAGGTCCTCAGCCATGCCCCCAGCACCGAGCATATAGATGTCTGATAAAAGTTGAAGAAATTAAATGCTTTTTGAGCACCAAATATATATAGGGCATTGTTCTGGTGGGTGTTTCACGCTCCCAGAAGCCTGAACTCAAGGTAGGATCACTTGCAAGGCCTTGTGAAGGAGTCTTACCTAACATGAAGGAAATATCAGGGACTTTTGTTGACTACTTACAACTCAGTTTTACATTTAAGTTCAGGCAGTGTTAACATGCCAAGGTGGGAATGTGCCTTGTTCAGAGTTGGCCAGGAGCTCCTGGCTGGGTCATGGAGAAGCACGTGGGCCGTAAGGCCCCACTCCCAGCTGTGAAGGTCTCTGATCACACAAGAGCAGCCCTGCCCAGCCTGGTCATTTGCTGTCCCCTTTTCTCTGTGACCACAACAGCCCTGAACAACTAGGATGTGTCTTCTCCAGATAGTGAAAAGAGCGTCCAGATAGACCCACCTGAGCGACACGGTCGTCCTCTAAACTGGGTGCCTCGCTACACAGCTTCCAGGTAGCCTTCCAGCCTCATAGACCTGAGCCTCACAGTAACCCAGGAAAGTTAGTAGAGCTTGTTCTTGTATCGTGGCCTTAAAAAAAAAAAAAAAAGGAATTGAGGAGGTTCAGAACAGAACCCTTGGTGAAGCAGAGGAGTGACTATAATGATAATACTTTAGCAACATTTCTTTAACTTTGGTTGTTCAGAATGTTTGCAACAGCTAGCTAGCTTGCTTCCTCCCCTCCCCTCCCTCCTCCTCCTCCCTTCCCTTCCTCTTTCCTCCCCTCCCTTCTCCTCCCCCCCCCTCCCTGGGTTGTCCAGCTCTATAAGCTGGAACTGGGCGAGATTTCAGGTTGACTGCTCCCTGAGGCTGGATTCTTTCATATGATACTCTCTCAAGAAAGGGGCTCCCTGGCATTTCCAGGTGCACTGCACATGCCCTTGATCCAGCTCCAGAGACGCAAGTAAAGAGGGTGGGTCCCTCATAGGCTCGAATGTGCAGCTCTTTCTCCGGTGGGAGGTAGCACCCCTGAGTCAGAGCTTTCTGCTACGCTCCTGGAACAGGCCAGGGAGCTGGGGCTGGGGCTCCCCTCCCATGCCCAGGCAGTGTTCACCCCACGGGACAGCCACAGCTGCTTAGGTGAACACAGCAGGTTGGTGTGGCTGGCTAATTAGGACCATTCAAAAGCCTCCGTGGGGGCATGAGGGAGAAAAGGCCATTGGGAAAATTACTGCCTTTACTTTGGAACTACTTTTATGCTGATAACTTGGGATTTCTTGATAGTCCTTCACCCCCCCAAACCCATATTTACTTAACGAAATTTAGCTCCTAGTTCTTCAAGTAAAATAAAAGTCTCTTGTGTAAGCGCCAACACATGCCCAGTTGTGGATGGGAGCTGTCCCTGGACAGCCTTCTACCCCCTGGGAAGTGGTGGAACAGGAACTCAGGGTGCCCCTACCCCCTCCCCAGACCTGATCCCTTTCTTTGACTGACAGCACCATCCAGGCAAAATTAGAGCGCCAAATAGTTTTCTTCTCAATCTTAAAGCAGTATACCTTTCCACAGGCTGGCCTGTCTCCCTGCTACTCTGAGCTATCCAGAAACCGCCACCTACAAATAAGGGGATTCATCTAGAAGACCTCTAAGGTCTCTTTTAGCTCTGAGGGTTCTCTAATAATCCCCACGTGGAATTCAGCACTGTCCGGAAATTTTGGGTAATGTGAGTCATAATATGATGGCCAGCAGGTGGCGCTGCCTTCTACCTATGGTGATGGATGGTTCGGAAAGGGAATGTTGGTGCCTTTTGTGCTACTGTTTTAATGGGAAAAAACAAACAAACAAACAAACAAAAAAAACCAAGCACCGACCTTAAATATGAAGATATGAGCTTTTCTTGAAGGAAATTTTCTTTTTCACAGAACTGGTGTCAAGAATCACTGAAGAGCCAACAGTGATGATCCTTCCAAGTCAAGGTTTCATCCTGATTGGAAATAGAGGACATTTCATGTTGAGAGAATAGATTGGCTGGAAACTTAACTTTGGTTGCCTCTTACCTCTGCCAGATTTTGGGGTAGTTTGTGAAAGAATGAATTTTCTAGACACAAAAGGGAGAGCTACCAAATTGTTTTTTTAAAGGAAGTTTAATGTCCATTGTATCACAAATCAGTGTTAAAACACAAAAACTGTAGCCAAAATAAATGTCTTACATTACAAAGGTATTGTCTTTTTGTCCTTATAGTTGGATTTTCTTTTACGTTTTTAGGCTTAGTTTTTTGTATGTGTGCTTAGCTTTTATATTTGCTTTTTCTAACTTTTTAAAAACAATCATCTAAAACATAGCTGCATCCTGACTTAGTTACAGGTTCCATGATGGTCCTGTTTATGCAGCAGATATTGATGAACATCTGTCCAGTACCAGAAATGTTCTTTTAGGACTATTCTTAGGTAGAATGGCCCACCTGCATGAGAGAGGTAAGCTCTGTGCTCCCGGCCAGGTGCGGTGGCTTATGCCAGTAATGCCAGCACTTTGGGAGTCTGAGGAGGGTGGTTCACCTGAGGTTGGGAATTCAAGACCAGCCTAAGAAACCCCGTTTCTACTAAAGATACAAAAAATTAGCCAGGCATGGTGGCACATGCCTGGAATTCCAGCTATTTGGGAGGCTGAGGCAGGAGAATCGCTTGAACCCAGGAAGCGGAGGTTGCAGTGAGCTGAGATCGCACTATTGAATTCCAGCCTGGGCAACAAGAGTGAAAATCAATCTCAAAAAAAAAAAATTTGTCCTCCTAAGAAAGCAGGGGGCTGGGGTGTTCATCTCAAGGTAGCCTCACGTGATGACTCGGTGGCATTTTGGGATTTGAGTGATCCTGCAAATGTGCAGTCCCCACACATAGCCCCTTCCCCCAGATGCCTTAAATTCTACTATTGATGCTATGTTCCTTTGAATAAAAAATCTTAGAGAAAGTGGGTGCCTTTTCCCTCAGACAGAAGAAGTCTGTGCAGAGAAAGCCCCTCGAGGTTCCCGCTCCCATCTATCACATGAAGCGACTGGACTCACTCACTGTCAGACCTCTGACAACGTAATCTTTATGGTTCTATGTGAAATCTTAGAGCACTAAAATATAAAACAGGTAAAAGTGTTTTTAAAACCATTTTTGTTACAAATAATACTGTATGTACATAGTAATACACTTAATGCAAAAGGCTTATAAGGGAAAGTCACTTGTTCCAAACCTTCAATTTCTCTCTCATAAGTATCTTTCCAGAAAAATCTCAAGCATATATAAGCATACACACGTGCATACACTTGTGTATACAGAGATACCTGTGCTTCGTTGTTTTGCTTACCTTATATTTTAGTTAATGCTTTTATAGTTCTACCCCATTCATCTTAACAGTTACATGGCATTCCATTATGTATGGATATGCAAATAAAGACAAGGTGATTTGGACATCCCTCAATGCAGGCTACTGCCTAAAAGCAGAAGTTTGCCTTCCCAATCCAGATATTTCCTTTTTATCACCTACCAGTTGGAGCAAAATCTGTTTTAAAATGCAGCCAGTAAAGAGAATCCTCAGTTTCCATTAATTAGAGATGAGGGCCTCCTCCAGAACTGAGTAGAGAATGAAACCAGATGACCTTTGAGGTTCCTTCCAGATCAAAGATTCTATAATCCCAAGAAGTCAAAGGAGCATCATACACTTTCCAAATTTGGCCTGTCTTTCAAAGTCTGGTCCACATGCCACCACATCTTACCATGAGGATCCCAGACCCCCCCAGGGGAGAAAGACTGTTCTCTCCTTTGAAGACCCATAAGAAAATTGTCCTTATAAAAAAATGCGTCTGGTGAAGATGTGGAACCGCAGGAACTCTTTGTTTCAGTGGGGAACGCAGAATAGTACAGCCCCTTTGGAGGACAGTTTGCAGGTTAGTTTCCTGCAAAACGAAACATACTTTTACTGCACAATCCAGCAGTCATGCTCCTAGGTATTTATCCAAATGATTTGAAAACTTATGTCTATACAAAAACCTGCACACAGCCAGGCGTGATGGCTCACGCTTGTAATCCCAGCACTTTGGGAGGCTGAGGTGGGCAGATCATTTGAGGTTTGAGACCAGCCCGGCCAACATGGGGAAACCCCTTCTCTACTAAAAATACAAAAATTAGCCAAGCGTGGTGGTGTTCACCTGTAACCCCACCTACTTAGGAAGCCGAGGCAGGAAGAATCACTGGAACCCAGGAGGCGGAGGTTGCAGTAAACAGATTGTGGCACTGCACTCCAGCCTGGGGGAGACAGCGAGACTCCGTCTTCAAACAAAACAAAAAACAAAAAATAAACCCTGCACAAAATGTTTATACCACCTTTATTCATAATTGCCAGAACTCGAAAGCAACCAAGATGTCCTTCAGAAGGTGACAGACTAGAGAAACCGTGGTATGCCAAAAGGTTGGACTATTACTCAGTGCTAAAAAGAAATAAGCTGTTGATGCCATGAAAGGACATAGAGGAGCCTCAAATGCCTTTTACTAAGTGAAAGACGCCAATCTGAAAAGACCGTGCGTAGGTATGATTCCAACTCTATATGACATCCTAGAAAAGGCAGAAAGGAAGGTACAGGAAGAAGATCAGTGGTTGCCAGGGGTTGGGGAAAGTTGGGGAGGGATGAACAGGCAGAGCACATAGTTTTTTTGGACAATGAAAATACCGACCATCTGTGTGACACTGTAATGGTAGGTGTATGTCATTCATTATACATTTGTCCAAAGCCACAGGACATATAACACTAATGCTGGGATGTAAACCACGGACTTCAGAGGATAATGATGTGTCACATAGGTTGATCAATCAGCAAATGCGCCACTCTGGTGGCGGGATGTCAATAATGGCGGTGGCTGTACATGTGTGAGCACAGGAGGTACGTGAGAAGTCGCTGTACTGTCCCCTCAATTTTGCTGTGAAGCTAAAACGGCTCCAGAAAAAAAATAAAGTCCTTTTAGAAAAAAGCATCTGAACCTTTTTTCAGTGGCATTGACCACCTTCCACCTCATAGTGTGGTTTGGATGCAGATTTTATTTCTTCCCTGATATGCGAGCTCCTGGAGAGGGAGTGCATGTCTCCCTTGATTTATTAAATGTTTGGCAAGTGAACATAGGAAGAAGCAACTTGATAGAAACAAAAGATAGTAAATCATCACATGGAAAAACAGTTTTTCTAGAAATTAAGGTGCAACTATTCAATTTTTAAAAAAATCGGCTGAGTGCAGTGGCTCCCACCCGTAAGCCCAGCACTTCGGGAGGCCAAGGCAGGTGGATCATCTGAGGTTAGGAGTTCAAGATCAGCCTGGCCAACATGGCGAAACCCTGTTTCTACTAAAAAAAAGTACAAAAATTAGCCGGGCGTGGTAGTGGGAGCCTGTAGTCCCAGCTACTTGGGAGGCTGGGGCAGGGAGAATTGCATGAACCCAGGAGGAGGAAGTTGCGTGAGCCGAGATCAGGCCACTGCACTCCAGCCTGGGTGACAGAATGAGACTCTGTTTAAAAAAAAAAAAAAAGTCAACAGCCCAAACCCAGTATCAACAGTCTGGTTTATGGGTTGAACTGCATTTCTCCCAAATGCATATATTGAAGTCATAAGGCACAGTACCTTATGACTTTATTTGGAAACAGGGCTGTTACAGATGTGATTTGTTAAGATGAGGTCATTAGGCTGGGCCTAATCTGCCTGGCGTCCTTAGAAAAAGGGGAAAATTCAAATACAGAGAGAATGCCATGTGAAGATGAAAACAGAGATTGGGGGTAACGCTTCTGCAAGCCAGTGAATGCCAAAGCTTCTCAGCAGCCAGCGGAAGGCAAGTGCAAGGCCTTCCTCACTGTCCTCGAAGGAACCAACTCTGCCAGCATCTTGAACTCACACTCTTAACCTCCAGCTCTGAGACGGCTTCTGTTGCTTATTCCACCCAGTGTGTGGTACTGACTGACGGCAGACTCAGCAAAGTGCCACCTATGGGGGCCTCTGTTTTGTGGGTGAGGGCGGGGACCTGGCTGGGTTTTCTGGAAAACAGCCCTGCAATACCCTCATCAGACCCACCAACTCTTCACTCCCTCAGACACAGCATTCACTTCTAGAAATAAATCTAAAGTTTTCTTTTTTGTTTTGTTTTGTTTTACTTTGTGGAATACTACTCAGCCAAAAAAAGGAAAAAAAGGAACATGTTACTGATATGTGTACAACTTGGATAACCCTCTAGGAAATTATGCTGAGTAAAAAAAAATCCCCAAAGGCTACATGCAAATTTATTCCATTTATATAACTTTTTTTTTTTTTTTTAACAGTCTCACTCTGTCACCCAGGGTAGAGTGCAGTGGCTCAGTCTCAGCTCACTGCAACCTCTGCCTCCCGGTTTCAAGCGATTCTCTTGCCTTAGCTTCCCAAGTAGCTGGGACTACAGGTGCGCGCCACCACACCAAGCTAATTTTTGTATTTTTAGTAGAGACAGGGTTTTGCGCCATGTTGGCCAGGCTGGTCTTGAACTCCTGACCTCAAGTGATTCACCTGCCTCAGTCTCCCAAAGTGCTGGGATTACAGGCATGAGCCACTGTGCCTGGGTGCATATATGTATCATTTTTGAAGTGAAACAAAAATGACAGAAATGGAGATTAGATTAGTAGTTGCCAGGGGTTAGTTGTGGGAGGGAGGGAGATGGGTAACAGAGAAAGACTTGTGGTCACAGAGCTGTGGTTTATATTGGTGGATCCCCAAATTTACACGTGACAAGATTGCATAAGAACTAAGTATACACACATATGAATGCGTGTGCATGCACAGAGTCCAGGTAACACTGTGGGAGATGTGGATAAGATTGGCAAATTGTGTCAATGTCAATATCCTAGTTGTGATATTGTCCTATAGTTTTGTGAGGCATTATTGTTGGGGAAAACTGGATATGAATACATGGAGTCTGTATTCTTTCTTTCTTTTTTGAGACAGGGTCTCACTCTGTTATCCAGGCTGGGGTGCAGTGGCACAATTGTGCTCACTGCAGCCTCAACCTCAACCTCAAGTGATCCTCTCACCTCAGCCTCCTGAGTAGCTGGGACCACAGGTATGTGACCCCATGCCTAGCTAATTTTTACATTTTTTGTAGAGATTAGGTCTCACCACGCTGCCCAGGTTTGTATTTATTTCTTACAAGTATATTTAAAACATACAATTATATTCAAATTTAAAATTTTAATTTAAAAAGTTACTGAGGCTGGGCACAGTGGCTCACGCCTGTAATCCCAGCACTTTGTGAGGCAGAGGCAGGCGGATCACCTGAAGTCAGCAGTTCAAGACCAGCCTGGCCAACATGGCGAAACCGTGTCTCTACTAAAAATACAAAAATTAGCTGGGTGTGGTGGTGCGCCCCTGTAGTCTCAGCTACTTGGGAAGCTAAGGCAAGAGAATCCTTGAGCCCAGGAGGTGGAGGTTGCAGTGAGCTGAGATTGTGCCATTGCATCCCAGCCTAGGTGACAGAGCAAGAGTCTGTCTCAAAAAATAAAAAATAAACCATACAAGGATGCTCATAGTAGCCTTGCTGAAAATAAGAAAAAATTGGAAATAACCCAAACTATTCACAATAGGAATCAGCTAAATAATTCCAGGGAATACTGTGAACAATGCCAAGTTTGTGGACTAAGACCAAACGGCTGTCGATGACTTCACGTTAAACGAAAAGGCACAAGATATCACAGCAGGTTCTTGCTGAGCCATTCAGAGGGGTGGAGGTCATTTAGAGGTTCAAAGACTCCACTGGAGTCTTCTTTTTTCATTTAATATTAGTTCACTTCCAAATAAAATAAGGAAAGGAAATCATGCCCAGTCCTGGGCCTTACCATCCTTATGACTGAAGAATCGCCCTTCCTTTTGTCTCCAGCAGGTGGCAGACGTGTTCCAGGGATGGATCCTGCTGTCTCTAATGCAAATGGTCCAGCTGCTCCCAACAGCAGGTGGGGCTATAAGCACCCATCCTATCTGCTCAAGGAACCCAGGCATCAGAACTGCTCTCTCGCAAGTCCATTGCAAGAAGGCAGTTGTCTGGCCACGAGAGGGTTAACAGTGCACATTCCAGAGCAAGGGAAAAGGAGGCTGGATGGTCAGACAAGGAGAGGGGGTGTGGAGGGCCAGCTTCTCACAACACTACCGGCTCTGCTGGGAGAGATAGATCACCCCCAACAATGGCCACAGCTGTTTTCATCTGCCCCAAAGGAAACTGACTTAGGAAGCAGGTATCAGAGAGGGCCCTTCCTGAGGGGGCTTCTGTCTGGCTTGTAAAACTGTCAGAGCAGCTGCATTCATGTGTCGGGTGATGGATGATGGAAAGGACGACAGTCAGCTGCAGATGGACACAGCCACTTGCAAGCTGAGGCAGGTGGCAAAGGCCTTGCAGAGGGTCTGCAGGTGATTTCAATGAATCAATGAAACTGATTCATTGCCCAGTTAAAATACCAGGAGGATCTGGGCCGTCTCTTCCCAGGAGCTGCTCATCCTCAAACAATCTGTCTTCAATGAAAGCCTCCTCCAACCCTCCTTTCTATTCTTGCACCTCAGGTGTGAACCTTTCTCCCCACTGCCTCTACCTGGCCCCCAGCCCTGTGCCCTTCATTCTATGCAGAGCCAAGGTGGCAATTTCTCTTAGCTTCTTTGTGACTGGTTGGTCCTGGGATGGCTTCATGGAACACAACCTGTGGTATGCACCAATGAAACTTTCCATGTAGGACTCAAACTGTTTTTGAAAAATGTAAGCGGCTGCAAGGCGAGAAAAAAAAATGTCAGCACTAGAAATGCTGGCCATAGCTTTTGCTGAGGAAAGGAATTTGGTGTTATCTGCTCGCACCCACAGCCTGGTTGGGAAATGACTGTCTTCAGCCCATCCCACTGCGAGCCACAGTGAGTGTCCTGGCTCGGAAATGCCTGTCACGGTACACAGAATCCCCGAGGAGCATGAGCTGGGATTTCCTCTGTGAGCCGCATCATGGGAGCCTGAATGACCAGCACATCCTCCACTTGTAACCAGAGTCCTGTCCCCTCTCCCAAGTGGCCACCCTTACTCTGGCCCTCTAATTCTCTCTCTTGCCTTCTAGAAAATGCCAAGAGAGGGGCTTCCTTGGTCAGGACAGTCAATGCTGAGACTCGTGGAGTTGGGGCCAATGGGATTTCTTAAAAAGCATCTTTCTGCCTCTGGCTGGGTCTATGGGGGTCAAACAGACACCCCTTGGGCCATTTGTTGGTGGGGTAACAAATGAACTTGGCTTGAGAAATGGAATAGGCTGGGCTCAGCCCTGCAAAGCACTCGGAACTGCATACTTTCTTTGTTGAATGGGTCCACAGTTTGTTTTGAGAATGCCCGAGGGCCCAGGGACAATTAAAAGCCGGAGCTCATTTTGATATCTGAAAACCACAGCCGCCAGCACGTGGGAGGTGCCGGAGAGCAGGCTTGGGCCAAGCCTCACACGCCCCCTCTCTCTGGGTCACCTGGGAGTGCCAGTAGCAATTTGGAAGTTTGCTGAGCTAGAGGAGAAGTCTTTAGGGAGGGTTTGCTCTGAGCACACCCTTTTCTCTCCCCCCCCAACCCGGGGCTGAGGGAAACAGGGGACCAGCCCTGCCCCAGCCTGTCCTCATTGGCTGGCATGAGGCAGAGGGGGGCTTTAAAAAGGCGACCGTGTCTCAGCTGGGGACCAGAGCCTGTGCTACTGGAAGGCTGCGTGCCCTCCTCTGGCTGGCACCATGCAGCTCCCTCTAGCCCTGTGTCTCGTTTGCCTGCTGGTGCACGCAGCCTTCCGCGTGGTGGAGGGCCAGGGGTGGCAGGCCTTCAAGAACGATGCCACGGAAATCATCCCTGAGCTGGGAGAGTACCCCGAGCCTCCACCAGAGCTGGAGAACAACAAGACCATGAACCGGGCGGAGAACGGAGGGCGGCCTCCCCACCACCCTTTTGAGACCAAAGGTATGGGGTAGAGGAGGGAATTCTTAGGAAAAGGGTCCTGGGGAGGTTTTAGAAACTTCTCTTTGGGAGGCTTTGAAGACTGGGGTAGACCCAGAGAAGACCGCTGGCCTCTGCCAGCACTGGTGGAAGAACAGCTTTGACTGGAGGCAGGGGAAGGATGGCTCTGGTGCAGCCTTCGAATTCAGGTGCAGGGGCACGAGGCCAGGTGGAGTCTGTCAGTGAGAGCCCAGGGCAGGGAGGAGGCTGGGGTGGTGAGGGTATGGCATCAGGGCATCAGAACAGGCTCAGGGGCTCAGAAAAGAAAAGGTTTCAAAGAATCTCCTCCTGGGAATATAGGAACCACATCCAATTGCTGGTACCATTGGGGAGGGAACAAGGTGAGGGAGCCTCCCATCCACAGAACAGCGCCTGTGGGGTGCCAGACACTATGCTGCCTGTGGCTGTCCCCACCACACAGATCCACGTCATGGAACCCCAGGAGGTGAGACCTCAGCTCGAAGGGAAAGAAACAGGCTCTAGGCACTCAGTAACTTGGTAGTGAGGAGAAGAGCTGAGGTTTGAACCTGGTTTGATTCAACTGCAAGACAGTCCTGGTGTGTGTTTGTGGGGGGGTGTTGGGGACAGATCCCCACAAGGCAGTGCAAGAGGAAGGCCAGAGAGGCACCCCTGCAGTGTGCATTGCCCATGGCCTGCCCACGGAGCTGGCGTTTGAAGGAATGGGCACTGTTGGCACAGGTTTAGCCTCTGACATGGGTGCAGCTGTGTCCAGGTCCTAGAGGGCACATAGCATCCTCTGTGCCAGAGTAGGCACATCTGTTCTCAGTGGCCACCCCAGTCCCAGCCTTCCCTCATTCCAGGGGAGGGAGAAGGAAAGGAGACCCTAGGCTCCTGGTCAGGCCTGCACAGTGTGCACGTTTGCTTCTATGGTTGGCAGGGATCACAGGGCCGTGGGTGGGGACGGGAGTGACACTTCAGACTAAGGGCTTCACTGCACTCTGGCCATTATCCAGGTGGCAGAGAAGCCGACTGCCCAGGCTCCTGCACCCCAGCCTTCCCTGCGTCACAACCTGTTGGGGTTATGGAGTGCTAAAAAGGGCCACCACCAGGGAGGCCAGCCAGGACCCTGTGCCTTTGAAATGGAGGACAAAGGTGCCTCCTCCCACAGCCCCCTTTCCAGGCAAGGTCAGCTGGGCTCCAGTGACTGCCTGAAGGGCTGTAGGGAACCCAAACACAAGCTGTCCACCTTACTGGGCTCCTGTGAGGGACCACAGCCCCTGAGGAAGCCACATGCTCAAAACAAAGTCACAATCTGCAGAGGAAGTGACTGACCTAGGGGCACTATTCTTGGAAAGCTCCCAAATGCCCCCTTCCCTGGGCAAATGCCCCCCCAATACACATCCCAGCCCTACAGAGGTGAGGATGCAAACCAGCCCACAAACCAGAAAGCAACCCCAGACAATGGCAGCGGCCACATCTCCCCTGCTGTGCTTGCTCTCCAGAGTGGGGGTAGGGTGGGGGTGGCCTTCTCTGCCCCCTCTCTGGTTTGGTCTGAAGACTATTTTTCATTCTTCTGTGTCACATTGCAACTATCCCTATGAAACCTCTGGGGGTGGACTAGTACTCACACAAGGACCAGCTATTTAAAAAACTCCCACACATCTAAGTCCACCGTAAGAGACACGGTCAAGGTGTGCGCAGGGGATGAGGTCATTCCTCTGAACCCAATCTCTGCCTGCACAGGGAGTATCACCATGAGGTGCCCATCCAAATAACACAGAGCAAGAAATGTGCCCAGCAGACAGCTGGGTAAATGTATGTGGCAGCTGAACCTGTAGGTTTTGGTCAGAGCTCAGGCCTTAACTAGAGTAAAAAGCAGCCCTCGGCTCCGACCCCCAGCGCAGCTTCCAACTGGTGCTCCAACACAGAGCCTCCACTCTTATGGGAGCCAAAAGGTGCTGCAACCCCAGGGAAGTGAGGTCTGGATTGTGCAGCCCTGCCTTCTGTGGCTGGGCCTCAGTATTCTCATTGATAATAAGGGGGTTGGACACTGTGCCTTTGATTCCTTTCAAGTCTAATGAATTCCTGTCCTGATCACCTCCCCTTCTGTCACCTCCACAGCAGCTGCCCTGATTTATTACCTTCAATTAACCTCTACTCTTTTCTCCATCTCCTGTTCACCCCTCCCAAGTGGCTGGAAAAGGAATTTGGGGAAAACCAGAGCCAGGGAGAAGGTGTGGCGGGTACTTACTTACGCTGCCCAGGCCAGGGTCCCTGCGGCATAAGTGTGGCTTAAATCATAAGAGGATCCCGAGGAGAAAAATAATAGTAATAATAATACATCATAACAGCTGATGCTTCCAGCTGTATGTGCCAAGTGGTATTCTCTGCATTGCCTGCCTAATGGATTAACTCACAATGCTTGGGGCGGCCCATTTTACAGAGTGGAAGAGAGGGGTTAAGGAACTTGCCCAAGATGACACCTGCAGTGAGCGATGGAGCCCTGGTGTTTGCACCCCAGCAGTCATTTGGCTCTGAGGAGACAGGGTGTGCAGGAGGGCTTTCCACCAGCTCTAGAGGATCTGGGACATTCATGCAACAGGTGTCCAGGGGCAAAAGCCTCTGGAGACCGGGAGAGGCAGGCTTTGCAAAAGCAGGACTGGGGTGGAGGGAGCCGGGCCGGGCCAGGGTGGTGGTGGCCGGGTGGGCGGCCACCCTCACGCGTGTCTCTCTCCGCAGACGCGTCCGAGTACAGCTGCCGCGAGCTGCACTTCACCCGCTACGTGACCGACGGGCCGTGCCGCAGCGCCAAGCCGGTCACCGAGCTGGTGTGCTCCGGCCAGTGCGGCCCCGCGCGCCTGCTGCCCAACGCCATCGGCCGTGGCAAGTGGTGGCGCCCGAGCGGGCCTGACTTTCGCTGCATCCCCGACCGCTACCGCGCGCAGCGCGTGCAGCTGCTGTGTCCCGGCGGTGCGGCCCCGCGCGCGCGCAAGGTGCGCCTAGTGGCCTCGTGCAAGTGCAAGCGCCTCACCCGCTTCCACAACCAGTCGGAGCTCAAGGACTTCGGGCCCGAGGCCGCGAGGCCGCAGAAGGGCCGGAAGCCTCGGCCCCGCGCCCGGGGCACCAAAGCCAACCAGGCTGAGCTGGAGAACGCCTACTAGACTCCACCCGCACCCCACCCTGTGGCGGGCGACCCGGCCCTGTGCCCCACGTTTCTGTCCTCTGCGCGTGGTTCGACTGTTTATATTTCATTGTAAATGCCTGCAACCCAGGGCAGGGGGCCCAGACCTTCCAGGCCTTGTGGCATCCCGGGCACCGGCAAGGCCCACCTCGGCCGGCCAGCTGAGGGGTCCCGCGGGGTAGGGGAGGGAGTTGAGAGTCACAGACACTGAGCCACGCAGCCCCGCCTCCGGGGTCGCCTACCTTTGCTGGTCCCACTTCAGAGGAGGCAGAATTGGAAGCGTTTTCACGGCCCTGGGGGTTTAAGAGAGCCGTATGGGAGTGTGACAAGTCCAGGGACAGGTTAATAAAGTTGGATAGGATTCCCCCTGCACCTCACTGCCCATCAGAAAGCCTGTGGCGTGCCCAGAGCACAAGACTAGGGGCATCTGTAGATGTGGTTTCTAGTCCTGGCTCTGCCACTAACTTGCTGTGTAACCTTGAACTCCACAATTCTCTTTTGGGACCTCGATTTCCACTTTGTAAAATGAGGGTGCAGGTGGGTTTAGGATCTCGAGGGGTCTACTGGCATATGAGTCCAAGCACTCCAGTGCCTTTTGAATGGGCAGAGATGAGAGAGAGAGAGAATAAATGAATGAGGTTGCATTGACTCAATGCCAATGTCACTTCCAGGATTCAGAATTCAGAGTTGTGATGCTCTCATCTGACAGCCAAAGATGAAAAACAAACAGAAAAAAAAAAAAAGAGTAAAGAGTCTATTTCTGGCTGACAAACCCCTGGAAGAAGCTATGTTGCTTCCCAGCCTGGCCTCCCCAGATGTTTGGCTACCTCCACCCCTCCATCTCAAAGGAATAACATCATCCACTGGGGTAGAGAAGGAGAGGGTCCTGAAGGTGGTGGGAGGAATAGAAATCACATCCCCCCCTCCCCCGCAACTTCTCAAAGAGCAGCATCCCTGCCCCGACCCACAGCCATATTTTACAGTCACCTTCTGAAGAGAAGTTCAAGGTCCCAGGACAGTGGTCTAGCCGGCCCGAGAGAGCAGCCATCACACCCTCCCAGACCAGCACATCCCTTCTGAGATGCCACCTTCTGCCCACCGCTCACAGACACATTTCTGCCTAGAAAATGGCTTCCTCCTCCTCTTACATGTGACGGCATTTCTTACACTAAAAGAATATTATTGGGAGAAAAATCACAAGTGCTGTACATATGCTGAGCGACTGCAGAGCATAATAGCTGCCACCCAAAAATCTTTTTGAAAATCATTTCCAGACAACCTCTTACTTTCTGTGTAGCTTTTGTTTTTTTAAAAAATGTTTTAAACAGAAGCACATGCCGTACGAAAGCCTGCAGGACTGGTCGGTTCTTACAATCCTTCCACGTGGGACTTGTCCACAAGAATGAAAGTAGTGGTTTTTAAAGAGTTAAGTTACATATTTATTTTCTCACTTAAGTTATTTATGCAAAAGTTTTTCTTGTAGAGAATGGCAATGTTAATATTGCTTATGAAATAACAGTCTTTTCTTCCAGGCCAGAGACATTGTTAATAAAGACGATGAATCATGACCAAACGGATGTGGTCTCATTTTGTTGACCACACACAATGTCATTTATGTCAAAGTTGACACCCTTCTGTTGGTCACTAGGGCTCAAACCTTGGACACACCTTTGACGGCTCTCTGGTGGCCCTTGTGGCAATTATGTCTTCCTTTGAAAAGTCATGTTTGTCCCTTCCTTTCCAAACCCAGACCTCATTTCTTCACCCAGGGCATTGTCATAACCTCAGCCTTGTCTCCTTTTAGCAGCCTGCCCTCCATGCTGGCTTCCAAAAATGCTGTTCTCTTTGTATCACTCCCCTGCTCAAGAGCCTTCAATAGCTCTCCCTTGCCCAGGATCAAGTGCAGGTTTCCCAGTCTGACACGGAGGCCTTTCCTGCTTGACTCCCACCTCCTGCTCTGCCAAGCTTCCTACCAACTCCAAATGGTCATGCAGGTCCCTGCTTCCTTAGTTCGCCATCTACACTTATCACCCCCAATAACTAATCCTCTTTCTTCAGGATTCACATTACTTGTTACCTTGTCCCCCAATGTTCCGGAGATTTTCCATCTCCCATGATCCTCTCCCCTCTGAGGTTCCAGCCCCTTTCGTCCACACCAGGACTTTGGTTCCTAATTCTGTTTTCCATTTGACAATCATTCATGGAGGACCAGCCTGGCCAACCCCTGCTTAGTACTGGCATAGATAACATGAAGCCAAGTACGATTCAGGACCAACTCAAAGGCAGCTTCGTCTTCCTCCAAGTATGGATTTTATGCCTCTCGGGTGAAAACGTAGGATCTTCAAAAGCAGGGCCAGCGTCCTGAACTTCTCTCAAAGTCTCACCTCCCCAGGGTGTCTCATAGTGCTGGATGCTAGCTGAGTTAGCATCGTCAGATAAAGAGTAACTTCAAAGTCACTCTTTAGTTGCCCTAAGATGGGCTGGTCAGCTGGAAAGCTTTAAATTAAGTCCAGCCTACCTTGGGGAACCCACTCCCCAAAGAAAGCTGAGGTCCCTCCTCATGACTTGTCTGTTTAACTCCCAATAAGCTACTTGAATTCATCATCATCATCAAGTCTTTGGTAGGTATGAGTGGGTATCAGTGGCCAGTTCCTTCCTGTGGCTCCAGCCCCCGAGGAGGCCTCAGGGAGCATCTGCAGAAATTCCATGCATCATGAGTTTCTCAGGCCTTGGAATATGAGGGCAGGTAGGAAGCAGAGACATCTTCCAGCCCTGAGAGGCAGTGCAGTCGAGTGGGTGGGGACACAGGCTCTGGGCCAGGTTTGTGGGTCTTTTTTTTTTTTTTTTTTTTTTTTTTTTTTTTTTTTTTTTTTTTTTTTTTTTTTGAGAAAGAGTCTTACTGTGGAGTGCAGTGGCATGATCTCGGCTCACTGCAACTTCTGCCTTCCCAGGTTCAAGTGATTCTCCTGCCTCAGCTTCCCAAGTAGCTGGGATTACAGGTGTATAGTGTCACAACTGGCTAATTTTTGTATTTTTACTAGAGACAGGTTTCTCCATGTTGGCCAGGCTGGTCTCAAACTCCTGACCTCAAGTGTTCCACCCATCTGAGCCTCCCAAAGTGCTGGAATTACAGGCATGAGCCACTGCGCCCAGCCCCAGGTTGGTGTTTGAATCTGAGGAGACTGAAGCACCAAGGGGTTCAGTATTTTGCCCACAGCCACACTTGGGCTCAGTACCTGGCCCTGCCCCTCACTTGAGCTGCTCAGATCCTGGTGGGTGCATGGGCAATAATCAGGTCACACTGTTCTGTATGAAGTGTTATGTGAACTCAAGACAGGAGTAATTTGCTCTGTGGAGGGGATGAGGGATAGTGGTTAGGGAAGGATTCACCAAGCGGCTGCTGCTTAGAGATTTTCCGGGTAGAGAAGGCACAGCCCAAGCAAAGACTGCAAGTGCACGGCTGCTCATGTGGAAAGGTGGAAGACAGTCCGAGTACTCGCCGTGTACAAGGCAACATGGGGGGACCAGGAATTCCAAGCCATGCCCAGACCTGGGGTCTGCTTTCTGAAACCTGAAGGTACAGGATGGATCAGCCCAGGCTGCAATCCCATTACCACCAGGGGGAAAAAAAACCCAAAGGCTAAATTGTAGGTCAGGTTAGAGGTTATTTATGGAAAGTTATATTCTACTTATATGGGGTCTATGAGCCTGGCGCCAATCAGAAAAGGAACAAACAACAGACCTAGCTGGGAGGGGCAGCATTTTGTTGTAGGGGGCGGGGCACCTGTTCCAGGGGTACAGCCAGACTCAGGGCTTGTATTAATAGTCTGAGAGTAAGACAGAAGGATAGAAGGAAATAGGTACCCCCCAACTCCTCCCCCCTACTATCCCCCCCACTGCCACACACACACACTAGCTCTCTGAGGATAAGACAAAGCTCCCACTCTCAAGCAGTTTATAATCTTGCTGGGGAGTCAAGTGGGAAATGAGTGAAAGAGGTATCAGTGTGAAGTATGTGATGTTTTGCCACCAGAATGGAGAGACCAGAGGGGATGGAGGGCGTCTGTGGGGCCCTGGGAAGTGAGAAGGGAGCTTTGAAGGCTGCCTAGGATATGGAAGGGCAGTAAGGAGAGATAGCAGAAGGAGAGGGAGCAAGAGGAGAGCACGCCGGGTGGGGTGGGGTCGGGTGGGGGAGGTGGTGCACGCATGGGGCTGGCACATAGCAACTCTCTCTGTCTAAGCTGATTACACAAGCGAGACTGGGGATAGAGCCAGATACTGTTGGCTGGGAGCAGTGGCTCACACCTGTAATCCCAGCGCTTTGGGAGGCTGAGGCAGGTGGATCACATGAGGTCAGGAGTTCAAGACCAGCCTGGCCAACATGGCGAAACCCCATCTTTACTAAAACTACAAAAATTAGCAGGGCATGGTGGTGCACGCCTGTGATCCCAGGTACTGGGAGGCTGAGACAGAATTGCTTGAACCTGGGAGGTGGAGGTTGCAGTGAGCTGAGATCATGCCATTGCTCTCCAGCCAGGGCGACAGAGTAAGACGTCATCTCAAAAAAGTAAAATAAAATAAAATAGATACTGCAAATCACTGCAGGAAGAACCTAGGTAATGAATCATGAGAAGAGAGGGGCTGAGTCCCTATAGTGGCAGCACCAACTCCTGAGTCATGCGTGCTGAAGGGTGCTGGGAATGGCGTTCTGCTTTAAAGATGGAACCCAAGCTCTGCAAGAGCATGGTTATGCGTGGGTGGGAAAGATTCAATTCATCATTCCTTGACATGTACTGAATCCTTTCCTACTGCCACCCTCCAATGCCCAATTTCTCTACGATTGTCTGGGGTGCCTAAGCTTCTGCCCACCAAGAAGGCCAGAGCTGGCAGTGGGCAGCTGCAGGTAGGAGAGATAGGTACCCATAAGGGAGGCAGGAAAGAGAGATAGAAGGAGAGAGGCACAGAGCACACACCTCCCCTGCCTGACAACTTCCTGAGGCTGGTTCTGCCAGCAGACTTAAGGCGGAAGCAGGGGAGATGTGGCGGGAGAGGAAGTGAGAGAAAGGAGAGGGCGGGGATGGAGAGGAAGGGAGGGTGATCCTTCATTCATTCCATTGCTACTGACTGGATGCCAGCTGTGAGCTAGTCACCACCCTAGCTCTGGGCATGTGGCTGTAATCTTGGAGCCTCATGGAGCTCACAGTGAGCGCCGGCAAGGGGTGAGTGCCGGCATGGATGGATAACAAATAAACGTTTAGCACAATGCCTGGGGATGGAAAGTTTCCTAAAGAAAAATAAAGCTGGTGAGCATATAGACAGCCCTGGAGGCAGCCAGGCGAGGCATTTCTGAGGAGGTGGCATTTGAGCTAAGACTTAAATGTGATGGGAGAGTCAGCCACACAGGATCTGGGGGTGTGTGCTCTGGGAGGGGGAGCAGCAAGTGCAAAGCCCCTGAAGGTATGTAGGGGGTGGAGGAGGGATACCACTAATTGCCTTGGGTGCCTTTCAGGCGTCTCTATGCCAAGGCTCTAAACCCTGATCTGGAAGCCAACATAGTAATTATAATTATAGTGGAGACGGGTGTGTGTGTGTGCGTGTGTGTGTGATGAAAAGAGAGAGAATGAGTCTCTGTATGTTCTCTTGGCTCTCTACGTTAAAGACCAAGTGGCCCTAAAGAAGAATATTTGCATATTGTTATGTAGCTATGCACATTTTTATTTTTTTGAGACAGGGTGTTGCTCTGTCACCCAGACTGGAGTGCAGTGCAGCGATCACAGCTCACTGCATCCTCTGCCTCCCAGGCTCAAGCCATCCTTCTGTCTCAGCCTCCAGAGTAGCTGGGACTACAGGCAGTTGCCACCATGCCTGGCTAATTTTCGTATTTTTTGTAGAGACGGGGCGTCACCTTGTTGCCCAGGCTGGTGCATATCTTTATTCCTTAGGCTCTTGATAGGTTTAAGTAAGGCTGCTAGCACTGGGCAGATGTATTACAATAGGAATATTGATGCCCTTGAACTCCTTCTAGCACATACAGATGTGACACAATTCCTATGTAGTTGCAGAAATGCCTGCAGTTTTCTTTAATGGATGCCTGTAAGATCCAGGCTGGATGGAGGCAAAGGACTATCTCGGCCTGAGAAAGTGCAAGTACTTTCCTGCTGTACGTTCTTCCCTGTTGTGGCTCTAAGCCAGATGTATAAATATATGTGGATGGATACAGGTTCATGCTATTCAGCTAAGACTCTAGGGCAGGCGATGGAGATCTGAAGGGTAAGGAGGGGTCTAGAAATGAATTCCTTCTGGAAAGATTCATAATTCGTTCTTATTCGTCTGAACTGTGGAAGAGCATCTTCATCAGTGAATGTATTAGTCACAGCATCCACTGCAAACCCCCTTGGGGAAGATTCTCTTTCATTACGGTCCTGGATTTGCACATGTGCTCACATGTGCATGCTCACACATTCACACCATCTTTAGTCTGAAAATACAATGTCAAGCTTTCCTAGGTATTCTAAAAGCCACCTGTTTCTACCCCTTGGTTGGCAGGTGTCCAAAAATGGTACTGACATCCCGAGTTAGAATGGTGCCGGTTCGGATCAAGGCAGAGCCCCGTATCTTCCAGGGACACCAGACAAGATGCCAGGACCACGCCTCTGCTCTGCCCAGAGGCCAAAAGCAGCCCAAGAAGGTGAGGTCTAGGTCTAGGTCCCCGAGATCCGCCTCCAGCTCTCCTCTGCCCAGGAGAAGCTGTGTGGGGACAGAGACTGGCTTGGGGCCCCTTTCCCCAGTCCCCTCCCTTCCATCTGCCCTGCCACTGTCAGATGGACTTGCTTTCTCTGTTTTTTTTAAAAAAGCAAAGTTCAAAATATATTTTAAATACAGGAAATTTAATACGTTAACATTTTGGTTCCATCTATTTATTTTTTAGACAGGGTTTCACTCTGTTGTCCAGGCTGCAGTGCAGTGGCATGATCATAGCTCACTGCAGCCTCTATCTCCTGGGCTCAACTGATCCTCCCATCTCAGCCTCCCAAGAAGTTGAGACTACAGGTCTACACCACCACACCTGGCCAATGTTTTTTATTTGTATTAGAGATGAGGTCTCACTATGTTTCTCAGACTGGTCTTAAACTCATCAGCTCAAGTGATCCTCCTGCCTTGGCCTCCCAAAGTGCTGGGATTATAGGTGGAAGCCACCATGCCCCACTAGTATTTCTTTTTTATATAAAATCAATAGAAAAATTCTAAAGTTCTCTTTGCATTTCTCTCTTTCCATGCCTTTCCCTTCATTTCCAAAGGCAACAATCCATGCTTTTATAGGGTCCTACATATATTATTTATAATCAATATACAAATGTGTGTTTTTAAATTTCACATGCATTTTATCACACCACACATATTCTGAAACTCACCTTATTTCTTACCCAAAATTATGCTTTTAAGATCTAGCCACATAGGATTATTTTAAAATCTTGAATGAATGGTATTATAATTTGTGACTATTCCACTATTTGCTTATCTATTTTTTCTTTTTTTGAGACAGAGTCTCACTCTATTGCCTAGGCTGGAGTACAGTAGTGTAATCTAGGCTCAAGCAACTTCTGCCTCCGGAGTTCAAGCAATTCTCCTGCCTCTGCCTCCCAAGTAGCTGGAACTACAGGCGTGCTCCACCAGACCTAGCTAATTTTTTATATTTTTAGTAGAGATAGGGTTTCACCGTGTTGGCCAGGCTGGTCTCAAACTCCTGACCTCAGGCGATTGCCCGCCTCAGCCTCCCAAAGTATTGGGATTACAGGCAGGAGCCACCACGCCTGGCCTGCTTATCTATTTTTCTACTGATGGACATTTGGTTTGTTTCCAGTGTTTTCACCATCAAAAGCAATGCACTAAGGAAGATGCCTGCGTTTGTCTCCTGATATGACATATGGTAGAGTTTCTTCAGGACAGAGATGAATGAGTGTTCTAATATAAAAGTCTAATCATGCCACTTCCCTGCTCCAATTCCTCCATGGAATTTATCACCTAAAAGCTCAACTCTGAACTCCTTAGCTTACAGGTACATGATCTGGTATCTGCCTACCTGTCCAGCCACACATTTGACCGCTGACTTTCTTAGCACTTTGTTCTCTGCAATATCATATTTCTCTTAATTTCCGAATCGCCCAGGGGGTTTCAAGCCTCTTTGCTTTTGCACATTTTCCTTAGTCTGCCTAGGATCCCTTCCTCCAGCTCCTCTGGCCAGGAAATTCCCCTTCGAGTCTCCTTTTGAGGAGACTGCCTTCCCCATAGAGCTGACCACCATGCCATATCCAGGCTGCGTTACAAGGTTGCCACACAGGCTGAAGTTAGCTGTCTCCTCTGGACTATGAGGCTGTCGGGGACAGGATCCGGGCCTTTGCACATCTGTAGCCTCAGTGCTTTTGCACAGGGCTTGGCCAGAATCTGGGCTCCATAAATATTTGTTGAATTAATGGACATTTGGCTGCCAGAGCATGATTTGAGCAGCAGGAATGAAATGCCCAGCTTCCTCCCAGCTCGGCGGCAGGCAAGGGCTTTGGGACAACTTTTCCAAAGCATTTCTTTCATTCAAGTCCCTCTGTAGCTTTGCAACCGTGGGGGCAACAGGGCCCTTCCCAAGGAACCAAGTCCGTGGTTGTTTACCCTGGACAATATGAAGCGCCCACGTTACAGATATCTCTGTCATTTGGCCAACAATTTGGTGTTGTGGTATTATTTCCCTGTTTGAAGAAAACAGCTCAGCTCTGACTAAAGAAATAAATGATATCATGTTTCATTCAGACAACCAGATTCCTTGGTACAAAAGGCTCCCTGGGGAGAAATGCCGGGACAGTGTGGCTCCTGAGAGGCTATTTACATCTGTCAGCTTCTCTAATCTCTTGCCTTCCTTCCTCTGTTTGTTTCCTTCCCTTTGCACAGAGGCCGGTGTTCAGCCTGGCACTTACAGGGAGGGCGATGGAGCCATCATCCTCACGTATGGGCTGGGGATCAGGGTGCGGGGGGTGGGTGGCCCTGTGGCATTTGGTGGTCTTTATTTTTTTCCTTAGAAACCAGCCTCAATTTAAGATAATAACTCTCCTTGTTTGCCAGTGATTGCTATTTGTAGGGACTTATTTTCCCTGGTCAATTTGGCTAAGATAAATCGAATCTAAAAGGGAACATTTTCTAAAAATGCTGTGGGGCAATTTGCAGGAACTGGACCAAGGAACAGCTTCTAGGTCACCTGTTCAACGATGCCCTGGATGCCCCCTTCTTAAATGAGATGGGGTGGTGGAAACAGACTCCCCAGCCTTTTATGACAGCACCTTTAAAATGCCACTGAAACCTGGGGGAACAAGGACCCTGAAGAATCATTTGGTTGTGCCTTTACTGAAAGATATCAATTCCTGCACGGTCAGCCCCGCCCCTCTCCAGCTGGTCCCTTGTCAATGTCCTCATACCCCCAGCCCGGCCCTGGCTCCCACCCTCCCCCCACCCTGCCTGTCCGCTAGTTCCTCGAAAGTACTGGCTCCCGACGATGACAATGCTGTTCGCTCCACTGGGGACACTCTTCTTACATTCTCTGCCATCCATCTGATTTCGGCTCAAATGTCACCTCCTCAGAGGCCTTCCCTGACCACCCCATCTGAAACAGGATCTCACTATTCTTTTTCCCAACCCTTGTCACCAGTTGTCATTTTATATTTGTCTCATGTCAGGTCTGCCTCTGCTGCCCAATTGCAAGCTCTATGAGGCAGGGACTGAGCTGGCTTGTTCGAGATCTGAGACCACAGAGCCTGGCCTGCAGCAGGTGCTCAGCATACGTTGGCAACTGAGTGAACCAGCAAGGGGCCGGTGGGCCTTTGCACACCTGCTCTGCTACCGCTACCACCACCACTAAGAATGCCAGTGAAATACTGGATCATAAACACCAGCTTTAGTCCCAGGCAGCCCTCCTCCTGGAGTGGGTGTAACAGACTCTCTCCACCTCATCCCCCAGGCCTGGAAAAATGTTTTGAGCCTTTCGGTTGCTTGTTCTTTGCTTCTTTACGCACAAGTTACTTTTCTTTCCTCAATCACTTTATTTCCCTTTTTTCTAATAGTCACATCTTCATTAGAGTTTTTTGTTTGTTTTGCTTTGTTTTGAGACAGAGTCTTGCTCTGTCATCCAGGCTGGAGTGCTGTGGCACGATCTCAGCTCACTGCAAACTCTGCCTCTCGGGTTCAAGTGATTCTCCTGCCCCAGCCTCCTGAGTAGCTGGGATTACAGACGCCTGCCACCACGCCAGCTAATTTTTGTATTTCTAGTAGAGGCGGGGTTTCACCATGTTGGTCAGGCTGGTCTTGAGCTCCTGACCTTGTGATCCACCCACAGCATGTGACCCTGACAACCCTCTGAGAGTCATGGTGCTGCTTTACGTTTATTTTCCAAATCTCATGCAAGCTCCTCTTTTGACCAAATCTACCCCAGACCCCTTTGGAGAAGGGGATTCTGGGAAGTATTATTCCCAGATTAGCCAAATGGATGAAACGCAAACCAGCAGAAGGACCAGCCCCACTCATCTCTCTGGCCTCCTCCCTCTACTCTCCACTGTGCCCTGGCCCTAAACTGTTTACAGCTCCACATTGTGCCTCTGCCCATGCTATGCCCTCAATTTGGGATACCTTTGCTCCCTTCTTTAGCTGGTCAACTCTACTGAGCCCTCATGATCTGGCCCTAGAGACTCATGCCCTGAGACTTCCCCTCTCCTGTGTGCTCACAGAGAACTGGACACAAACTCATATTGCAACTCCCGTTACCCACTGCACCTTCCTCCTTGCCAGGTCATATTGCAACTCCCGTTACCCACTGCACCTTCCTCCTCGCCAGGTCATATTGCAACTCCCGTTACCCACTGCACCTTCCTCCTTCCCGGGTCTGGGGATCTCTTGCGAAGGAGGCCTGTGTCTGTGCTGGCCAGCCTCCCGGCAGCTAGTACTGGGAAGGCAGGCTCCCAGGGAAGGTGCGACACTCTCCTGGCATGGAACCCACTAAACCACCAGTGCAGTGTGCTTCAGATCACCTAGGGAACATGTTACATTCAGACTCCCAGTCCTCATCTCCCCAAGATTTTGGTGTGGTAGCTCTGGAGCTGGGCTCAGGAAGCTGCTTTTTTTTTTTTTTTTTTTTTTTTTAATCGGGCAGCCTCTCAAGCCAGAGTAGCCTCAGAGACTCCCAGGAACCTGCATTTTTTAGCAAATATCAGGAGTAATTCATGAGCAATTTGTCCACCACATCAGGCTGACTCTGACAGGGCTGAATCTTTTTTGTTTTTAAGAGTTTAAGTCTAACTCTTTTCATTTTTACCTTAGTGTCTAGTTAGATTAGAAGGTCTGTCTCTTTTATAGATAAAACTCTATCTCTTTTACAGAAAAAGAAATAATTTTTACATTTTTTTTTTGAGATGGAGTCTCACTGTGTTGCCCAGTCTGGAAGGCAGTGGTGTAATCTTCGCTCACTGCAATCTCCACCTTCCAGGTTGAAGCGATTCTCCTGCCTCAGTCTCCTGAGTAGCTGGGACTATGGGCATGTGCCACCATGCCCGGCTAATTTTTGTATTTTTAGTAGAGATGAGATTTCACTGTGTTGGCCAGGATGGTCTCTACCTCCTGACCTCATGATCCACCCACCTCAGCCTCCCAAAGTGCTGGGATTACAGGTGTGAGCCACTGTACCCGTCCACATAGCTTCTTAATAATACTTATTGTCAACATATTTATAAGTCCCTATAGGTCATATTCTGCTTTTATCGGAGGCCCTGAAGCCTGGACTGTGGGATTTAAAAGTCTCTGAAGGGTGACAGAGAGGACCAGATAGAAGGCAGTAGAGTTGAGGTACGGAGCCTGACAAGGGCCTGGCTGGGACAGAGAGGCCCAGCAATGCCTTGGCCCCAAGAAAATCTCCTTGTCTTTCTGGAATGCTGAGAAGCCCTGAAGAGGTCCTGGGTAGGAAGAGCTAAGCCATGGTGGGTGGGCTCTGGAGGGGCTCAGAGCATGTGCCACAGCAGCCTGTCACAGGGAACCACCCATGTGGGTCTCCTGAGGAGCTGGAGAGAAGCAGATGCTTCCTCAACACATCAGTGAGGGTACCTTGGGCCCGGTTGGCTGGGGAAGTGGGGATGTGTTGGGTGGGGATGGGATGGCAGCAGAGGAGCTGGTGCTAGGATAGGAGCCACGGCAGGCTGTCTACCCCAAAGCGGGGCCTTGCCAATTTCAACATCTGCCCCAATCCCTGCCTGGTTACCCAAGGAATGTGGCTTTAGATTCAGGACCCCAGGAGGGGGAGGGGGAGTCTCTCAGCCTCTAGATCTTCTTGGCCAGGTGGTGGGAGGTGGCTTCTCCCAGGGGCCCTGGGAGCTGCTGGATGAGATGCTGACTCAGTTATCTCCTAAACTGAGCCATTGTTTTATTCAAAAAGAGAGAGAAAATAAACCCACAACGTCACTCCACCCCATGAATACAAGCACTGCTTACATTTAGGTGTAACCCCTTCCAGTCTTGTTTCGTGTGTGTGTGTGTGTGTGTGTGTGTGTGTGTGTGTGTACCATAGGTCCATAAAGTTTTGTATTCTGTATGACAATCATTAGCATTTTTAAAAAAATTTTTTTGAGATGGAGTCTCACTCTGTTGCTAAGGCTGGAGTGCAGTGGCGTGATCTCAGCTCACTGCAACCTCCATCTCCCAGGCTCAAGTGATTCTCCTGCCTCAGCTTCCAGAGTAGCTGGGATTATAGATTCCTGCCATCACACCTGGCTAATTTTTGTATTTTTAGTAGAGATGGGGTTTCAACCATGCTGGCCAGGCTGGTCTTGAACTCCCGACATCAGGTGATCCACCCATTTCAGCCTCCCACAATGCTGGGATTACAGGTGTGAGCCACTGCGCCCAGCCACTATTCACATTTTCTATGTTGCCACAGAGTCTTTGTGACCATCATTTCCAAAGGCTGCCTGGTCCACTGAGATGATGGGCCATCATTTCCTTAAAAATCTTCTGTTGTCTTCTGACCCACACAATGACACTGTTTTACCTGGGGCCAGACTCCCACACCCTGAAGTCAACCCTGTTCAGACCCTAAATCTTGGCCCTCTCAATCCAGTCCCTCACTCCCTGACCTCTTCCTGCATTCTTCTGCCTGCTCCAGACTTTTTGATGTAATTTGTATATCACACTCACCACCAACCACCCCTAGATCTGACAATTTAGATGCCTTCTCAAATACTGAAAAGAACCTGAATTACCATCAATTTTCCAGTTTCCTAGTATACTATAAAATGTAAATATGCCTCAAGAGGGTTATAAAGATTGTCAGCTATTTTAGACCAGGTGTGGTGGCTCACACCTGTAATCCCAGCACTTTGGGAGGCCAAGGGGCACCCCTTGAGCCCAAGAGTTCAGGACCAGCCTTGGCAACATGGTAAAACCCCATCTCTACCCAATTTACAAACATTAGCCAGTCTCATAACCCAGTCTCAAAACAAATAAATAGATTAAAATTAAAAAAAGATTACAGCTATTTTAATGTTTACACTGAACAATTAATGTTCCTTTCACCTAGTAATGTGGCATAACATTGTTATGAAACTCACAAGAAATGTAGAAATTCATAAGGTACCACAGGTGATACCAGCTGTCCAGATGTGGAGAAAAGGTCAAGGCCAAATGACAAATGTTCTCTTTTGGTCTTGTCAGAGTCACTCTCCGGGACTAAATATGTGATTGCATTTGAAGAAAAAAATAGCAGAAGTCCACATCTGAGACCCATTGAGACCTGAGCCAGTGGCTCTTCATACTCCCCTTGTGTCTGCACCCAATTAAAGACAAAAGAAAACAGGCTGTCCAGGCTGCTTCTCTAAAACTGGCCCTTGGCCTACCTTCTCAGGCTGATTGTAGCACCCATCCTCAGATCTGATGTCTTCTTGCCCGAAGTACCTCCCCCACCCACTCAACCCTAGTTCCTGAGATCCTGCTTTGGGTCAGCCCCCTTGGCTAGTAGAAGAGGGTATTTGGAACATCTGGTGGCTTCTAATATTTTCACTATTGTAAATGTGGTGGATGAGATTCTCTGGCCCTGTCAGTCTCTTTCCCCTCTCTATGCTCATCCCTACTGAAGAGGAACCTTTTAACCTAATCCCTACTGAAGGGGAGCCTTTTAACCTCATAAATCATTAGAGTGATACATCGAGAATCCACTCTAAGCAGAGAAGCAGATTATCTTCAGGGCCTTCCACTCAGAGGATGGGCGGATGTGGAGTAGGTGGTTCTATCTACCTCGGGCACAAGGGTCACGGGGAAAAATCCAGATTTGCTGGCTACTAACCAAAGTGGATAAAGCTTATTTTCTAAAAGAAGAAGGTTAGACAGGGAGAAAGAGAGAGAGATCAAGGGAAACAGAGATTATGGGACATGGTGGGAGCTGTTTCTGGAAGGCAACAAAATGGAAAGGGCGGGGAACCCTCTGCATCTCAAATAAGTGGAGGTGGGTACTTGCTGGCAGTAGATTCAGCTTTAATCCATATCTGAACAGGGAAAGGCAGAATGTGGCCATGAATGCTTTGCTCAAATACATTTTTCTGTACTTAGGATTATTTCTTTTTCCCAAGGGGGCACATTTCTGCAGCTCTTCTCATATACTGCTGGATTGCTTTCTAGAAGATAGGTACCACTTGACAATTTCATGACCCAAACAGGGCAAGAGAGGATCCTATTTTTGGCACATATAAGTATGCAATATAGAAGTGATTAATAGCAGGCAGAACAGAGAATCCCCAGGCTGTGGGGCAGGGGTGCTGATGCTGGAGGGAGAATGTCCACATCTTTAACCTCTGGGGCCACTTCAAGTACACTTGCAGGATTTAAGCGTCATGAGTAGATGTTGCTGAGCTGAATCGATAAATGGATATGGCTAAGGCTGAGTAGATGTCAGAGCAGGGCAGGTGGGGTACAATTCTCAGGAATCCCACAAGGCCTAGGCATAACAGTGTGATTCTCAGGGCAGGACTTAGTTCAGGGCCCTGCCATCAGAAGGCTCCTACAGCCTCTACGCTCCACCCCTGAGAACTCCCTCCAGATTCAGATTCCTGTGGGCCTGCCTGTTCTAGCTGGGGCTGGGATGGGAGGTGCCAGAACCCCACAACTGACAGCCCCAACAGGACTGTCAGGAGAGAGGTGATTTGCTCAAAGAAAAATTGAGATGGAGGCAAAAGCCACAGCTCTTCACTAACCACCCTGCTAAAACCTCGGGGGCTGCTATGCACCGGAACTAGTTGACACAGTAGAGCCACAGGCCAAATCTGGTCCATGACTTGTTATTTTATAGCCCATAAGACAAGAAAATATATATATATATATATATATATATATATATATATATATTTATTTTACTCTTGTTGCCCAGGTTGGAGTACAATGGTGCCGTCTCGGCTCACTGCAATCTCTGCCTCCTGGGTTCAAGCGATTCTCCTGCTCAGCCTCTCGAGTAGCTGGAATTACAGGCCTGCGCCACCACGCTTGGCTAATTTTGTATTTTTAGTAGAGACAGGGTTTCTCCATGTTGGTCAGGCTGGTCTCGAACTCCCAACCTCAGGTGATCCGCCCACCTCTGCCTCCCAAAGTGCTGGGATTATAGTCGTGAGCCACCATGCCCAGCTGGAAGAGTAGTTTTTACAGATTACTATCTACAATTGATTTGATGACAGGGAACACCAACTTTGAATCTCAATTAAGTAAAATGTTGCCCTCCCAAACCTGCAAAAAGCAAAACAAAATGAAACGCATTCTTCTAATTAGTAAACCTGCGTTACAAAAAACTGTTTCTGGCTGGACACAGTGACTAACATCTGTAATCCCAGCACTTTGGGAGGCTGAGGTGGGAGGATCGCATGAGCCCAGGAGTTCGAGACCAGCCTGGGCAACATAGTGAGACCTCATCTCTACAAAAAATTTAAAAAGTAGCTGGGTGTGCTAGTGCATGCCTGTAGCTCCAAGCTACTTGGGAGGATCACCTGAGCCCAGGTCAAGGCTGTAGTGAGCCATGCATTTGAGTCTGGGAGACAGAGTGAGACCCTGTCTCAAAAAACCAAAAACCAACAACCAACCAACGCTGTTACCAATTATTATAATTATAGTTTTAAATTTTTTAATAAAATTTTTGGATATGTGTTTACATGCTTATTAAGTAAGTACCTACCTACCTAACATCCTCAGTTTTGTCTCTTGGTCTGCAAACCCCAATATTTACTATAGGGCTCTTTGCTGCCCCTTACTCTAGGGCAGCACTTCCCAAATTCTGGTGATCACAGAATCACCTGGAGAGTTGTTAAAACAGGCCCTAATCCCAGATATTCTAGTTTAGTAGGTTAAACATAGACTTTACTATATGACCTGTCAATTCCACCCCTAGGTATATACCCAAGAGATTTGAAAATATATGTCAATTCAAAAACTTGCACATGAATGTTCATAGCAGCATTATTCACAATAGCCAAAAATGGGAAACAATCCAATATCTATTAATTGACAAATGGATTACACATGATGGTATATCCATATGAGGTAGGAAGTGAGACTTGACTCCAGAGACGAAGGTCAGACACCAGACCAAATTGAGAACTAGCTAAAACAAGGAAGGGACAGAAGCAGCTTTCCAAAAGACATGCCCACCAGTGTGCCCTGTCAGTTTACCATTGCCATAACAACACTTGGGAGTTACCGCTCCTTTCCATGGCAATGACCTGCCGACCCAAACGTTACTACCACTTCCCTGGAAATTTCTGCATGAACCACCCCTTAATCTATACGTAATTAAACGTCGGTATAAATATGACTGCAAAACTGCCCTGAGCTGCTACCCTTTGCCTGTGGGGTAGCCCTGTCCTGCAGGAGCAGTCACGGAGCTGTAACACTGCTGTTTCAATAAAGCTGGTTTCTACCTCTTGCTTGCCCTTGAATTCTTCCCTGGGCAAAGCCAATAACACTCATGGGCTAAGTCCCACTTTGGGATTCACCTGCCCTGCATCACATACAATAGGTTATTATGCAGCCATGAGATGAAATGAAGCTGATACATCCCACCACATGGATGAACCCTGAAAACATGCTAAGTGAAAGAAGCCAGACCAAAAGGCTACAGATTATATGACTCCATTTATATGAAACATCCAGACTAGGCAAGTACATTGGAAGGGAGATTAGTTGTTGTCAGGGAAAGTAAGACAGCAGGAGTAGAGAGTGACTGCTAATGAGTACAAAATTTCTTTTTTTGTGTCATAAAAATGTTCTGGAATTAGATAGTGGTGATGGTTGTACAGTCTTTTGAATATACTAAAACCACCGAACTGTATACTCCTGAATGTCACCAGTTCCCCAAACTTACAAAAGGAATTTTATGGTATGTGAATTACATCTCAATAAGAAAAGAGATAAAACACACAACCCATGATTTTGAACGTAATCTGGAACTAGTTCTCAGAAAATGATTTTGCTTGATGTATGATGTATACGAAAGAAAAAAGACTGCTACTTCTTTGAGTGTAATTAAATTTTTTCACTAGCATCTCTCTCAGTTTTCTTTCTCATCGAAGTCGATGAGAAAACAGAATTCCTGGAAAGAAACTTTGCTACTAACAAGACCTAAAGCCATCAGTAAGTTAAGGATACTACTCTGGGGCCCTTGAAATCAATGCTAGACTGGCTGTTTTGACTGACTTATCATGAAATGAATGATGACAAACAATCTGGTGGAAATTCTTTTTCATGGAAAGAATTTATAGCACCCTTTGTGTTTGTGATTGGAATGACCACGGATGTGGTAAAGTCAGAATGTGTATCTGCAGCCACAAAATAGATTTGAGCTTTTCTCTTGCAAAATCCATTTGCACATCTGGCTGCATTCACTCATCCCAGAGATTAAGTCATCACCTTGGGCAGGGTTTCAGTGAAGGCTAAATCAGATCCAGGGAGAGAGAGCAGGCAGTGCCAGTGCCTGTCTTCCAGGGGATGCCCCAGAAAGGCTGAAATACAATGCCCCAATGGCTAGCTGTTGCTGGAAAGTAGCAAACTGGAAGGTACAAAAGGTTTTAAAAAAGGGGGCTCTTGAATGTCACCAGGTTCCCCAAGCCTCCAAGAGGAAGCTGTACCCATATTCTGCTTCCATACCCTTATGCTATAAAGCAAAGCCTTGGGCTGGGTATGCATCCAGGACTCTTCCATGAGCTCTAGTATCTGCAGAGGGTGTGGGCCAGGAAGCAGCAACTAACCTTCTGCTCCCAGAAGTGAGGATTTCCTGTAGCTCTTTGGCCTGGCCTGCCCTGGGATGGCTCCAACTCTACCAGTATATGTGAGTTGTCTTATAGCTGCTGTTTATTTTTGAAAGGATGCATCTTCGGTGACCAGCATCTCATGTCAAAGTTGAAAGTGCATGACCAAGGGATCCTGTGACTCAGGGAGAGCTCTAGCTGGCCGTAATCTCTGCCTAATTATTCTTCCAGAATCTCAGTTACCAATCCTGTCATTCATCTGCTCATAAACCTTCTATGGCTTCCCACCACCAACCAAATTAAATCCAAGTCTGGAAACAGGCATTCATGAATCCAGCTCTGCAATACGGCAATATATACTTGTGCATTGTCAACTACTTGGACTTAGTACAGACTCCACAGGTTAAGGACATAGGCATCAGCAGACTGCCCTCACTTCAGACACCCCACATAGTATGGGGGTTCCCAGGCCATCTGCACTACAAATTTGGGGGTTCCCACAACCCCCTCATATTTGATAATTTGCTACAATGACTCACAGAACTCAGCAAAGTGCTATACCTACCATTATAGTTTTATTATCAAGGGTACAAATCAGTACCAGCCAAATGAAGAGATCCATAAGGTGAGATCTGGGACGATCCCAGACACAGAGCTTCCATATCTTCCCCCCATGGAGTCAGTATGCATCACCCTCCTAGCACATTAGTGTTCACCCACCAGGAGCTTTGATGTCCAGAATTTTTACTGGGGTTTCATCCTGAGGCATGATTGATCAAATAATTGGCCATGTGATTAAGCTCAATCTCTAGCCTCCTTCCCTCCCTGGAGGTCAGACTGATATCATCTGGCTCAAAACCCCAACCCTCTATCATCTGGTTGGTTCCTAATAGCTAGTTCCCACCCTGAAACTATCTAGGGGTCAACGACGACACACATTGTTAGTCTAAACTCAGGTATGGTTCCAGTGGCTATGAATAACAAAGACATTCCTATCACTTGGGAGATTCCAAGTGTTTAGAAGCTCCCTCTCAGAAACCCAAGACAACCAGACAAATTATTATGCAATAAGTGCCAGCCTATCTTTACTACAGTGTACCTGCGACCTCTTTTCTACGTTTTTTGCTTAGGTCAGGTAAAGCAGCTTGCTCCTCTCCATGTGGACCGAGAGTTTTTTCACCTCACTTCCTTTGCTTGCACTGATTCCTTTGTCTGGAATTGCCTCCATGAGGATACCCATCCTTTGTGTAGATATAACTGTCCTCATTTCAGATGAGAAAGTTGAGGACTAGAAGATTAAGTCACTTTTCAAAGACAATTGGTTCTATATGATAAAACCAGGACATAAATCCAGGCCTGTCTGAAGCCCCAACCTATGTGATCCCACACTATCATCTGGCATTCCCGTGGGCAGTAGGTTGGCTGATATTATTGAAATCCCTGCAAGATTATTCTGTAATTATTCTCTCATGAAAAAATGGCTTGAAGAGAGCAAACCTGCCATCACTAACAATGGCACCTTGGGGAAGCTAAACTCCAAAACTAACAGATACCCTCGACTGCAAGTAATAGAAAGGCCCACAAAAAGACCCTTAAACCAGGAGTTGGCAAACTTTTTCTGTAAAGGGAAAAGGGCCAGAGGGCAAATATTTGAGGCTTTGCAGGTCATAAGGTCTCTGTCATGACTACTCATCCTTGCCGTTGTAGCACTAAACAATATGTAGGCAATACATAAACAAATGGGCATGGCTGTATTCCAATAAAACTTTATTTACAAAATCAAGCAGTGGGCCAGATTTGGCTCCTGGGTCATAGTTTGCCAACCCCTGTCTTAAATCAAGAGGACATTTATTCATCATATAACAAGTCTAGAAATAGTGTGAAATAGTGTGGATCCAGGTGACCTACTCAGGCAGCTCAGCAGCATCTTCAGATCCCAGGTTCCTCACTGCCATCTGCAGATGACAACATGCAGAAACAGAAAACTTCATGCCTCCTTAGTCAGAATAGTTCGCAGGCTAACCCCTGGCTAAGGTGAAAGGAATTATCCAGATTGCCTTGGATAAATGGTCTCATCCCTGGCTGCAACATTAGAATCACCTGAGAACTTTTAAGAACACACCTGGGCCCATACCAGAGCTTTGTATTTAATGGTTCTGAGGTGGGGCCTTCACATTAATATTTTTTAAAACCAATCATAGCTGGAAAGGCAAGGCATTGGCAGACCAGTCAACACTCACTGCACACAAAGGCCAATTCATGATCACTATCAAAAGGGTATTTTAGCAAAGAGGAAGAAGGATATATTAGTCTGTTTTCATGCTGCTAATTAAGACATACCCAACACTGGGCATTTTACAAAAGAAAGAGGTTTAATTTGACTTACAGTTCTACGTGGCTGGGGAAGCCTCACAAACATGGCAGAAGGCAAAGAAGCAGGTCCCGTCTTACGTGGATGGCAGCAGGCAAAGAGGGAATGAGGAAGACGCCAAAGCGGAAACCCCTGATAAAACCATCAGATCTCGTGAGACTTACTCACTACCACGAGAACAGTATGGGGAAACTGCCCCCGTGATTCAATTATCTCCTACCAGGTGGTCTCTCCCACAGCACATGGGAATTATGGGAGTGAAATTCAGGATGAGATTTGGGTGGAGACACAGAGCCAAACCTTATCAAAGCACGAAGCCTGAAGGGCAACCAACAGCCTTGGCTGCATCCCAAGGTGATGCTTTTCATCTGCAAAATGGAAATCAAGGTGGGACCTAGTCAAAGGTCCCTGCAAAATTTAAATGAAGCAGCATGCCTGGTACAGTGCCTGGCAAAAAATAAGCACTCAGTGCGTTAGCAGTTGATTGCTCTTAATTTTGAAGTTATGAAGTCCTCCTAGATGTCTTATGTACATTTTGGAGCATGTACCAATTGAATGATATTGGTTTTTTATGGGATTTGAACCCCAGCCTTTCCTCAGCTATCTGGAAAACTGGGAGTGGCAGGTATTTTAAAAATACAAGTGACTCACCACAACCCTTCCCTCACAAATATTTTGTGTGAGAACATAGCACAGAGATTGATTGATCTCTACTCTCTCTTGAAAAGTATCATGGCACAAACTCCTTCCTGAGGGCCATTTGGAAGCCTCACTCTTCCTTAGTCATAGAAGAAGACTTTCTCCCCTGTTCTACTCTGGGCCATCTTCTCCCTGTTTTCCCATTTATTTACATGCACTTTTCAAAGCAAAGTGGGAAATCTCTCTTAATGCTCCTTTTCTTCCTTCTACTAGTTTTCTACTGCTGCTGCAACAAGTTACCACGAACCGAGAGGCTTAAAGCAACACAAATTTACGACCTTACAGCTCTAAAGGTCACAAGTATTAAGACGGGCCTCAGGGGGCTAAAAGCCAGATTCCAGCAAGGCTGTGTTCCTATCTAGACAGACGACGTATCCTCGCTTTTTCCAGATCCCAGAAGTGGCCTGTATTCCTTGGCTTGTGTCCCCTTCCATCTTCTCTCATGGCACCCCCTTGCCTCACCTTTCTACCCCTCTATTCCACATCTAAGGACCATTAAATGTGATGACACTGGGTCCCTCCAATCCACCTGGATTATTCTGGATAATCCAAAATGATCTTCACATCTCAGAATTCTTAATGACACCTGCAAAGTCCCTTTTGCCACATAAGGTAAGGTAGCATTCACAGGTTGTGGGGATGTGGATGTGAACATCTTCTGGGGGGCATTATTCTGTCTACCACATTTTGTGACCTCTAATGCTCCCCATTCCTCTCCAGCCGCTCGCTCCTCCTTTTCACCTACGGGACTCTGTCCTCTCCCTGTTGGCCTCCTGAAGGGTCCAGATGGCCTTTCCTGAATAGAGGAACTGGTGTCCTGGCATTTGGGGCTGTTGAGAGGTTTAATGTTTATGTGTGTTTAGAACAGTATCTGGCGCACAGTAAGGCTACAAAAGTATTTATTAGCTGCCACTACAGGCCTGCCCTCCTTGGAATGGGACTTCTACTTCACAATTGGCCTTCTTAAAGGGTGCCTACTTTTTTTTTAAACTTGAACAGTTCAAAAACAGCCAATAACTTGGAACAGCTTTCTAGAAACTATAAATCACTGGTGGGCGCAGTGGCTGATGTCTGTAATCCCAGCGCTTTAGGAGGCTGAGGTGGATGGATCACCTGAGGTCAGGAGTTCAAGACTAGCCTGGACATCATGGCAAAACCCCATCTCTACTAAAAATGCAATAATTAGCTGGGTATGGTGGCGCACGCCTGTAATCCCAGCTATTCGGGAGGCTGAGGCAGGAGAATTGCTTGAACCCAGGAGGTGAAGTTTGCAGCGAGATGAGATGGCCCCATTGCACTCCAGCCTGGGCCACAGAGTGAAACTCCATCTCAAAAATAAAAAGAAACTTTATCAACCAGTATTTCTTCAAGTGTCCACCTGCATCAGCATCTCCTGGGGTGCTTTTAAAATTATACTTGACTGTTTTCCATACTAAAGTTTGTGAACCTCAGTATGGAATGCCAGCATTTGGGAGTTTATAATTTGCAACCAGAATAAAGAAGAACTCCATCCCGCTGCCTCACTCAGCCCATCTGCTGCTAACAACAGCACTCACTGCAGGGCCAGGGGCTGAAGTCTTCCTTGAAGGATGCTCAGCAAGCCTGGGGCCTTCCTTGGGGACCCACCATTGAATGCCAGGGAAGGCCTTCGTAAGAACAGGGCTTGAGAGCAAGGAATGGGTGGGAAGGAGGTAGATGGTGACTAGCTGACCAGTGGTTTTATCTTTTTGGAGGTCCCTGACCCTCCAAGAGCCTGGTGAAAGCCAGAGGTCTCTTTTCATACCTGGGTGCCAGGTATGGGCAGCTGGCCCGATGACCACTGAGAAAAAAAGACGAGGCTGGAGCCCCCGGCCAGACCATGGTCCAACCTGTCTCTCTGTTGGCCTCAGTATGAGCAGAGAATGCGAGAGCTAGAAAGAAGTCCAACTGTCAAAGGTGCAGACGTGAGAAGCAGAACTTGGTGTGAGCTCAGCTCCCGCCCTGGGACTTCTCAGTTGGTATTGAGGGAACTTCTAAGCCCTAGAACCTGCAAAGACCCCAGGCCCTGCTGTTTAATGAATGAAAAGAATCTTCTTCCCTCCTTCTAAGGCATTCCGGGCGTTTCCAGAGCCCACCCGAAACTGAAATAAGCACCCCACGGGGATGGTGTGTATCTAGAACTAAAATAAACGTAAATAATATCCCAGAAAATTATAAATTGTGTATTTAGGAATTGGAATGCACGAGGCAGGGTTTTCTCTTCCTGTATTATAGCTTTCACGAAAAGGAGACAAATCATAAAGCTCCCTTGGGCTAAAGTTAGAGTCGACATATAGTTTACACCAGAAAACATACACTTAGGTGTCCATTTCGAATGCATGTACTTCCAGTGTGAAATCCTCTCAGTGACCACAAGCTCCTTAAAGCCAAAGCCAAGAGCAGGGAGGTCTCCATGTGGTCCAAATGCTCCGGAAGGAAGGAAAGTAGCATCCATTGAACGTTTACCACCCACCTGGCACATAGCTCACACCCTCTTACAACGTCCTCATAACTACACTGTGAAATCCATTTTTTTTTCGAAGCAGGGTCTCAATCTGTCGCCCAGGTTGGAGTGCAGTAGTGCAGTCTTGGCTCACTGCAACCTCCGCCTCTCAAGTTCAAGCAATTCTCCTGCCTCAGCCTCCCAAGTAGCTGAGACTATAGGCACGTGCCACTACAACCAGCTAATTTTTTGGATTTTTTTTTTTTTTAGTAGAGATGCAGTTTTATCACATTGGCCAGGCTGGTCTTAAACTCCTGACCTCAGGTGATCCTCCCACGTCAGCCTCCCACAGTGCTGAGATTGCAGGCACGAGCCACCGCATTCGGAGAAATCAATTTTATTAGCTCAGTTTTTCAGGTGGGGAAACTGAAGCTTGGAATTGACAAGTAAATTGCCCAGCAATGCGGGGAACAAGACCATGAGCCTGGGGCCAATTTCCCTGATGATTTATTTGCCTAATCACCTATTTCATCTTCTAGCATCCTAGTTTTCCCTGCTTTTTTGAGTATTTGAAGAACTCTATTAAAAGCTCATCTAAAGATAAATATTTTTGGCTGAGCACAGTGGCTCATGCCTGTCATCACAGCACTTTGGAAGGCCGAGGCTGACAGATCACTTGAGTCTCAGAGTTCGAGATCAGCATGGCTAACACGGTGAAACTCTGTGTCTACTATAAATACAAAAATTAGCCAGGTGTAGTCGTGGGTGCCTGTAATCCCAGCTACTCAGAAGGCTAAGATGGGAGAATCGCTTGGACCCAGGAGGCAGAGGTTGCAGTGAGCGGAGGGTGCACCAGTGCACTCCGGCCTGTTGCCTGAAAACAAAAACAAAAAACAAAACCCACAGATGCCTGGGCTTCACTCCAGACCAAGTGAACCCAAATTTCTCAGGGTGGGGGCCACACATCAGCATTTTAACCTATTCTCCAGGTGCTTCTTCCACACCCCAAGGTCTGAAACCCACTTCTCCTGACATCTCTTGGAGGGGTTTGTCTGCCTGTCCTGTCTCACCTCCCGATGCCCCTCCATTGGCCCTTGGGACTCAGAATCAAGGAGTGGGTTAGGGGTCCCAGCCACTGCCTCGGGGTGGTTATCACACCTCCCCCTCTATTTCTGCCCTCATTTTACAGATGGTGAGTGTGGCTGCCCCGGGACTGGTGGATGATTGGAGCCCCATCATCCCTTCCCAGTTGAAGTCCACTTTTTCTTGGGAAGAGCAGGTTTGCTGGATTAACAAGCTACCCTGGCTTTCCAGGGGTTAATCCTGTTCCCTCAGAGGTTGCCAGTCTGAGGCTGCTGACCCCACTGGACCCGTTAGCCCGAGCACTCTCCTGCTGAGCTGGGCATTTGTACCTGTGCTTTCCTGGCTGCACTGGGCAGGTGGGGGCTGCTTCTTTGCAATCTGGTGTCTCCCCCACTGGGTGACCCTGGGAAGGTCACTTAACCCCTCTGAGCCCCCGTATTCCCCTGCAAAATAGAAAGGATGGTTCCCACCCCAGAAGGATATTATGAGGATTAAGTAGGTCTCTACCCACTCTCAGAACACTCCAAGTTTTTCATTCCAAGTATGTGCATTAATCATTGTTCAATGTTTGTACCTAGCTGGACTAAGAGAACCACTAGGGCCAGTCCTGTGTCCATGTCCCAGAATCTTAAAACAGGGCCTGGCACCTCGTAGCTGCTCAAAGACCCCTTGTTGAATAAATGAATAAGGACGGGCAGGGCGAGGAATGGTGTCTGTTGTTGATGAGTCTTAATTCCCTTCCTTTACTTCCCTAAGATACTTCCAGAACAACCTCCACAGATGTATATTCTTTTGTTACCAGCCATGCATGGCAGTAACTTCCTTCACCAAACTTCCTTGAAACAAGGGACCACACCACACACTCACTGGCCTTCTCAGTGGTCTTATGGTGGGAAGAGATGTGGCCTCATTACTGGCCCAGAAAAAGCTTGGATGTCAGGGTATAAATCCAGCAGGTTAAGATGACACAGCTGTGCTGGGCACAGTGGCTCACCCCTGTAATCCCAGTACTTTGGGAGGCTGAGGAGGGTGGATCTCCTGAGGTCAAGAGTTCAAGACCAGCCTGGCCATGACCAGCCTGGCCAACATAGTGAAACCCTATCTCTACTAAAAACACAAAAATTAGCTGGGTGTGGTGGCAGGCACCTGTAATCTCAGCTACTCAGGAGGCTCAGGCAGGAGAATTGCTGGAATGAAGGAGGCATTCAGCAAAGTTTGTGGCATAAAGCCACAACCATTTTATTAGGTTCACAGATTCAGAGGCTTAAGAATTTGACCAGGCCTCAACGGGGTGGCTTGTCTCTGCTCTCTAATGTCTAGGGCCTGGATTGTGAAGACTCAAATGGCTGGAGGTGACTGGGAAGGCTGAGGGCTGAAGTCACCTGGGGGCTTTTTCCCTCACATGCCCGGTGCCTGGACTGAGACGTCTCAGTGGGGACTGTCAGCCAGAGTGCCTTCATATGGCCCCTCTATGCAGTTTGGGTTTCCTCACAGCATGGTAGCCTTGGGATAGTTGAACTTCTTACCCAGAGGCTGAGGACTCCAAAGGCAAGTGTCCCATTAACAAAGGCAGAAGCTGATGGCCTGGGATGAGAGCTGGTGGGAGGTGATTGGATCATGGGGGTGATCCCCCCACGTTGTTCTCATGGTAGTGAGTAAGCTTTCATGAGATTTGATGGTTTTATAAGGGGCTCTTCCCCCTTCACTTTCTACATGCACTCTCTCTCGCCTGCTACCATGTAAGACATGCCTTTTCCCCTTCCATCATTACTGTAAGTTTCCTGAGACCTCCCCAGCTATGCAGAACTATAAGTCAATTAACCCTCTTTTCTTTCTAAATTACCTAGTTTCGGGTATTTCCTTATAGCAGTGTGAAAATGGACAAATACAACTCCTTTCCTCGATGCTGGAGACCCTCCTCATCATGCACATACACAGCTCACCAGGGAGACAGAGACCACGGTGGGGTGGGCACCAACAGAATCGTCCCAACCAGCTGGGGAAACTCCAGAGCAAAGAAGACTGCGTCCACTGTCCACTGGGAACGCTGAGTGGGCGGAGCCCTCCTCTATCATGGCACCCAGAGTCCATCAGAGCCTCCCTGGGCCCTAGAGTAATGAGGGCCCAACTGGTTTTCCAGCACTTCAAGGAAGGCATAGAAGGCGCTAGGCAGGGCCTGGTGGGCTGGGGGGGCCGCGAGTGCAGAGTCGGGAGGACACAGAGTGTGTGGATTAATTACTACAGAAAAAAGACATGGATTTAGCAGACACCAATAAGGTGGGGTGACCACGCCCAAGAGGCTAGCAAAGACAGATACTGATGACCACGGCTCAGCTCTCCCCCTCCTCCAGCTCCCCCTCCAATGGCACAGAAGCCCCTGGAACTAAGTAAATGCCCTGACAAGGAAAGCTGAAGCAATTTGGAATAGATTGAACTGAAGTCTGAAATGTCTGAGTTCAGCTGACATTGATTATTAAAGTAACTTAAATGTTTTTGGCAGGTGGACAGAATGGGGAGTCTGCAGGAAAAATGGAGAAAAATGAAGCTGCACTGTTAGAGACCCCAAGATTTGTAGCTAATTCATTTCTTCTTTCTGCCTAGCAAGGGACTGGCTGAGATCTCAGGCCTTTCCAGCTGTGACACCCACTGTGGCTCTGATCCCAGGCTTTATGACTCTGCTGCTGCTACATCCCAGGGGACTGCCAAAGTGTGTGCAGGTCACGTCCCAGTGGGGCTCTGCTGACCCAGCCCTGAAAAATGGTTTACCCCTGAGTCATTCAGGCAACTGATATTGTTGAGAAACCACAGCGTGCAGGCCCTTGGCTGGGCATTGTGCCTGCTTCTGGGGACAGTCAATTGAATAAGACACTGCCCTCATCTTCAACATGGTTACAATCCTGTGGCAACAAACAATTAGAAGCCACTGGTTCTAGGACCTTAATTAAGAATTTCTCCTGATTACCGCTTTTGTTAAGAATTGACATGAGCACATCTCTGCCTAATCAGTCAACAAATATTTATTGAGCACCTACTATGGGCCAGGCTCTGTTTTAGGTACTTGGAGTACATCAGTGAACTTTTCTTGAGACAGGGTCTCCTTCTGTTGTCCAGGCTGAAGTACAGTGGTGCAAACACAGCTCACTGCAGCCTCGACCTCCTGGGCTCAAGCAAGCCTCGCACCTCAGCCTCCCGAGTAGATGGGACCACAGGGGTGTGCCACCACACCAGGGTGATTTTTATATTTTTTGTTAAGAAAGGGTCTTACTTACCATGTTGGTCTTAAACTCCTGGGCTCAAGTGATTTTCCAGCCTCAGCCTCCCAAAGCACTGAGAGGAGAGGCATGAGCCACCATGCTGGGCTGTGACCAATTTAATTCTAAGGCATTTCCCACTCCTACCCCCGTTCCTTGAACTCCCATCCTCCTTTGATCCTCAGTCAAGGCCAACTTCAAAAACCCCTTGGTAATCAGCTGGGAGCTTGCAGGCCCCAGACCTTCAGCAGCTTGTGAGAATGTCCCATGAGGAACATTTTTTTTTTGTCAAAAGAATGCCAAGAGTTTAATTACTGTATGGCCCATGGAGGTGATTTCCATTTATCAGCCGGAACCCAGACAGATCCTAGGAAGGCCCGTTGTGTAAGGCTGTGGCCGCCGTGGCCTGCTCTCACCAGTAAAGGATAACCCTGGGGCCTATGCCCCCAGCAGGGGCAGCAGGAATGCTTTGAATGCCTCCCCTGTGTGTGGCCTTGCGTTTTACCACCGGCTACAGCGGGTAGTTTAATTAATAAATGTCCACCGCTTGTCATTTATCATTAGCAAAACAGGAGGGGTTGGAGGTGGGGGCAGACGAGAGGGCAGGGAAGCTTTCTCCAAACAAGGTGCCCCGATAAATGAAAGCTTTACCCATCAGTCTCACAGGCGGGCTGCTGTTGCACAGCCCCACGTGGCTTTCCTCTGGTTCAGAGGCCAGTCTCAACTTTCTGAAGGGCTTTGCAGCAGCGGTAGGGGGTTTCATCTATAATTGTGTTTCCCCTGTCAAATCTCAGCAAAGGACTGTGTTGTGTGGTGCGGAGGAGAAAGTAGCATGTGCACCCAGGGGACTGGTTCCCATCGGGGCCACAGACTGAATCTCTATGGTGGCTCCAGCCTGAGGCTGGATTTTGTTTGGCTGCAGTGGCATTTGACAAATTGGAAAATTTTACATAAAAATTCAAGTTTCTGGCTTCCATTGAAAAAGCAAGGTGAGGCAAAACCAAGTCCTCTTTTTCAGTAGGGCAACAAGCAGCTGATGGTCAGCTTAGGCAGACAGGGCAGCCTTGTGAGGTTGTATGAGTTGTGCACTGCACAAAAGCACCTGGCAGAAGGGGCAAATGGAGGCTGAATCCGGGCCAGGCTGTCTTTCCAGCAGAAGCCCTGTAGGCAGGACATGGGCCTTCCACTTCCACCACCACCACCAATTCCTGCTGCTTTACTCACCTGCTCCATTCATTTACGTTACCTACCTGAGCTTGGTAAGCACATGGCGTTTTGATTTCTAGCATATATTCAGGGCATATATTTTGTCTTCTTTATGTGGGAAATGCCTCTCCAACCTTCAAGGCTCAGCTCAACTCATAGAAGTTTCCTGGTGGTATCCGGGTCTGTATTTTCTCAGTGGCAGCCCACACTGCTATTACAGCGCTCCACACACCCCTGTGCTCTAATTTGTTAATGGGTCCTGTTTCCTGCAGACTTTGAGCCCCTTGAAGATAGATCCTACCATTTCTACTTTTCCTCTGCCTGGCACATAACGGGCACTAGATCAGTAGGGCTGAGTGAATGGCTTTGTGGACAACTGTACCCCAGGCAAGGGAGGAAGGTAAGGAAGGGGTAATAAAGATTTTAGCTTTGGGGTTTTCAAAGACCCTAGACTCCTAGGATTCTTCTCTTGGATGCTCTATGGGGCACTTAAAAACCTGAGCCAAGCTGATTTTGGGATTTCCTCTGGCCAGAAGGCTGAGTGTTTAAGACTTTTCACATTCGCTTGTTGTGTTGTAAGGGGCTCCTAAGAGCTCAGCCTGGCCGCTGCCAAAACCACTGGTAAAAGAGCAGCAGACATGATGCAGCCGGCAGAGGCTGCAGGGAAGAGGGATGTCTGCGACTTCTGCAGAGCAGTTCTGGGGTCCTAGAACCTGAAACACATCCCCTCCCCAGAAATTTAGCCTGAAATTTCTTTAACCAAAATAAAAAGGTGAACCTTCCTTCCAATAATCAGAGAGGACTGAATGTGTTCTGCAAAGGAGAGACCCTCTGGTCTAAATTATTTCCTACTAACGTGTAAATGATTGATAGAGGACTCTTTTTTTTTTTCTTCTAAATGCTAGTTCGGTGAGAGGGTAAAAAGAGGTATAAAAGAGCAACACCGAGGCAGGTGGATCATGAGGTCAGGAGTTCGAGAACAGCCTGGCCAGCGCAGCGAAACCCGTTGCTACTAACAATATCAAAAATTAGTCGGGCGTGGCGGCGGGCACCTGTAATCTCAGCTATGCGGGAGGCTGAGGCAGGAGAATCGCTTGAATCCAGGAGGTGGAGGTTGCAATGAGCTGAGATTGTGCTATTCCACTCCAGCCCGGGAGACAGAAACTCCGTCTCAAAAAAAAAAAAAGCATCGAGCCCTCTCATCCAGTCTTTCCCAACTCGTCCAGAAGCTCGCGGCCGTGGGCGTTCCCAGTTCGCGCTCCCGTCCCCTCCCGCCCGCTGACTCGCCGCTTCCTCTGTGGCCTCAGCGCCCCGAACCCGGGACTGCATTTCCCCCAGGCGCCGCGGCCAATGAGGGGCTGAGGATTTGGCGGCGCGGCGCCCGGAGAGTCCGGGATGGGGGGCTTTGTGGGCGGCGGCGGCGGCCAGCATGGAGGCGGAGGACCAGGGCTGTGCACAGGTGGCTGCGGAGACACGTGCGATTTCCGAGCCGATCGCCGGGGACCCTGCTGCCCAGGCCCGGCCGCCAGTCGTAGGCTCCTCTCTGGCGGCAGCGGCGGCGCGGCGACCCCGTCCCTCCCTCCCTTCCCAGCCCCCTCCCGAGCCTTCCTCCTGCCGCAGCACGCTCGGCCCGGCCCGGCCGTGGCCCTCCTCGGTGTCCGTGTCTCTCCTGTGATCTCACTGACACGGCCGGGGCTTAGAACGGAACAGACGGAAGGCCAGATGAGAGAAAGGGAAAGTTAAGAAAGCTGGAGCAGAACAATGGATTGTTCTTTCTCTTTCATGCAAGGGATCATGGGAAACACAATTCAGCCACCACCTCTACTCATTGACTCCACCAGCATCAGGAGGATGCCTTTGATAACAACAGCGACCTTGCTGAAAATGGTGAGCAGACACCATCCGAAGCTACCTTGCAGCAAAACTTTCAGTACCCACCGACACCCTCCACTCACAAGTGGCTCTCCACCATCAATCAGCGTGTGTGAAACTCTATCCAAATACCAGTCGTATAGTCAATATCCTAATGGGTCAGCCAATGGCTTTCGTGCAGTTAGAAACTTTAGCTCCGCTGACTACTACTCTTCAGAAATTCCAAACACAAGACCACATGAAATTCTGGAAAAACCTTCCCCTCCACAACCACCACCTCCTCCTTCGGTACCACAAACTGTGATTCCAAAGAAGACTGGCTCACCTGAAGTTAAACTAAAAATAACCAAAACTATCCAGAATGGCAGGGAATTGTTCAAGTCTTCCCTTTGTGGAGACCTTTTAAATGAAGTACAGGCAAGTGAACACACGAAGTCAAAGCATGAAAGCAGAAAAGAGGGAAAAAAGCAAAAAGCATGATTCATCGAGATCTGAAGAGCGCAAGTCACACAAAATCCCCAAATTAGAACCAGAGGAACAAAATAGACCAAATGAGAGGGTTGACACCGTATCAGAAAAACCAAGGGAAGATCCAGTACTAAAAGAGGAAGCCCCAGTTGAGCCAATACAATCTTCTGTTCTAACAACAGAAGTGTCCACTGGTGTTAAGTTTCAGGTTGGTGATCTTGTGTGGTCCAAGGTGGGAACCTGTCCTTGGTGGTCTTGTATGGATTAAAGTGATCCCCAGCTTGAGGTTCATACCAAAATTAACACAAGAGGTGCCCGAGAATATCATGTCCAGTTTTTTAGCAAGCAGCCAGAGAGGGCATAGGTTCATGAAAAATGGGTACAGGAATATAGAAGTCATCAACAGTATGAAGAATTACCAGCTGAGGCAACCAAACAAGCAGCAGTCACTCAGAAAAAAAATGATTCAGAAACTCCAGCCTTAGAGAGAATATGCTCAATGGGATATTGGCATTGCCCATGCAGAGAAAGCATTGAAAATGACTCCAAAAGAAAGAATAGAACAGTACACTTTTATTTATATTGATAAACAGACTGAAGAGGCTTTATCCCAAGCAAAAAAGAATGTTGTCTCCAAAGCCAAGTTAAGAAAAACCTGGTGATCAGGATCTGTGCTGAATCCTTAGCCAGAACAGACCAGTGCAGAGGAGGCGGCCTCCTCACTCTTACGAACTGACATTCACACAGCCAGAGGCAGCACACAAGTGTGGAAAAGGAAGAGCCACCTCTTGTTAAAATAGCCTGGAAAACTGCAGCAGCAAGGAAGTCCTTACCAGCTTCCATTACAATGCACAAAGGGAGCCTGGATTTGCAGGCTCCAGCTGTGAAAATTGAACAAGTGTTTGCTCTTCAGAATGCTACAGGTGACGGGAAATTTATTGATCAATTTATTTATTCAACAGAGGGAACTGGCAGCAAAACAGAAGGAAGTCTCAGGGGGCAAGACCGGCTTATAATTTCTACACCAAACCAGAGAAATGAAAAGCCAATGCAGAATGTATCATCTCCTGAAGCAACATCTGGTTCTACAGTCTCAGTAGAGAAGAAGCAATAGAGAAGATCAATTAGAACTCATTCTGAATCAGAGAAGTCCACTGAGGTTGTGCCACAGAAGAAGATAAAAAAGAAGCAGGTTGAAACAGTTCCTCAGGCTACAGTGAAGACTGGATTACAGAAAGGGTCAGCGGACTGGGGAGTGCAGGGCTCTGTCAGATTCAGTGACACAGCTCCATCTCCGCAGCGACTGAGGGAACTGTAGACTGAGATTCCTGTACAGTTTCATCCCAGAAATTTCATATTTGTAGTCTCCATGCAAGATTTTTTTGTCGGCAGCTTGATAAACAGTTTCTTTGTTTTCGATTTTGATTTTGCCAATCATTATTATTGGCATTTTCTTGCCTGGTTTCTTCTTCAAGACTGAACAATTGCTTTAGCATTCAAATGATTTTTGTTTTCAGTTTGAGATGGTGGGTACAGCTTAAATCAAATCATGGGTCCAGCCTAAAAACCGCTATTTAACTTACACTGATCAATTTCAACATGCATTGTTTTTGTTTTGTCTTTTAAAATAAAGCATGATTTTTTTTTTTTTTTTTTTT
>NW_016107888.1:306930-331878 GCF_001604975.1 Cebus imitator | reverse complement strand
AAAAAAAAAAAAAAAAAGCAAGAAATTCTGAAAGGGAGTCCCACAAAGGGAAGTGTGGAATTTAGGAAAGACGGAAGTTAGCTCAGGATTTCCCTTGGAGCCTGGGGACGGGGAAATTGTATTGAGATAAAGGAGCACCAGGACCGTCTGCCTGGAGCTGACTCAGAGACCTCTGAGTAATGACTTTAAGGAGGAGGGCAGGCAAGACCCACTGAGGGTACCAGAAACAGCAAAATTGGGTGGGTAGATACATGGTCTATGGACTGGGGTAGAAAAAGGGAGGATACAGAAGACAGTATTTACCCCACACACATTTGCCGTGGACTTACTATGTACAGGCAGCCATGCTGCGTTCTGAGTTCAGCCTCCTGTTACAGAAGTTTCATCAGAGCCCGACGGGAGGGTAGATTTCCACAAGCCCATTAATGTGCGGTGTGTTTTGGGCTCAAACCCTGAAGGCGCCTTGAAAAGGCTTGCAAGCTGGCGGTGTAGTCCCCTGTCTGAGGAAGGATACCGCAGGCTGGGAATGGCTCCAACACCTTGCTCAGGGTGGCCTCCCGGACTCCATTATTTTACATTGCAACCCCGAGCACTTCTAATCCCTTGTCCTATTTATCTGAGCACCACTTGCCCCTTTCTGACATATGTTTTATTTATCTATGTGTATATTGTCTGTTTCCCCAAGTAGAACGCTTCTCCATAAGGGCAAGGGTCGTTTTAAATCAACTTAATCGAGGGATCATTTACATATAACAAACTGTATTAGCCCGGCACGGTGGCTCACGCCTGTAATCCCAACACTTTGGGAGGCCAAGGTGGGCGGATCACGAGGTCAAGAGATCAAGACCATCCTGGCCAACATGGTGAAACCTCATCTCTGCTAAAAACACAAAAATCAGCCAGGCATGGTGGCACATGCCTGTAGTCCCAGCTGCTCAGAAGGCTGAGGCAGGAGAATCACTTGAACCCAGGAGGTGGAGGCTGCACTGAGCCGAGATTGTGCCACTTCACTCCAGCCTGGTGACAGAGCAAGACTCTATCTCAAAACAAACAAAAAACTGTATCCATTTATCCATTTACCATTTAAAGTGTACAATTCTGAACTGCAGGACGTTAGGGTGTATATGGATATATGTGCCTGTACAGCTACCAGCACTACCACGATTCTGAACATTTTCCACCACCCCCAAAGTTGCAGTCATCCCCATTTCTCCCATTTCCCACCCCGCACCCACCCCAGGCAGCCACGGATCTGCCTCTTGTCACTATAGCTTAGATTAACAGCAGGGATTTTTATCTGTTTTATTTCTCTGTCCCCAACACATCAGATGGTGCCTGGCACATAATTGGCACTCAATACAGACTTGGTGAAAGACTGAATTAATGGATGGGAAATCAGATTAAGATCTGTCTTTGGGCAGCTCAGAGCCCAGTGGAAGAGACAGGTGAAAACAGTTAGAGCCTCCACAGGTGCTCTACAGGGAGTGAGAGAGTGAGGATGCCCATGATGGAGCTGCAGAGTTTGAGATCCCTGGCATCACATGGATTTAAGCTCAAGGACCAGCTCCATTTCTCACTGCTTTACAGTCTCAGGCGAACCCCTACCTTCCTCTGAGCCTCTTTTCTCTTCTGTAAATCCTGTGTAAGAGCAGTACCCACCAGACAGTGCTGTTAAAGGATACAATGGGAGAACGCTTGCCAAGGGCATAGCACAGTGTCTGGCACACAATCCATATTCAACAAACCTTAGCTACTGATATTCTTGGCCATTGGAAGAACATGGGGCCGGGCACAGTGGCTCACACCTGTAATGTCAGCACTTTGGGAGGCCGAGGTGGGTGGATCACCTGAGGTCAGGAGTTTGAGACTTCCCGGCCAACATGGTGAAATCCCGTCTCTACTAAAAATACAAAAATTAGCTGGGTGTGACAGCAGGCGTCTGTAATCCCAGCCTCTCAGGAGGCTGAGGCAGGAGAATCGCTTGAACCCAGGAGGTGGCAGTTGCAGTGAGCCGAGATTGCACCATTGCACTCCAGCCTGGGTGATAGGAGCAAAACTCCATCTAAAAAAAAAAGAAAAGGAACATGTCTGAGGACCAGCTCTGTAATATGAGTAAGATCAGATTCTTGATTTTTGAAGGTAAAGCCAGGGAGAGAGGCAGAAGCTGAAGTCAAGATCAGCTGGTTTATGCTGCAGTAACAAATGATTCCGGGGTCCCAGGGGCCTCAAGCACTGAGGTCAAGTTCATTTCTCTCTCACACTACATGTGTGCTGCTCCACTCCTGTGCCAGGCTGGCAGCGTGTTTTCTGACTGGGGCGCTGCCATCCTTGTAGCAGAAGGAAGAGAGAACATGGTGAGCCATGCTTGGCTTTGAAAGTTTCTGCTCCCCAGTAACTCACATGTCCCACTTCACTGGCCAGCACCAGTCATGTGGCCAAGCCTGAGTGAGGCCAATGGGTCAGGGAAGTGGAATCCTTCTCCAGAGAGGAAGAGGACATATCTGTGGGCAGTGGTACTGCGCACCACAGGCAGGCAAGCAAATCATTACAGGGTGTGAGAAGTACCATCTACTCTACACGGTGCTAGGAAGGGAAATGGGCTGACTCTGCTTGGAAGACAGATGTCAGGCAGGGAAAGGGGAAGTCAGGGAAAGCTTCATGGAAGAGGTGATGTGTATTTGGGTCTTGAAGAAGGAGTAAGAGCTCACTAGGCAGAAAAAAAACAAGGGAACATTTAGGCAGGATGAAAAGGTAACTGTCAAGAATAAAATTGTGAAAGTCTGGGGTGGCTCTCCGTGGCAGGAGCATCTGCTACAGGGGCTGGCTCTGGAAAGGTGGACTGGACCAAGACGGGTCTTTGATCATCAGACTAAGGATTCCGACTTTTCCCAAAGGGTGATGGATGGACAGGCACTGAGGTTTCTGAACTAGGAGATATGATTTTGAGCCCTGGAGTGGCTGGATGGAGGGATGTTTTCATCCTAAGCGCAGAAAAGTAACCAAATAAAAGGGGGCCCCAAATCAGAGGAAAATCCCCAGGAAGAGATGAGGTTTTCTACCCGAGAACCCAGATAGGAACGGTCCCCCGGGGAGCAGGCACAGCTCGCTGGCAAACGCCGACCAGGGCGCGGCAAGGCCAAGCCGAGCCCCGCGGACTCGCCTGACCCCGCGCCCGCCCCGCGCGCCGGGAGAGAGCCTCCTCCCGGCCCCTGGAGACCTGGCGTGGCGGATATTTGTCTGTGATACGATTGTAATTTGGGCCCCTTCTGGCCGCAGTAAATTGTCCTGTTTGCACAGCGCCAGGCTGAAATAGCGCGGCGCGCGCGCCAGGAAATGAGCTCAGGGCCCAGGGCCACGGAGAGCGCGCTGCAGCCGCCCTGGCGCTCCCGGCGCCCGGGCCAGCCCGCGTGGGGGCGGAGCTGCTATTTTTTCATTTGACCGACTTAAACAGGTAATTTGAATTATGAGCAAGAAAAAGTGCCCAAGGCGCTGTCTGCCACCGAAAGCTCAGAGAAAAGTGGGAGATGCTGGCATGGGGACTGGGGAGGCTGCAGCATCTTCCTTCAGGGGCCGCGGTGGGAGGTCGGGGAGGAAAGGAGGCTCAGTCTGAGACGTGCTGCCTCTGGCACCTCCCACGAGGCAATAAGGAAAATCAAAACCCCTGGTGACAAATTGCGATTTTACAAAAATAATTTCATAGTAGAAGGACTCCACAGCCATGGAAAAGAACATTTGAAGCACAGTTACATCCGCCCTACTGTCCCTTGCAGGTAACAGCTATTTCCATTTCTCCAGGTTCTGGCCGATCTTCACCCCTGCACGTACATGGATTTGTCAGCATCGCCATGATCACAGCGTATTGACAATCCTGAGCGCCTTTTTTTTTCCCCAAATACTTTTATTTTCTAAACACTCTTTCTTGTTGCTACACAATTTTCAATTTACCATTTTTACTAGCAGGGGAACATTTCATTGGATGGATGTATCATCATTTATAGGACCATCCCTCTATGTTGTCTGGGGAAGGTGTCTCCACTTTTTCCCTATCATAGATAATACCCCAATAAATGTCTTTGTAGATACGAAATGGTTCTCTCTTCCTTGTGAACTGATTAATTCCCAGGAGGAAGATTATTGGGCCAAACGTTATGAACATCTTTATGTCACTTGATATTACTGCCAAATTGCTTTCCAAAGCGATTGTCTCTGATAATTTACGGGTTTAAAAGAAGGAACTAACCCAGTGTGTACACTGTACGTTCCTACACACACACAAAGGGCACCACCTCGGGGCTCAGAGGAACAGGTGCTTTGGGGCAGCTCTGAGGAGGGCGGGATGGGGTGCAGGGGAAAGGGCACGCGGAGGTGTGGGTGCTGGGCTCCATCTCACCCTGGTGTCAGTACTTTCTGGAAGGACAGGCTTCCTGGATTTTTGGACTCCCTCCTTTGTCCTCTCTTCTGCTTCCATCGGATGTTTAGCCCTATCACTCTCAAGCCCCCATCTCACTGTCCGCCCCCCGGAGTCCTTCCTGCCAGCGCTGCCTGGAAACTGGCCCACCCTAGGCCCTGAAATAGTGTGATGTGCTGAGCCAGCTTTAGTATGAAATGGGAACTGCTGGCATCTTTGGCTTCTTGTCATCTTTGTGTTTTCCGAGAGGGAATGCTAACCCCTGGATGAGGTTCAGGAGGGGAAGCTGGGCCGTGCCCCCAGGTGTTACCCTGGGAGAGGCTGTCTTCCTTGCAGCTGCTCCTCCAGTCACTGCCAGGTTTGGCTCTGGTGGAATCTTCTGTATTTACAAAGATCAAGTCTGGGAGATGAGGCCAAAGACAAAGCACCTGTCCACACTCCTTACACTATTCAATTTGCGGATGTTGTTCCTCCCACAATTGTTTTGGTATCACCCCAGCTGACAGCTGACATCGTGGACATTTTTTTTTTTTTCCTTTCCTGGCAACACTGTAGGAAGAAAGCATGTTCAGGAGACAATTGACCAGAGGGAAAACAGACTTGATTTCTCCTCCTCTATAGCAACCCATGTGTTCTCGGGACAAATCACTTAGGGAATGTGGGTCCCAACTTTACTGACAAGATGAGGTTCTGGCTGGAGCAGCCACCTCATTGCTGTCCCTAGGACCCAAAAGCCCTTGGGAGTTTCTCATGCTCCTGAGTCCTCCTCCCATGGCTGTGCCATGGAGATGTGGGACAGAAGGTGCCCTTGGCAGGAGGGACTCTGAGGAATAGACAGTAAGGTGGGGGCTGACCTGGGAGTGACAGGTCTGAGCATCAGACAGGAGAAGGACAGGGCAGGATGGGGAGTCTGAAAACTACCTGCCAAAGAGAGCTCTGACCCAGACACACAGGGCATTCCACTGTCCCTCAGGCTCTCCTGTCTCCAGAGATGCAGACTGCTTCCTCAGGGGCTGCTGGGAAGCCCCCCGCTTTATCACTGGACGGTGTCACACTCAGAATCTAGAATCACCCCTCCACCCAAACCACCAACCTCAGTCCCAGGATCAGGCCTGCTCCTCTGGCTCTCTCCCCTTAGGTGACACTCACACCCTGTTGGCTGCCCTGCCTGCCAGGACAGAAGAGCCATCACTGTTCAGCTGCCTGGAGATCTCGGTACTGGTGCCAGCCCTCAGCCTCAAGAGGCCCTTCATGGTTTCTCCCCTGAAGTTCCTCAGCCCCACGTGCAGACAGAAGCCCACGTTCGGGGAACTGCCCAGTTGGGTAATGGGTACATGTCCTTGGGCCCCACTGGATGAAAATGAATGTAGAATGAGCGGCCCAGCCATTCACTCTTAGGTTGGTCTTTTCTTGCTTTGGCCCATTTTCCCATAAACGCTGCTGTGGTGGTTTGAACGTTTGTCCTCTCCAAAAGTCATGCTGAGGTTTAGTTGCCATTGTGATGTTGTTGGGAGGTGGGACCCTGCCCTCATGATGAGCGCATGCCCCGCAATATGAGTGAGTTCATTATCACAGGCCTGGGTTTGCCCTTTCTTGCTCCCTGTCTCTCCCTTTTTCCCTCTCTTTGCCCTTCCACCGTGGGACACCCTCTGCCATGTTATGATGCAAGAAGGAGGCCCTTATCAGATGCCAGCGCCTTGATTTTGGATTCCCCATCTTCAGAACCATGAGCCAAGTACATTTCTGTTTGTTATAAATTACCCAGTGTGTGATAATCTGTTACAGCAGCACAGAAAAGACTAAGATAACTGCCTACTAGCAGGCATTCTTTTCTACCACAACACTCAGCCATTTCCAACCCCTTCAGCTCAATCCCTAATCTGGAATATTGGCCCAGTGCCTCCAGTTCCTACAACCCAATTCATTGTGTAGTTTGTGATGGCACCACCCAATGAGGGCTCAAAGTCATCTCCTCTGGGTGCCTGGAAGGCCCAGCTAAGCCCCACTTTACAACGTGGTCTTGTTCATGATGTCATGCATGGTCTGTCTTCCCATGGACCCCCTTGGGACCCTGCCCTCATCTTACACATCATTTGAACACCATGGTGCCCAGCCCAGGGCCTGCCTCTCAGCACATGCTCCGAAACATGTGTTCATCCATTTCCATTGTTCATCCAACCCTTCCTGCATCTGAATAGGCTCTTGGTTGCAAGTGACAGAAACCAACACTAGCTAAGAAGCAGCAAAGTGATTAACTGGAAGGGTATTTATGAGCAAAAGGAGTCCACAGGGAGGCTGGAGCATCAGGATGGGAACGGGCAAGGGAGGCCAGGGGACAGGAAAGCAGCCATCTTCAAGTCTCAGGAAGATGGGTTAGGGAGGCTGCCCAGCCCTGATCCTGCTGGCCACCACTACCACCCCTCGTGAAGACCACTGCCAAGTGTGAATTCTGAGCAAGACAGAGGAACATCCGATTGGCCAAGCCTGGGTCACATGTCTAACCCCAGATGGAGGTGGGAGGATGTGGCCTCTCCAGCTTCTGTGGTGGGGTCCCTGACTTCCCCCACCAGGCCTACTCAGTAAAAGATCCCACACCCCAATCTGGGAGGCTGAGCAGCCCCCCAAAAGACAAATGTCTGACAGTTACTGAGAATGTGTTCACTGTGTGCCAGGTGTTACCCGGGGCACTGAATTGTGAAGATGAGGAAGCAGGCCCTTGCCAGGCAGCTGGCTGAGAAAGCAATCCTTAGCTCCATTCATTGTTTGTGGGACACCTCTCCATGCCAGGCTCTTGCCCATGGGCTTTCTCAGACATCATCCCATTTAATCCTCACTGTGGCTGCAGCTGAATTAAAGGGGCTAATGAATGGTCAAGGGAGCAGCATCACAGAGAAGTGGCCATCTAGCCAGGGCTAAAATGGACTCAAGGAGGTTGAAAACAGACAAAGACCTTCCAGGCAGGAGGAACAGCATGTGTAAAGGCATGGAGTCCTGACAAAGTCAGAGAGGGTTCAGGCCATCATGGTTTCTTTGTGTGGCTGGAATATAGGGAGCAAAAGAGCCCTAGGTAGCTCATGTTAGCAATGAACAGGCCTTGAATAAAAACAGACAATATTTCTCAAACATATGGACAACGCCAAGCCCTCTATGAGGCCCGTTACATTCATCATCTCCCCCATCAGGCGAGCACTATTTTTATTTTGAAGATGAGGAAACTAGGAATAAGAGGCACTAAGTAACTTGTTCCAGGTCACACAGCTAGCAAATTGGTAGAGGCAGGATTTGAACCAAAGCTGTGTGTTCAACCACTGATGGTGCCAGAAGGAAGAGGAGGAGTCCCTACCTTAATCCTTTTTTAAAAGAGAATTATTTTTTGAGACAAGATCTCACTCTGTCACCCAGGCTGGAGTGCAGTGGTGTGATCATAGCTCAAGACAGCCTCAAACTGCTGGGTCAAGTGATCCCTTCACCTCCACCTCCTGAGTAGCTGAGACTATAGCTGTGTACCACCATGCGCATCTAATTTGTAAAATTTTTTTTAAGATGGAGTCTCGCTCTGTCACAAGGCTGGAGTGCAGTGGCGAGATCTCAGCTCACTGAAACCTCCACCCGCCGGGTTCAAGCAATTCTCCTGCCTCAGCCTCCTGACTAGCTGTGACTACAGGCATGCGCCACCATGCCTAGCTAATTTTTGTATTTTTAGTAAAGACAGAGTTTCACCATGTTGGCCAGGCTGGTTTCGAACGCCTGACCTCATGTGATCTGCCCACCTCGGCCTCCCAAAGTACTGGGATTACAGACATGAACCACAGTGCCTGGACTTTTTATTAATTTTTTGTAAAGACAGGCTCTTGATATGTTCCTCAGGCTGGTCTCAAACTACTGAGCTCAAGCGATCCTCCTCCTCCAACCTCCCAAAGCGCTGGGATTACAGGCGTGAGCTACCACACCCAGCCCCTTACCCGATCATTGCCAAAGACTGCATTTTGCAGGATTTCCTATCCCCCTACCTCCATGGAGAGTGGCCTCCGTAGCCTATGGGGTGTGGCTTGTCTTACCCTCACTCTACCAGGTCACTTCAAGGAGGCCATGGCAGAGCTAGCTCCTTTGCACCATGACATTAAAAACTCAATTTCCTGTTACCATTCTCAGTTTTGTATTCAGGAGAAAGGGACTGCCCATGCTGCATAGAACTTTTCATAGACAAGGGGAATTGTTAAAATGATAAAATACAGCCTCCTGCTTTTGGCTGTGTCATTTCTAGGCACTTCCAGCTAGAAGAACAGGTACAGAGCACACCCAGCATGGCAGCTTCATGCTTAGGGTTTGGCCCTAGGTCACCTGGGCTTGGATCCCTGCTGCCCCATTTCATAGTCATGTGACTTTGGGCATATTATTTAACCTCTCTGGGCCCCAGTTTTCCCATCTATAAAACAGAGAGTAACCACAGTGCCTGCCCATAGGGCTTAGGAGCTCTAGAGGAGATGTTGGTAAGTATCTGGCATGTAGTGAATGTCAAAAAAAAATAAAATAAAATACAATTTAAGGCAGGCACATTGGCTCATGCCTGTAATCCCAACACTTCGGGAGGCTGAGGTGGGTGGATCACTTCAGGTCAGGAGTTTGAGACCAGCCTGGCCACATCTCTACAAAAACAAAAGTTAGCTAGGCATAGTGACGTGTGCCTGTAATTCCAGCTACTGGGGAGGCTGAGGCAGGAGAATCACTTGAACACGGGAGGCAGAGGTTGCAGTGAGCTGAGATCATGCCTTTGCAGTCCAGCCTGGGCAACAGAGTGAGACTCTGTCTCAAAAAAGGAAAAAAGAAAAAAGGAAAAAAATGCAATTTGTTGGGGAGAGGTGGGGAGAAGTTTTGTTCCATTTAACACAGACCCTGTATTAACACAGACCCCTGGACCCAGCATTGTGCTGTGGTGGCGGGTGGGAAAATAAGCTCCCAGCTGCAGAAGGCAGCCAGGGTCAGGAGAGCATACCCTGTGAGGCCAGAGGAAGGAGACGCCTGCCCTGGTCAGGACTCAGGAAAGCTTCTTAGATAAAGTGGACTTTGATTCCAACTTTCAAGAATGTGTGGGGTTGAAAAACCTTGATAAGGGAGACACCATTGCCGGTGGAAGAAACAGCAGAAGTCAGGGTGTGGAGGTAAGAAACGGGGAAGGCCTTTCATACCGTCAGAACAAGGCTTCTCTTCAGTTCTAAGTTGTTTATTGCTTGTTCTGACGCTGTGAAAGGCCTGACAACTTCCCTAGCTCTTCAATGTCATGACAACAGACCCCTCCTGGCTCATCCTGACCACTGCGTTTCGCATACAGTAAGGTCAGAGATGTTCCTACATTGTTTGGCTGGTCCTGGGAGTTGGGTTAGGGTAGCTACTCCTCCACCCTGAGGGTTTTTCACCCTGTCTGGGTGCTCTCGAGCCAGACATATGTGTGAGACTCCAGAATACAACCCCTGTTCTGATCCAGAAAAGCCCAGATTGGGGCTGAAAGAAGGAAGCTTGAAGTGTGGATTTCAATCCCATCTCTGCCGCTTGCTGGCAAATGGCTTACCAGCTCTAACTCTTAATTTACTGGCCTACAAGATGGGAATAATAAAAATCATGCTCAGTGTCCGTTCTTCGGCACCCCAATTTCCCCTTGCCACTGTTCATAGTGTCTTGAAGAATAGAAAATCCAGGTCCCTCTTCTTTGGACAGAACTTCCTCTTGCCACCCCCATTGGAGAGCCAAGGGGCAGGCCTGTGATGTAGCCAGGGTTTTGAGTGGAGGGGATGGGGGATGGGAAAGACTCTCAGAGCACGTTTTCTTATTGGGGGTGTCTGGGAGAACATGATAGTCAAGATCCTGGGGTCTGCATGTGCTCACTGGGGCCTGTTTGTACCTAGCCGCTTCTCCAGCCTCCCCTTCCCTTCCGTGAGCACCTCCTCATTCCTCAGTAAACTCCCAGGTTGTATAACTTAGCCAGAGTCAGGGTCTACACGTTGCAATCAAACAATCCTCCCAAGACAGAACTCCTCCCCAGTTCATAGGCTTGTCATAGCAATTAAAGACAAACGCACGACTTGCACATTACAAGGGCACCAGAGATGGTGTTGTCAACATTATTGTTCTCCGTCCATCTTCACAATAACCCGTGCGTGAGGCAGGAGGTGTACCCATTTGACAGGTGGGAAAACAGAGGCTCGAAGAGATTAAGTGGCCCTCTCAAGTGCACTCACTAAGTGAAAGAGTGGGAACTCGATCCTAGATACGTCCGATTACAATGTCCCTGAGCCTTACGTGGTGCCTTCTACGCCAGTGCACCTCGCCAAAATGTCACTTGCGGCTGAAACCACATTGCCTTCCAGGATGATCAGCTATTGCACCAGCAACTCGGGCAGGAGCCAAGAGCACTGTGCTGGGGGAGCGTCCAAGCCCCCCACGTGAGCACGCCCAGCCCAGGCACTTGTCCCTGCTGTCTCAGGTAAAACTTTGGAAACCTCAACCCCTAATTACCGCCTGGCACAGGGCACCCAGTGGTTTCCGGATGGCTTGTATTGACTCGTTCAGTCTTCATAGTACATAGGTCTGAGCTAAATTTAAGCCCCGTCACAGACAATTTAACAGTTTTCTGTGGAGGGGTAATTGAATGGTAAACCGTAATTACCGATACAACTGATACCTTAATTCCCAAAACAATCTGTGGAGGTGTGTGGAATTCAAATCAGTCCAATTAGAATTCTATCTTCTCATAATAAAATACAGCATAATTGCTAATTGCCCCCTGGCTCAGCATATTTTAAGGCAGCAAGTTGGTTTTGTTTTTTAATATGGCTTTTGTTTTTAATTTTGGGCTGTTTCCCATGAGAGGGAAAGGATCCAGGCCTCTGTGCTTGGGGCAAGAGGCCCAGGAGAGGCCAGCTACACACAGGGTTCCACCGATGTCAGAGGCCCGGCTCTTGGCAAGGCTAGGATGAGCTCTGTCGACAGAAGCCACCTGAGCTGGAAATGACCTTTGGGTTTACCGTCCATTCTGAAGAGCACTGGAGTCAGAAGTTCAGAGTAAGGCTGAAGGATCTAGGGCAAGTTACTTCACCTGACTCGGTTTCGTGATCTTTCTCCGTGGGTTGTTGGGAAGATTGACACGGTGCCTGACACATGGTAAACACTCTAGAAATGGTAGCTGCTCTGTTAGTATAAATCCACTCACTCATTGACTCAGCAAATACATACTGAGTACTACATGTGCCAGGCAGCGTTTTGGGTGCTAAAGATATAACAGCAAACAAAACAGATGAAGCCCTGCCCTTTGTGGAACTTGAATTCCAGTGGGGAAAAATGATAATAGACAAATGAACACGTTAAAGAATCTGGCTCCTGGGAGAGGTCACGTGATGTGGTCAGAGAAGATGTCTCTGAGGAGGGGGCACCTGAGCTTATCAACCCTAGGAGCCTGAATTTACAAAGAAGGAAACTGAGTCTCAAAAGTTCAACTTTGGAGGGCCGGGCATGGTGGTTCATGCCTGTAATTCCAGCGCACTGGGAGACCAAGGCAGACAGATTGCTTGAGCCCAGGAGTTCAAGACCAGCCTAGGCAACATAAACAGACCCTGTCTCTACAAAAAATTTAAAAATTAGCCAGGCGTGGTGGTGCATGCCTGTAGTCCGAGCTATTCAGGAGGCTGAGGTGGGAGGGTCACTTGAGCCCAGGAGTTGGAGGCTGCAGTGAGCTATGATCCCGCCACTGCACTCCAGCCTGGATGACACAGTGAGACCCTGTGTCTAACGAAAAACAAAGTTCAACTTTGGACAGCAGGCACACACCACAGATGTTTAGGAGAGAGGGGCAGGAGGATAATCTTCAGGAGAGGGAGGAGCAACGTCGGTGGAAAGGCACTAGGTGATCAGGCAGCAGCCACCATGGAGAAGGCACAGGGAGCTGACCTGTTGGAATCGCAACTCTAGCTTTCGTCTGAAAGGCTCCTCATGATGACCTGGAGGTGGCTGTGGAGGAGAAAGCACTCCAGCAGTGGACCTGGAGAGACCCAGCTTCAGATCCTGGCCCTGGGTGACTTGCTGAGTGGCCCCAGACACCCGCTACATCTCTCCCAGGCTGCACCTTCTCTCCTGTAAACTGGGAACAAGAAGACCCAGGTCACAGGGTCCTTGGCAAGGTTGTGTGGGACCATGCATGTCAAGAACATGGCACACACTGGGTACTCAGCAAGTGCCCAGTCTCCTGAAACAGGCTGAAAGGAGGAGGGAAGCAACTTGTCCAGGATCACACAGTGAGTCATGGCAGAGAGTGGGCAAGGTTGGGTCCAGTGTTCTCACCCCTGACAGCCAAGAACACAGCTTCTCCAGCAGCCAGCTAGAGGGTCTTTGCAGGGCAATTGCTGACAGGAGCAGGCCAGAAAGGAAGTTTCAGTGGAGGAAGGATTAGGATCAAGCAAAGAGACACTCCTATTTGACACGCACCTGAGTTCGTGCAAAACAAGCCATTCAGATTTCAACTTCGCGCACTCATTTACTTTCAACAGTTAAGCATGTTGGAGACACCTCCTAGGAGCTACAGAGCTGGCTTGCGGGGTAAGGGGAGGCTGGAGGCATGGGAAGGAGGCTGTTATGGAAAGGAGACATATTTCCCCAGCACAACCCCCTCTGGCATTCCCAGACAGGCCCTCCCCTCCCCATTTGACAAATCCCACTTCCCAGCTGGGATCCAAGGGGTCTCCAAGATTAAAAATCTGGTCACCCACTGGTTACAGGGCAAATGGCTCCTATTACGAGAGGGTTCTAGGGGCCTGGGAACACAGCAAGGGGCAGGCAGGCGCCCCTGCTGATACTGTCTTACCCAGGGGCAGGCCCATTCACTGCCCACACAGAGGTGAGAGGTGGGGGCCCCATCTGGGGTCCCTGCACCTCAACAGTAATTACTGCTCTCTGGCTGGCCACTGTCCAGACCACCTTGTTGATGGGGACTTGGGTCCAGGCTGAACAGGGCTTGGCCCTACTGCTTGAGGACCCCCTTCCCACGACTGAGGCATGGGGGAGGGGTGGTGGTGGGGAGGGTTCAGACTCCAGCAGTCGAAGGAAGAAGCAGCGAGATTCAGGGACAGTGGATCTAGAAACTGGGATGGATAGTTTGGGCAGGCTCTTGGGGTTTAATTCATACTTATAGCCAAGGGACCCCCGGGTGCACCCTCAGAAGCCTTCTGGATATAATTCCAGACAGCTGGGTCCCCTAACGCATAACTACTGTGACAGTAGGTATAACTGGTATGTCGAAAAAGCATAGCCAAGGCAGGCAGATTACGAGGTCAAGAGATCGAGACCATCCTGGCCAGTATAGTGAAAGGGCATCTCTACTAAAAATACAAAAATTAGCCGGGCATGGTGGTGCGCACTTGTAATCCCAGCCACTCGGGAGGCCGAGACAGAATTGCTTGAAGCCAGAAGGCAGAGATTGCAGTGAGCTGAGATCACACCATTGCACTCCAGCCTGGCAACATAGCAAGACTCTGTCCCCTGCCCCTCCAAAAAACAAAAAGAAAAAGCATAGCTTCTAGGATCATCAAAACACAACTTTATTCTTATCTCCTACCTTCCTTTAGACTTTCTTCAGTGACAGTAATCTCTCCTGTTTCTGAATTGGAACTCCCTCAGGCCTGTAACTTTTCTACTCACTCTTAGGTAAAAGAGAGTCCTGAAGTCACTTTAAGTCACAAGAGCCATCTCAATGCTGATGCTGGAATGTTCAGTCCAAGAGAGTGACCAAAGCTGAACCTGATTTGGTGACACACTTTCCCTGTCCCGGGTAGGCAGCCTGCAGTGGGAGGGGAGACCAGTGGGCTTTTCCGCGGTTTCTCAGCAGTGCTGTTCCCAGCCGGGTCTTGAGCTCCCTAGGGTGGAGCCTGGGTAGAAGGAGGCGTAGGCCAGGGCAGTCCTACCCTGGGAAACAGGCTTTGGGTCTCTGGCTGGCCTTGGTCTATGTCTAACACCAGCTCTTTAGGCCTTGGTTAGGAGAAAGTGTCAATGAATTTCTTCGGCTTCATGCAATATTCCTGTAGCAAGAATGGTCCCTTAGAGTAAAAATGACTAAAACAAGACCATATCTACATTCGTACTCTGACACAATTCTCACTTATTCTGCAAACTCTGATTGAAGGTCCATATGTGGTTAACGCTGGGTTAGCCCTGGAGATGCAGAAAACGGAGCCTCGCTGGGATGTTTGATGCCCTTGGCTCAGTCACCCATTTCACAATGACCAGAAGCTCAATGACACCCAGGTGAATAAAGACTTATTTTTATCCCTGTTTAGGCAATAACCAGGAAGCATGGGCTTACAGTCTAGAGAATGCTTCCAAAGACCACATCTTCAGCAGTACCTATTTTACTGATGGGGAAATGAGCCCCAGAGAGTTTAACTAATGTGCCTAATGATATTTAGTAAGTGACAAGGTTTAGACTCTAACCAAGGTCTCCTGGTCCTAACTTCAGAATCCTGTGCCTTTAAGACCACAATCTGACTCTCTTTTGTTGTCTGTGTATGAGAAGAGTGAAGCAGGGATCTGAGTACATGAGAACTAACCAGGGAGGAAGGAGAGGCAGGCTAAATTCTTCCCCAGGATCAGCAGAAAGCAGCCAGGGCTCAGATACTCACTGTGGCCAGGGAAGCTGCAAGGTGGATTCAAACTCCAGATATTTGAGAAATCATGTAAGCCCTCCAGTACGGTGATATTTTTGGTGAGAGGAAGATGTAAGGAACACTTAAGATTTGGAATTGTTAGGAGCCGTGAAAACACTACTTGAAAGCTGAGGGGAATAACAGCATGATGCCTGTTGGCAGCTCCCAGCTCACATTCATCCTCTCAGTCACCCCTACATTAGGAGAGTTTATTTTCCCAAGAGTTCAGACAGAAGTCCCAGAATAGATCCTCATTGGCTCAGGTGGGTCACATGTCCCTCCCTAAACCTATCACAATAGCTATAGGATTTGGAGCTCTGATTGGCAAGGCCTGGGTCACATGATTGATTTGGAGCTGGCAAGGTAGGGTAAGCTCCCCTGTCCTACTTATAATGTGGGTAGGGAAGAGCTCTTCAAAGAAGAATGGGGAAGGGAAAATGGGAAATTAGATAAGAAAGAGGACTTTGTACCACCAAAGGATTTCTACTTTGTAGATTGGCCGTAGGAGCCTACAAATGCTTTCACATGGGGAAAGACGTAGTCAATGTTGGGGTTCAGGAAGGTGAATCAGGCAGCTGAGAAATTGTTGCTACCTGTGACTTTTAGTCATTAGGTGTCAATTAAATGTGCATAGTGTCTGCTGGGTACAGAGCTGTAATCCCAGCACGTTCAGAGGCCAAGGCAAGTGGATTTTTGTCTGAGCTCAGGAGTTTGAGACCAGCCTGGGCAACATGGCAAAAGCCAGTCTCTACAAAAAATGCAAAAATTAGCTAGGTGTGGTGACACCGCCTGTGGCCCCAGCTACTTGGGAGGCTCAGGTGGAAGGACTGCTTGAGCCCAGAGGTTGAGGCTGCAGTAAGCTGAGATTGTGCAGGACACTCCAGCCTGAGTGAAAGAATGAGACCCTATCTCTAAAAATAAAATAAGCATGCACAGTATCTATTAATGTAAATTACTTGGCAATATGGGCAGTGATTAAGAGGGTAAAATCTGGTTCCATCACTTACCAGACTTTGAAGAAGTTATTTAACTTCTCTTTGCCTCAGTTTCCTCATCTGCAAAATGGGGACAGTAACAATAACTGCTCCTAGGTTTGTTGTTCAGGTTAAATAAATTTATATACCATAAGGCACTTCAAGAAGGGGTAGTCAGAGTGTTTGCTTCCATTCCCAGGAGCTGGGAGGCCTCACCCAGGAGCTGGCGGAGCCTCTGGCCCTGGCTGCGCAGACCTGACTAGCCTGGGCTGGCTGCAGTAGCTGGCCCTGAGCACTGACCCACTCGCCCACTGCCCTCGGAAGCCTCACTTGGCTGACAAACAGGAAGGTGGCAGGGCTGCCTGCGTGCCCCTGCCGCCCCCACAGCCCTGTGTCTGGCCCCAACCCTCATCTCTACTCGCAGCTGCGGTGAACTTGGATGGTGCTACTGTCACCGCAAACCACAGTCCATCACGAATTGCCGTGTGGTGAGTAGTGAGCACATTTATAATTGATGAAATCAGGGGGCGAGAGCTCATTGCTGAGATGATCGGTAAACAAAACCCTGGTCCTTTGGTGCGGGGGGGGGTGTGCTTGAGAGTAAACAGGGGGACAGGAATGGGGGTTCAACTCCCCTGGAGAGTACATGATAGGTCTCACCCACCAGCTTTTGCTTTTAGTATTAAACTTATTTTGAAGAGCTTCAATCCCATAGAAAAGTTGCAAGAATATACAAACTCCCATAGATTTTTTTTTTTTTTTTAAGACCAGGCCTGAGTCTGTCATCCTGGCTGGAGCACAGTGGTGCAATCCTAGCTCACTGCAGCCTCGAACTCCTGAGCTCCTGTGATCCTCCCACTTCAGTCTCCCAAGCAGCTGGGACTACAGGCATGCACCACTATGCCCACCTAATTTTTACATTTTTTTGTAGAGATGGGGTCTCACTATGTTGCCCAGGCTGGTCTCAACTTCTGGCCTCAAGTGATCCTCCTGCCTCAGCTTCCCGGAATGTTGGGATTTATTTACAGGTGTGAGTCACTGCACATGGCCTAATAATTATATTCTTCAGTCTTTTCTTATTAGTCTATTCTTAGTCTTCTGATTCTTCTTAGTCTCATTCTGCAGAGATCATGACCTTCACCCCTAAATACTTCAAGGACGTTCTCTATACCTATAAGAATGACTAACTTCAGGACATTTAACATTAACACAATGCTAATATACAGTCCATGTTGAAATCCTACTAATTATCCAATACTATCCTTTTTAGCCACCCTTTTTTCCCATTCAAGCCTGATTAGCCTTTCAATAGTCAAGGTCCCAGGTAATTGTCACCCTTGGTCCCCCACCCTGCTGCTGGCTAGAATCTCACAGTCAGGTAGGAGCGATGAAGTCAGGTCAGAAAACAAGGCCAAGCTTAGGATAACAACTGAAGCCAGATGTAGAATCTGGCTAATGTCTGGGAGCCCTGGAAGCTGTTTCCAGAAGGTCCCCAGGGATGGGAGCCCAGGTGAGCAGGGAGAGGGGCATGGAAGTTCTTACTGGGAGCCCAAGGGAGACAGGAGGCTCCCATACTCTGTCACAGCAGCCAATCCCTGGGCATGGGCAGGTGGTGGCAGGAGAGATGTTAGGAAGACAGGGAGGAGACCATAACATTTCAGGCACAGAAGCCGGCAGAAGAGAGACAGCTCTCCGTATAATGTCATCGCATAATGCTAATTGGTTAGTCTGTATATTTACTTAACAAATGTCTATTGCACCCTTACTATATGCCAAGAACTATTTTAAGTGCTGGGAATGCAGACCCAGTTCCAGCCCTAAGGTGTTTATGTTCTATTGGGAGATGGGACAGTTTGCATTGTTGTAAAAACAGTCACCCCCTCACCCCTCCTGCTCCCCTTCACAACAGGTGTAAGAGAGTAAACTTGCCCACTCCACTGCTATTACACTTGGCCATGAGACTTCTTTGGCCACTAGAATGTTAGCAGTGTGTCATGATCACCCTTAACCGTGCTGTGAGGTTTGGCTTGGCTTTTAAGTTCCTGCCATTCTCCAGGAGAAGCACGTGGCCCAGGGAGCTGCTGGTCCAAGGAGAATGGAGAGAGACATGGAGCCAACCCAAAACCAAGCCACAGCCTGGAGCTGCCCTGCTCATGCTGACACATAGACTCACAAATAAGAAAGATCAGCACTTGTTGTTTGGAGCCTCTGAGTATCAGGGTGGCTTGTTACACAGCATCATTTTGACAGTAGCTGACTAAGATGGGTGGAGACAGAATATAAACAAGCCAACTAACACATCTGTGATGTCAGGATAGGAACAGGAAGACAAAAAAAGCAGGAGAAGAGGAAAAGAGTGGTGAGTGCTGTTATAGATAGGGCAGCCAGGGGAGGCCGCTGATAAGGGAGCAGAGATCTGAAGGAAGCGGGGAAGGGAGTCGTGTGGTTTTCCAGGGCAGGGATTTCTCAAGGAGGAAACAGCAAGCATGTAGGTCCCCAGGCAGGCACGTACTGAGCCCAGGTGCAAGCCTGTGTGGCCGGAGCAGAAGGAGCCAGCGGGGCCAGGGTGGGGTGATAGGAGATGGCTCAGAGAGAAGGCTGGGGCCAGATCCAGTGGGAAGGACTGGGACATTTCTTCACATCGTCTCGTGTAACTTGTTCCTAGCTGTCTGAGGAAAGAGCGGACATGCAGAAAAGTTGCTGGTTGAGCTCTCTGGTTTGGGATTAGCACTGGCAGTGCCACTGTTAGCCACATTCAAGCCAGGGTTCCAGGGGCCTTCTCTCAGCCTCATGCCCCTGCTTTTCCTTGAGATTCTCCCCTCTCTTGTCCCCTCCCTATCTTGGCTCTCTGCCCACCTCCCAACACCTTCAGCTCCCCTTCTGCTCCCCTCCTAAGTCTCCTGGACCTTCCTGGCTCTTAACCCTCAACCCTCAACCCTCAGCCCCTTCAGCTCTCAAGGTGGGGACCACTCCCACCTCTCCAACCCTGTTCCAGAACCCTGGGCATTCTGTCACTAGCTCCCTGCTTGGTCCTGTCCCCCACAGTGGTCCTGTCCCCAATGGAGCAAAAGGGCCTGTGGTCCTTTCACACTGGGCATGCCTCAAACTGAGCCCATCACCAGGGAAGGGCCCTCAGGGGACTATCTGAAACCTGGGGAACTTCTTAGATCCCTCTACAAAGTAGAGCCAGTGGCCCAGCCAGTGGCTCCATTTTCCTAAGATACTGATTTCGACATGTCACCCCCAGCCTCCTGTCTTGGATGGGGGCTCTTCTCTATGGGATGAAGGAAGCCTCCTCAGCCCAGCACTGAAGGTCTTCTCTCGTCCCATCTCAGCTTGACTTTGCGCCAGCTCCTACCGCCAGCCAAGCTGGACTCCCTCCCTCCCCATGCCTCAAGCACACTCTGCTTCTACGTCCTTACTCAATCAGGGCCCTTTGCTCAGTGGGTGTTTGCTGAGGCCCTACTGTGTGCAGGCGCTGTCCGGGGTGCTGGGCACAGAGGGGCAGCTGGCAGACTTATATTCATAGAGCCCACTCTGGTGCCTCCCTGCGCCTCCCCGTCCTTCCCTTCCCTCAGGCCGGCCACCTACAGCCTCCATGACCAATGCCTCCCTGCTCCTTGATCACTGGGCAGGTAAGCATACCTTGCCTTGTGTCTGATCGTTCTTTTAAATGAAGATTTCCATTTTTAATGATAGAAGTGACACATCCGCATTGTGAAAAATACGGAGAGCATGGAAAAGAAAGAAGCCAAAGAAATTATATAATCTGGCTAAGAACATACAGAAGCCTCTCTTAAAAAGAGGTGTCCTCAGCTGCTCGCCTTCAATACGCCTTCCTCGCAGAGGAGGCAGCCTTGATTCCTGGGTGGGAAATGCCAAAAATGACGGAATCAAAGCCTTTTCTGGAAGTGGGCAGAGATTTCTAGGGGTGGGGAAGAGAGAAGAGAGAACTTAAGAGAATTGAGCTCTTGATGGAATGTGGGGGTAAGGGGCACAGAGAAGAGAGCCGGAGACCTAGAGGTCTAGGAGAACATGTTAAAACTGAGGGCCAGGGCCCTGGGAAAGGAGCCCAGAAGCCCCGGCTCTTTCCCTACTTGCTGGCTGTGTCCCTGTGACCTTGAGCGAGCCCCTTGGTCTCTCTGAGATGCCGTATTTTCCCTTTGTAACGTCTGACACAAACGGAAGAGCATGCTGCTGTCCTGGGTAAGCCCCTCGTCTGGGTCCTGGCTCTGGTCTGCTACTGAGCTCTGGAGGACAAGGGTCACATTTACTCCAGTTTCTCTTCTGCACGCCCCAGTGCCCACCACAAGCGCAGTGGGAATGTGAACACATTTATTATACACCTTGTGCATGTGGGACACTCTGCTGGGGTCTCACACATATGACTAGAAGGAACTTTGGAGGCCAGATCCACCCTTTACACAGATGGGGAAAATCAAGGCTCACACCACCAGGTGAGCCGGGTGGTATCTTGACACCTCCAGGCAGTGACAGAACCAGGACGCAGACTTTGAGGAATGAGCGAATGAGAGAACGAATTAAAATGAGGCAACAGTCAGCATGAGCAAGGGCTGATCTCTGGTGGGTCTTAGCCTTGACTGTGCTCACCACTGGCCCTGCGGCACTACTGTCTCTCCAAGGAGCACGGAGGCAGCCCCTGTGTGGGGCATGGCACAGACCCCAGGGCCCAGGCAGGCAGGGGATGTGCCGGTGATCCTTGCCATGGGCCGCCAGCTTTGCCACCCTGCTTCAGGGCCCTGTGCTCTCCCCAGGCTGCAGGATGCCACTCCCAGGCACTCTGGCCCTGTTTCTTACCAGGCTGCTCTGGGATGGCAGCGTCCCAGCACCGCTATAAATAGCATCTCTCCTGGGCCCCAGACGGCCAGTTGGCAAACACTATAATTTGCTGAAAAGTTTGGAATGTGTCTATAAATGAAGAAGGCAAATGAGACCAGCCATGAGGGGGAGCAGCCGGCGCATCCATTTCAGAGAAAGGCTAAGCCTCTCTCCTGCTTCTTGCCAACGTCTTTACGAGGGCACTGCAGGCAAAGCTTCAGGGAGAGGGGACAAACGTGAGTCTAGGAAGGAAATATTGTCATTTTTGGCATCAGCCGCAGCGGCTACCTCTTGTACTGGCCTCACCCCTGACTTTCCTGTCCTAACCAAAGGATGAGAGGAGCTGCCACTGCTTAACCTTTTCTTGGGCTGAGCTGACGAAATTGAAGATGTGGTGAGCATGCGAGGATTGTGAAAGTCAGAAGGAAACCCCAAAATAATTTCATTAAATAGCTTTATCCAACCTCCCCCAGTTTGCAAATGAGGAAGTGACTTGACAAAGGCTAAACACCAGTTGAAGCAGAACCAGACATCGGCCAAGGTCCCTGGGCTCCCAGTTGAGTGCCGGGTGGTGAATCCCAGGCCTGCTGAGGGCCAGCTCTCTTAGGGAAGCAGGAAGGGCCCCAGGCTCTCCCATCATGCTGAAGGTTGATGCCTGACAAGTCCCTGCAGCTTCCTGTTGCTCTGCTCTGATTCTCATTCTACTCCAAGGAGGCACAGCCGCCATTATCCTGACTTTATGGCTGAACAGACTGAGCTTCAGGGTAGAAACTCTTCCTCAACCACAAAGCCAGGGGAAGGCTTGAGTAGAATTCAACACTCTGTCCCCAAGCCAGGAGCGGGCTTTTCCCACCTTCAGATAGAACTCATTGCCTCAAAAGCCACCTTTATTGTTCTTTGTCTTATCTTCTGGGGTTGTGATTTTCCCTTTAGGAAAAATCATGGACAGCAGCAGTAGACTGATTCTCAAGAATTCTGAGGGCCATGCCTGTAATCCCAGCACTTTGGGAGGGCAAGGCGGGTGGATCACCTGAGGTCAGGATTTCGAGAACAGCCTGGTCAACATGGTAAAACCCCGTCTCTACTCAAAATACAAATATTAGCCAGGCATGGTGGCGGAAGCCTGTAGTCCCAGCTACCAGGGAGGCTGAGGCAGGAGAATCGCTTGAACTGGGAGGTAGAGGTTGCAGTAAGCTAAGATTGTGCCACCGCACTCTAGCCTGGGCAACAGAGCAAGACTCTATCTATCTCAAAAAAAAAAAAAAAAAAAATTCTGAGGCAGAGCCCCAGATCAGCAGTCTCACTGTATGATCTTGAGCAAGCCACTTCCCCTCACTCACCCTAAATTTATCCTTATGTAAAACTATAATAGAAATAAAAGCTTCTGGCTAGGTGCGGTGGCTCACACCTGGAATCTCAGCACTTTGGGAGGTCGAGGCAGGTGGATCACCTGAGGTCAGGAGTTTGAGACCAGCCTAGCCAACATGGTGAAACCCTGTCTCTACTAAAAACATAAAAAAATTACCCAGGCATGGTGGCAGTCACCTGTAATCCCAGCTACTGAGGAGGCTGAGGCAAGAGAATCCCTTGAACCCGGGAGTCGGAGGTTGCAGTGAGCCGTGATCACGCCATGGCACTCCAGCCTGGGTGACACAGCAGGACTCCATCTCATAATAAATAAATTAATTAAATTAAAGCTTCCATTCACAAAGCACCTGGTCACAGGCTTTGTGTGCATTTGTTCTCTTTGTCTTTGTAACAACTGGACGGGGAAGATATATTCCTATCCTATTTTACAGATGAAGAAATTGAGGCAGGGGGTTAAGTGACTTGTCCAAAATCTCACCATATTTTTACAAGGTGGAAACCCACTGCACCAGATGCTCTGAGGTCCTTTACAGCCTTAGTAATTCTGCCTTTTGTGGCTCCAAACACAACAGTAACTAGCAATGGCTCACTTGGTGGCTCTCAGCTCTTGGCAGCTGAGAGGCTTCGTTTGGGGACAGGATAAGACAAGGAATAGGGAAAGTTCACATCTGTGAAGAGTCTTTGCAGAGGGGGAGCCAGGATGCCCTGTCTTGACCCACCCGCCACGGCCATCTCTCTCTGCAGAAGGCACCTGCTGCCCTGTGGGGCCACTTAGTGATAACTGTGGCTGAAAAGTGACATCTCGTGTCCAGTTATAGAACTGCACTGTGGGAGAACTCCAGGACAATGAGGAGTGGAGGCAAATATTCTGTTGTTATGCACTTGAAGGCTCTTTTAAATTATTTATAAGGTTTTAAAAACACACAGGTGCCAGGGTCTCAGACCTAGAGAACCAGCATCTCAGGAAGTAGGACATAGATCTGTTTTTTTTAAGACTCAGGCGATTCTGTGGCAGCCTAGCTGAGAACCCCAAGTGTACACAGCTTTTAAGGGGGTGCCTGTGTGCTGGTCAGAGCGTCTCAGTTGCAATACCTCCACCTGGTGTTACACTTCTGTCTGGGCTACCAGAACATTCTAGGCAGCTGACAGAAACAAATCCATTAGGCATGATTTATCAAGGAAAATCTAGCTGCACCTTACATTTGATTTGTGCTTTATTAAGAAATAAAATGGCCAGGTGCAGTGGCTCACACTTGTAATCCTAACACTTTGGGAAATGAAGGCAGAAGGATTGCTTGAACCCAGGAGTTCAAGACCAGCCTGAACATCGGGAGACCCTGTCTTTAAAAAAAAAAAAATTAATAGCAGGGCATGGTGGCATTAACCTGTAGTTGCAGCTACCGGGGAGGCTGAGGTGGGAGGTTTGCTTGAGCCCAGGAGATCAAGGCTGTAGTGAGTCATAAATTCGCCACTGCACTCCAGCCTGGGTGACAGAGTGAGACCCTGTTTCTTAAAAAAAAAGAAAGAAAAGAAAAAGAAATCAAATGGCAGCTGGTAAAAACAAATAAGTATAGAAATAGAATGAGTTATTTTAGAGAAATGTCAGTGAAGTTCAGTCCATGTGTAGAGGATACAGAAGTCTTTTTTTCTTTAATGCGTTGGCTCTCAATTGGGGGCAGTGTCTGGAGACATTTTATGGCTGTCACAACTGGAGGGTGCAACTGGCATCTGGAGGGCAGGGGCCAGGGATGTGGTGGAGCATCCTATAATGTACAGGACAGCCCCCCACGACAAAGAATGACTCCCCCAAATGTCCGCAGTGCTGAGGCTCCAAGGCCCTGTTCCATGAGCACAAGGGACTCCCGTTTTCAGGTCCCCTGAGGGTGGGGACTCTGCTGTCTTCATCCTCTCTACGAGGACCTGGCAAGAGACAGGGGCTTAGTACATGCTGTGTGACAGAAGTGCAGTGAGGGGCATTTTGAGAAAAATTACCTAGTGTGGACACATTTGCAAACCTCCCTACTATGCACACTCCTGGGTGCTTTCTACATGGCATAGACTGTGAAGCTAAAAGAAATCTCGTTTGTCGGCTGGACGCTACCCAAGTAGACCAAACGCAACCTGGGAGTCAGGGGAGAGGGGTGTAAGGAGGAATCAGACCCCGTAGAAATGGGTTAAACCTCACCTCCTTCAAGCTGTGTGTCCTTGGGCAAGTTGCATAACTTCTCTGGGCCTTAGTTTCTTCCTCTGTAAAATGAGGCTAACACACCTCACAGGCTGTTGTGAAGGTTACGTGGCACCGTGCACAAACAATGCTGAGCGTGGCCCTGGAGGTGCTGATTAAATGTTAGCTATGATTGGTGCCATCAAGACTGAGGTCTGGATTGGTTGGGTGTGGTTGCTGTGTTTCCAGAGACAAGCTGTCACCCACATTGTATCTGAACACGAGTAATGATGGTGCAGAACGAATACATTGGGTAGAGGCAGAAGGCCTCGGACTCACTGACTCAGAACCTCCGTGGGAGGGGCCTGGGAATATGCATCTGTAATAAACTCCAGGTTGATTCTCTTTTTTTTTTTTTTTGAGATGGAGTTTCGCTCTTGTTGCCCAAACTGGAGTGCAATGGTACAATCTCGGCTCACTGCAACCTCTGCCTTCGGGGTTCAAGAAATTCTC
>NW_016107888.1:302289-306843 GCF_001604975.1 Cebus imitator | reverse complement strand
TGGTACAATCTCGGCTCACTGCAACCTCTGCCTTCGGGGTTCAAGAAATTCTCCTGCCTCAGCCTCCGGAGTAGCTGGGATCACAGGCGAGCACCACCACACCCGGCTAATTTTTCGTATTTTTAGTAGAGATGGGATTTCATCATGTTGGCCAGGCTGGTCTCAAACTGCTGACCTCAGGTGATCCGCCTGCCTCCCCCTCCCCAAGTGCTGAGATTGCTGGCCCAGGTGATTCTTACAGTTGAGCAAATTTGGGAAATCTGGCTTTAGTAGAAGGACTTTGGAGTTAAGCTCCCTGGTTCTGCTACTTACTAACTGGGTGATCTTAGGCAAGTTACTTAATCGCTGTGCCTCAATTTCCACCCTGTTAAGCCCTTGCTCAGCATGCACTAGACTCAAGAAATGGCAGCTCCTCCCTCCATTTCTCAAGTTTAATGGTGTATTATCTTCACCTTCATCCTCCATATGAAGCCTACCTCCTGCTCCCGCCGTTTCTCTCTGACTCGTCCTTTCTCTCAGTCCCACTGGTCCCCGGTGGGTCTATTTGGCACCCCTCGGCCTCCTCATGGGCTTCTCTAACTCTTGTCCCCACCATCTCAGCGAGTCCTTCAAGCAGAAGCAACAACAGAACCTGGACTGTGGATTATAGTTTTCAACGCCCTTTTCACATATTTTACCTTATGGACTCTTCCCAATCATCGTGAAGCAGCACCATCAGGATCTCCCCAAGATGAGTGAGCTGAGTCTGAGGCTCAGGGTGACTGTGACCGTCCTGAGCCCCAACGCGAGTAAACAGGAGCATCTCTGCCTCCTGGCCCTGTGCATTTTCTCCTGTGACCTGAGGCCTCTCAGCTCCTCCCACTGCCCCCTCGTCGGATTCTCGTCCTGCCCTTCTGCTGCTCAGGAAACAACTCTGGCTCCCCAGCAATCAGGTCCAAGTGCCTGCACCTGGTTTCAAGGCCCACCACAGGCCACAGCTGGGAAACATTCCCCTCTCCTCGATTTTCCTGCATTTCCCAGCCTGTCCACTAGCCCAGCTGGGCTCCTCTCTGCCTTTCGTCCTCCCTGCCTCCCTGCATGGATTCAGGCTGCTTCCCCGCAGAGCACCCCCCAGAGAGAGTGGATAACACTGGGAGAAATGGAGGCATGCCCCTGCCTGGGGTCCCATTCACCATTCACAGCACCCTGCAAACCCCCATGCCTGGCCTCACTCCCTCAGCCCCTGCCAGGCCTCCTCCTCCAGGAAGCCTCCCGAGCCTTGAGGGAGTATCCAGTGCTCAGCCAGGTGGTCACAGCCTCTTGCTGCTCCTCTCCCGCCCCGACACCCCTCACACACACACTGGCCTTTGGTCCCTTTCTGCCCAGCACCTCGATCTTTTGGTGTTATTTGTATTGGTATTGTCCTGTCGATTGTGGTGGGTGGGGGAGAGGGCTGCCATCCCCCGTGGGGAGCCCACTGTGAATCCATGAACAGAATGGGGGTGACTGACGGGGCCCCTCCACCACCTTTAGGTGCTAGGGGTAGTGGTAGAAATCACCACTGGCTGTTGTGATCTCCAAAGGCACTTGTCACTCACTACACGGTGACACAAAGGTTGGTTTCTGGCTCCTCCCTGTGGCCAGAATATCCCTGGGCAAACTGTAAGTGCTCCAAGACAGGTCCGCGTCACACTGCCGGTGGATACTCACAGTTAGGCACCCAGGGTGGGGTGCAGGTGGGGCTGGGATTGGTGGCTGGCTCTGCTGTGCTCTGATGTTGCAGGAACAGACCGGATGTCATCCAGGAGCCTGGAATTTGGGGGAGGCCGCTGGGTGTGGCAGCATCGGAAGCCTCAGTCCGCATCTCCATCTGCCACGTGTGAGCTGTGTACCTCTGAGCCAGCAGCCTGTGAGAGTGAAATAATCAGAGCCACTCTGTGGTCAGAAGGGACAACAGGGGTGGAGAATGGGGGTCGGGGAGGGGCTGGGGGTCCTGGAGGGCTGTGTTTCTGCCCTCACTCCTGCCATCCTCTTGCAGTGTGGGGCAAATATTTTTACCCACATCTGCCAGGTGAGGAAACAGAGGCCTGAGAGGCTGGGCTGGGAGGTCACACAAGACTCTTAGTCCTGGCATCACCAGAGTCAAAAGCCAAGTCCCAGGCTGCAACCAGACCAACTGAGTCAAACCTCTGGGGGTGGGACGAAGGCAGCAGGATTTTTAAGGTTCCTATGTGATTGTGGTGTGCAGTCAGGGGGAGGGAGGCTAATAGCTCAGATGGCACTTTGCAAACTTTCAAGTTGTGCAAAGGTCCCTTCGTGTCTTTGTGTAGCTCCTAATCCACGCTGAGCATCCATCCTCCTCTGTAAAATGGGATCGTATGGTTCCCTGCATTGATGAGTTGAAGTGCTTCCTTAATTAACATTGCAACTGGACCACCCGGCACTCTTGGTTCCCTTTTCCCTGTTTGGGGGTTTGCTTCTGTGTTGCCATCGCCCTTACCACATGTGAACATAAGATATACTTTACCTAGTCATGACTTTCATGCGTTAGTGCTTGACCCTCCCCAATCTCCACTAGAGCACCATCTGCATGAAGGCCAAGATCTTCGTCATTGCTTCACTTTTATTCTTTCCTGTATCCCAAGCACCAAGCAACACAGTGTTTGGTGCATAGTACGTGCTTAACAAACAGCTGTTGAGTGAGTGAATGTGCCTGGCACTGTCTAATACATGTTACAGGCGTCACTGCTGCTGCCGGGGTTGTGGTCTGCAGCCCTCGAGCCTGTACCGCTCACCTCCCCAGCTGCTTGCAAACCTAATAAAGTCTCCTTGAAGTCAAGCTGATTGCCCCTTTCCCCGAAACATGCCTCTGTCTCTGCTTCTTGGGGTCTCCCCAACCCACCATCTCCCCTTGGACACGCAGTGCCCGAGGACCAGCAGTGAGAAGTGGCAGAGTTTCAAGATTTCATTTGTAATTCTTTTCAGATGAAATGTCAGAAATATTATAAAGGCAGAGTCATAAATCTGATCCTAATATAGCATAGAGCTTATTAATGAAGAATAAATCACCGAGGGAAACCTCCCCGGAGTGCTTCGCCGGGGCCTGTGGGGAAGATGGCATATTTATGTGCACGCGTAGCGGGTCTTTTACTTTCTCAGATATATGGCCAAGGCAGATTTGTCAGGGCAGTAGCCTTAACATCAGCCAATTATATTTTTTTCTAGTAAAAATTGATCTATTCTATAGAAATCTCCTAAGCATTTATTGGATTAGGATCACATCCAAATGTAGAAAATTAAACACACACACACAGTGCATATCACGGCGGGACTCTGGGAGGCCCTCAAATGGAATGACGACCCCCACCCACCCACGCTCCCTTCTAAGATACTCTCCCAACTGAAAAGCTCAGAGTGAAGGAGCCAGGGGTGCCAGCCTTATTGCACAGGTGGAGAAACCAAGGCCCAGAGAGAGGACAGGCCTTGCCCAGGGTCACCCAGATTGCTAAGGCTGACATGAGACAAGAACTCCAGGTCCAGGCTGGGTGTGGTGGCACACACCTGTAATCCCAGCACTTTGGGAGGCTAAGGCGGGAGGATTGCTTGAGCCCAGGAGTTTGAGTCCAGCCTGGGCAGCATAACAAGACCCCCATGTGTACAAAACATTAAAATAATACAAAAATCAGCTGGGTGTGGTGGTGCACACCTGTAGTCCCAGCTACTCAGGAGGCTGAGGTGGGAGGATCACTTGAGCCCAGGAGGTTGAGGCTGCTGCACGGAGTCTCCATCACCCCACTGCACTCCAGCCTGGGTGACAGAGACCCTGTCTCAAAAAAAAAAATTTAAAAGAACCCCAGGTTCTTCTTCTCATCTCAAAAGATGTCCACATCCGAATCCCCTAACTGTCCCAATGTGAATATGTTACCTTATGTGGCAAAAGGAACCTTCCAGTTGTGATGAAGGGAAGGACATGAGGATGGGGGGATTATCCTGGACTATCCGGATGAGTCCGAGATAATCAAAAGCATTCTTATAAAGGACAGAGGGAGGCAGGAGAGGCAGAGGCCACAATGACACGGGGCCACGAGCCAAGGAGTGCGGCAGCGTCTAGAGGCTGTGCGGGAAGGAGAAAAGTTCCTTTTTAAAGTTTCCTTTCTTGTTAAAGAATAAGCGTGCTAATAACTATGTTAAGCCCTATCCTATGTAGCTGTTAGACATGCCGTGCTCACAGGCACGTAGTACTTATGTGCCCTTGTGCTTTAACCAAGATACCTGTGCTGGACCGCCTCACAGCCATGTCCCAGCTCTCCATTGCTTTACCTGTTTAGAAAAGTTTTAAGTTGTTGGTCAATCAGGTTTTAGTTTAGATTGTGAGGTCTGGCTCCAGCCAACAGAGATCAGACACAGCAGTAAGGATGACCCCAAATGTGGAAGGGATAAATTTGTGTGTTTTCCTTTGTTCATTGTACTTTTGTGGCACCATGGCTAGCAAGGGTACCCTTCCTGCAGTCCAGGAAGTAAAAATTGCGTTGCTGAAAGATCCTTTGTCTCAGTGCTGATTTTTCTTTTTCTTTT
>NW_016107888.1:300820-302139 GCF_001604975.1 Cebus imitator | reverse complement strand
ACGGGGTTTCACCATGTTGACCAGGATGGTCTCGATCTCTTGACCTCGTGATCCACCCGCCTCGGCCTCCCAAAGTGCTGGGATTACAGGCTTGAGCCACCGCGCCCGGCCAGTGCTGATTTTTCTTTGTGGCACCGAGCATCCCTTTCCAACAGGCTGGAAGAGGCAAAGACCAGACTCTCCCCGGAGCCCGCAGAAGGAATGCAGCCTGCGGGCACCCCGCTTTTCGAACCTCCTACCTCCACAGCTGTCACAGTCCTTCTGTGTTATCTGAGGCCACTCGGTGGCAATTTGTTACAGCAGCGACAGGACACTCACATCGTGTCAGAGGGAGAAGCCTTGTCAGGAAAACCGCCCCTGGCCGTGTGGGCTTCCATCTGTGTGCAGTGCTAGGGAGGGACGCCTACCCTGAGGGTCACCCCAGATCACCCCAGAGTCAGGCGGCTCCTCCTCTCCAGAGGCCGCAAGGCCACCACCCGCTGCATGTTCTTCCCTCATTCGTGACGCTCTCACGCTCACACGCTGGCTGCAGTGGGGTCTTCCGCCGTTTTTTGGTCCCCCAGACTCCTGTAGCTTTTCTGCAGCCTGACTCCCTTCCAAATGGTTTTCCCAGTGCCTCACCTTTCCCCATCCCCTCCTCTCAAAGACCTTCTGTAGCATGGGAGGCTGAGGAAAGAGCCACCTGCATCCAGGCGTTTCCCCGCAGCCCCTCCTTGGTTCTCAGCCAGCGTCTTCGGTCACCTCTCACTGCCTCGGGAGCCTCAGAGCACGGGCCTCCCCTGCCCATCTCCACCTTGGGGGCCTGCTCTGGTCTGGTGATTCCTCTCTCCATCTCTTGGCACTTGGGGACAGAGATGTGGCTCAGAGAGCTCCCAGGGAAGCACCTGAGGAACAGACCCAGGTGGAGAGGAGAGAGGGCAGTGGGAGCTTGTGGAAAAAGGGCAGGTAGCCAGTGGCTGTGATGCAGATGTTCTTGAGTCTGGCCAGCGGTCTGCCCAGCCTGGCTGGTGGCTTGTTAAAAGTGCATATTCAGCAGGGCGAGGTGACTGATGCCCGTAATCCTAGCACTTTGGGAGGCCGAGGTGGGCGAATCACCTGAGGTCAGGAGTTCATGATCAGCCTGACCAACATGATGAAAGCCCATCTCTACTAAAAATACAAAAATTAGCTGGGTGTTGTGGCAGGCACCTGTAATCCCAGCTGCTCAGGAGGCTAAGGCATGAGAATCACTTGAACTCAGGAGGCGGAGGTTGCAGTGAGCTGAGATCACACCACTGCTGCATTCTAGCCTGAGCAACAGAGTAAGACCTTGCCACACA
>NW_016107888.1:282078-299600 GCF_001604975.1 Cebus imitator | reverse complement strand
AAAAATGAAGAAAGTGTGTGGGCTTTACAGTCAGGGAGCTCTGGGCCAAACTCCTGGCTTTCCCTCCTCCTAGTCGTGGGAACGCACTTGAACTTCTCCAAGCCTGTGTTCCCTTCCATAAAGCTGGGGGCTCTGATCTGCATGTGGCAGGAATGAGGAGGCATGAACAGGGAAAGCACATCCTGGACCCAGTGGACATAACTCCGCACAGTCTGAGGGCCCCTGGGAGTGCTGAAGAATGAGTGTCCCACGCACTCCACCCAGCAGCCTTCAGCAAGGGAGGGATGGAGTTGGCGTGTAAATACCTGCTCCCTCATCCTTCCGGGGGGATCACGCTGAGGTGTGGGTTCCACACTGGCGCCCAAGTTTCCCAGCAAAATTAAGCTCCCATCACCTATGGGGTGCCCTGCCTGACAGCACGCCCCTGTAAGCTGCTTCCTTCCCTGGGTCACCTCCCTGACCTTCCACTGGAGTTTCCCGTGAGCATCTCTCAAACTTGTCCTCAAGTCCTTGTCTCGGGTCAGCTTCTGCAGGACCTTGGTCTAACATGAGCCTGGCAGCCTGGAAAGGAGCCTTTTTTTTTTTTTTTTTGAGACATCGCCTTGCTCTGTTGCCCATGCTAGAGTGCAGTGACACAATCACAGCTCACTGTACCCTCGACCTCCCAAGCTCAAGCCACCCTCCCACCTCAGCCTCCAGAGTAGCTGGGACTATAAGTGCATCCCATCATTCCTGGGTAATTTTTCCATATTTTTTTGTAGAGACAGGGATTTCACCATGTTGCCCAGGCTGATCTCAAACTCCTGGGCTCAAGGGATCTTCCTGCCTCAGCCTCCCAAAGTGCCGGAATTACAGGCATGAGCCACCACACCTGGCCATGAGTTCTTTTCCTCTCCTCCTCTTTGGCTGTCAGTGTGGAGAACAGGTTGGCGAGCAAAGCCACCACAGGGTCTGGGTCCTGCTGTGGCTTGCAGGGGTATGTGTGTAGTCACTGATGTCCAGGGGCCAGCAAGGACAGTGTCCCCCAACTGTAAGGACGCCATCCAAGTCCCAGGGAAGGCGGCTCATGTTTCCCTTCCCTAGATCCCCGATATCTGCTAGTTGGGGAGCAGAGCTATAGGCCCATCCACAAGAAGCCCATTTCCCCTAATCCCACATCCATCAATCTGAAATTGACACTCATCACAACTTTCCCTATCTTCATCTGTCTTTCCTAGTTCCTCAGACACAAAGCAAACAGCCGCTTCCCTGCTCCTTGGAGACATCTCGCCTCTAAATCTTGAAACTGCCAAGCCCCAGCTGGCCAGACCCCGGCCGCGTGAATTCTAGCCCCCAGGGGCATTGAAGTCACCTCCTCGAGAAATCCTATGATTTCATCTTCTATTTAATCTTTATTTCTCCTCATACTTTTTAGAACTTCAAATAATTTCTCGTTTGTAGTAACTAGGAAGCCATAAATCGCCCCTTTATGTCTAAGGAAAATCAATCGTTATTTGACATTTTACCTTAATATTCCCGACTTCCTTCAACTGTAATAAAGCTTCCATCTGCCTTTTATTTTACAGGCAATTAGCAAGTCACCTTTTTAAAATTTCTCCACATTTTCTATCAAATGAATGCTAGGATTGAAAGGGGAGAGCTGTTTTATGGGATTGAACTCACTGAGTAGAAGGGATTTATCTGTAGCCTTCAAGGTACCAACACTCATTAATGGGTTTTATTGATTCGGGGGCTTTTTAACCCTTAGCAATAATACAGGTGTCACCTGCCCGAGGCAGTCAGGAGGGGGCAGGGATGCTGGGAGGGGCTGTGGGGGAGTCCACACATTTCTGAGCCCTGGGTCCAAGCTAGAAAGGGAGAGAAATGAGTTCTAACCCTTTGAAATGTGATCACGCTCAGCCCAACCACACCCATAGAGGTAAGTCACAGCCCAGACACCCTCTTTTTCCTGGGGACAAGCTGGAGTTTTTTGGTTTTTTTCTTCAAATCACCCAGGGGAATGCAACATATTTGCACCTGTGTCATGGGATCAAAAGAAAGAGGCCCATTAGCTGGGCGTGGTGGCTCACACCTGTAATCCCAGCACTTTGGGAGGCTGAGGTGGGTGCATCGCCTGAGGTCAGGAGTTTGAACCAGCCTGGCCAACATAGTGAAACCCCGTCTCTACTAAAACTACAAAAAATTAGCTGGGCTTGATGGCAGGTATAATCCCAGCTACTAGGGAGGCTGAAGCAGAAGAATCACTAAACCCGGGAGGCGGAGGTTGCAGTGAGCCGAGGTCAAACCATTACACTCCAGCCTGGGCAACACGAGCAAAACTCCATCTCAAAAAAAGGGGGGGCCTATTGTTGGGATTCAAGACCCTGGGCTTGGTCTGCCTCTTTTAGCCCTGGCGTTGTGGGCAGGCCAGGGAAGGAACCTCTGAGACTCAGTTTCCTACAATGTGAAGTGGGGAGATGAATCTTCTCTTTGACCTCCTCGCAGGGCTGCCAGGGTTCACCCCCAGACCAGGTCGGTGAGAAATGCTTAGAAGACCATGCAGGGTTCAAGAAACTACCAAAAAACCAATAAGAACCTTGGTCACAAATGGAAACCTCGGTCCACAAACTCCAGAACAAAACCTTTTCTAGAACTCACCTTAACAGTTCTGCGCCCCCACTGCCTGGGCTGGTGAAGCTTTGGTGCCAGTCTTTCCCTCGCTCCAAAGGCCCCAGCAGCCTTTTCCACCATCCCCCTTCCTCAAAAGCCAGCATTTGACTCTCAGAGCCCAGGAAGCCTTTCTTGGTCCAGACAGCAAGGCTAGAAGGCTTAGAGCTGTCAGCAAGAGATGCAAGTCCAGTGGCTGAGGACAGAGTCCCAGGGACAGTATGACTAAGATGGCAAGGGTAAGTCCAGCTGACATTCACGGCAGGTTCTGGGCGGCAGGTGTATGGGTGTTCACTGTGAAATTCTTTCAGCATTGCCATACACTTGCAACTTTTTATTAAAATGTTGGAAGGGAAACAAAAGGCTTAGTCTGGGGCAAATACCCCAAAGTGGGGTACCTGCCTGTGATGGAAAAAGGGAACCAGTGTGAGCACAGGAGGAAGGCAAGGGGCCCTCTGGATCTACACAAATCTGTTGGTGGGAACTGCTACGTTATTTGTGGGCCCAGTGCAAAATAAAAATTTGGGGCCCTTCCTTCATAAATGAAGAATATCGGCCAACACGGCGGCTCACGCCTGTAATCCCAGCACTTTGGGAGGCTGAGGTGGGTGGATCACCTGAGGTCAGGTGTTTGAGACCAGCCTGGCCAACATGGTGAAACCCCATCCCTACTAAAAATACAAAAATTAGCTGAGCATGGTGGTACACACCTGTAATCCCTGCTACTCAGGAGGCTGAGGCAGGAGTATTGCTTGAACCCGGGAGTTGGAGGTTGCAGTGAGCTGAGATCCCACCATTGCACCTTCTCCTGGTAACAAGACCAAAACTCTGTCTCCAAAAAAAAAAAAAAGAAGATATCAAGCTGGGGACAGCAGAGCATTAAACTAAGTGCCCTTCTAATCTCAGAGCCCTGGGTTCTGCATAGGTCTCCCGCCCATGAAGCCAGCCCTGTCTGCTTGGGTTAAGAGGTCTATTTTAACCAACTCCTTCTGACCCATCTCTCCATTTCTAATCTTACAAGAACATTACCCTGAACCTGGCATTCGACGCAAGTAAACAATAAGTGAGTAAGTTGGGACCTTTTCTAATAATAATAAGAGTTACTGCTCATAAGACCTTCACCGTGTGCCAGGCACTGATTCAGTCTTCCATGGACAGTAACTCATTCAATCACCCCAGCAACCCTATGAGGCAGGACTACTGTTACTCTCATTTCGCAGATGAAAAATCGGAGGCACAGAGAGAATAGTTAATTTGCCTAAGCTCTCAGAGTTGGTAAGTGGTAGAGACAAGCTTTGCTCGCAGGTGGCTGGGTTCCCGAATCACACTTTTAGCCATTCCACTCTGCTGCCTCTCCAAAAAGATAGTCAGGACAAGCTGGACGGAGATGGCCTCCTGGCTGGAATTTTTACTAGTCCCAGGAAGGCGACCTTCTTGGCACGGCTAGCTCAGTGCTTCTCAACTACAAGGTCACCATACACCATCTTGAACTATGTCACAAGTGTCACGTTATTAGTCAGAAAGAAGCAAAGTCTGTGAATAACTAAACCTTAAAAAAAAAAATGAGAGCAGATTCAAGCAGTGTCTTCTCACATATTTGTATCTTAACTGGCTTTTCAGACAGCAGGAACAGCCAACATCAGAGACGTCTCCTGCAAGGTCTCCTAGGGGGGTTCTCAGAGGAGAGGAATGCCAATGAATGTCATGGCAAGGCGAGGCAGGACAGGAGAAGCAAGAACTGTGGCTCTAACCTTATTAATAGGGACTGAAGAGCGCTGAATTTATAAAAGCACTGTTTTTGGTTTCACCGGCTCCCTCTCTCATTACAACTGATCCAGGACACCACGGACACCTGGTGGCTGCTCATGGAATTGCAGGCTTAGCGTCCAGGAGGGACGGTGCAGGGTCTTTCTCCCATTTGCTAGAGAGGAGAGAAGCTACGTCCTCAACTCCAAGAATCCAGCATTCCCCAACTCCACATCCTTCAGTCCGAAAGTGCCCCAACCACTACTTTCCCTACCACGTCTCCCTTTCCAAGTTCCTCAAACGCAACCAGCCATTTCCTGCACCTATGTGCAGTCGTAGCCATACAAAGGGGATACAATGTGCCTGGGTGAGCCAGGAGGACCCCTTGAGGACATGGCCCTTGAGGATGGGTAGGAAATGGCCAGGGAGACAATAGGGGAAGGGCATCCTCATGAAGAGGGGATAGATTTGGGGCCACGGCCTTGTAAGAAAGAGCTCCAGGATGCACCGTGATTATTATTTCATTTAACCCTCATGAACAACCTTGCCAGGGAGATAGTATTGCTCACGTTTAAGGTGAGGAAGTAAAAATTCAGGAAAATGAACTTACCTGCCCAAAGCAATCTGACAGGTAAGTGGCAGGGCCTTGTGAGTTGAGGAGGATTTGAGCTGGTGGAGATCAGAGGAGTAATTCTAGATCACTGGGGAAAACAATAAACCTACAGGGTGCCTTTGGTGCTTGCACCAGCCTTGGCACTGCAGCCTGCCCAGTCCTCGGGCACGGTCAGGAGGGATGAGGGCCCTTCCTACCAAGGTGGCTGCCGCCAACTGGCTGGGCTGCACTGCACGCAGGCCAGAGGACCGGAAAGATGAGATTTACGATGGCCATGGCCTTCATGACTTAATGGTCAGGAGTTGAGCTATTTCATCTCATCAGACAGTTTTGCCTAGAAATAGCCACAGACCTTCATTCCAGGATGGCTTTTAGTCATGAGGGGGTGACCTGCAGATCTCCTAAATCATGTTAATTCCCACGGCAGCGGGCGGTGCTTTCTTCTCTCTGCAGCGTCTTTCACCATTCGCCAGCCATTTGCTTATCTGAAGGAAAGTCTCTCTGGGGCCAGCAATGTTGAGGAATACACGGTATGGGGGCGCAGGAAGGCCACTCTGATGTGGCCTGACTTGGGACCATCTGTCCACCCAGACAGAGCTCAGCAAATGGTCAAGGAGCTGAGAATCAGCTCAGTCCCTCTCTCTCTCTCGCTCTTCTTCCCTTTACCTCCTCCCCACTCTCTCAGCCCCTCACCTAGCTAGCTGCCTCTCCCCCTACCTCCCAGGGTCCCCCTGGGGTGGGACCACTTGCTGAGCAGTTGAGATGAAGGCAGGACCCTTCCCTCCTCAGAGGAGACTGAGGCGGGTGGATCACTTGAGGCCATGAGTTGAAGACCAGCCTGATCAACATGGTGAAACTCTGTCTCTACTAAAAATACAAAAATTAGCTGGGTGTGGTAGCCCACACCTGTAATCCCAGCTACTTGGGAGGCTGAGGCAGGAGAATTGCTTGAACCTGGGAGGTGGAGGCTGCAGTGAGCTGAGATTGCACCACTGCACTCCAGATCTGGGTGACAGAGCAAGACTCCATCTTAAAAAAAAAAAAAAAAAAAAAAAATTCCCATCCAATGGCAGGACCCTGGGCACAGGACATGGGACATGGAACAGTCTCAGTCATAGCCACTGGCTGGGACAACTCCAGCAAACAGTGTCTTTGCTGGCCCTTCTCACTGTCCACCCACTGGCTTTTCCTGACTCATGGAGTGGCCCTGAAGACCCCTTCCCCAGATCTGATTCCTAGGTCTGGGGTCCCAGCAGCAGCCTCGCTCAATCCTCATTCCCCTGGAGGTCCCACCCCACACCCTCTTGACTCTCCAAGGAGTGAAAGGCTCCTTTCACTTTCACCTTGATGGTCTGTTAAAAGCCAAATCCAAATCATTAGCAACAGAAGTCAATTGCCCTTGGCAGAGCCTCAAACCCTTCCTGGGAAGTGAGACACTTTTGTATCCTACCTGGCTGGAGACATGCCTTCCCCTCACCCTCAACCCTCAGAATAGGCAATAAACAAAAGGAAACTTTTCTAATGCAGTAAATAGAAGGAGGAAAACTAAAGCAGACCAGATTCTGTTTTATTTCCTAATAAAACAGAGGCTGTGTGTCTCCTGACACCCCCAGAGGGCCCATCACCTCGGGATGTATTAGTAACACACCTGCTGCCTTGCAAGGAGACTTGGTTGTCATTTACCTTTGTAAGGAGCCTTCTCAGATCTCAACTCACCATGTGAGTTGGCTGTTACTAATCATCGCTACCATTAAAAATACCTACAATGTGCTGGGTGCTTTCTATATGGCATTCTATGCAAGCCTTACACTGACCCTGAAATGTAGGCGATGTTATTTCCATTTCACAGGTAGGGCTCTGAGGTTCATTAGCTTTCTCAAGGTCATACAGCTAAAAAATGACAAGGTGAACCTATGTGGGTCGTCCCTCCTGTGGGGCCCCAGGGAGCTGCTGGCTGATTTCTAGGGCGTTTGCACGCAGAGCGAGACTCGGCCAGCAGAGGGCGCCAGCGCCCCGCCGAGGCCGTGGGAGACCGGCGGGAAGGCGGCCGCGAGGCTTGGGCGGGTTTCGGTTTAGAGACTGCAGCCTCTGGACTCTCCGCACGCCCAGCGCGGACCATTGCGACCCAAGGCTCCTCTCTCGGAGGATGCCCTGGAGCCAAAGTCTGTGGGCAGATGAGGGCCAAACACCGCCTGGCTCTTTATTTTGCATCCAGAAATGGGGTGCTCTGGATAGCTGCAGCCCCCACCCGCGGAGCGAGCTCAGGCTGCTTTCGAGGAGAGAAAAAGGAAGTGGCTCTCCCAGTCCTACCACCTGGGTTCTGGTCCCAGTGGACCATGGGAAGGCTGAGACCTTCCCCGTGCCTCTGTTTCCCCATCTGTAAAATCGCAGCATTTGTGCACCCCAGACTCCTGAGTTCAAGGTGAGGGGCGTTGTCCTCTACCATTTCGGAAAACCTGCCGCCCAGAATAACCAAGGTGCCAGGGGTTGAGCACCAAAACGAAGAAACGCGCTGCATGTGGATACGGGAAAGGGAATTGATATGCAAATACATGCAGCTTCTTTGATATTCCTTAAACAAGAATATCAAATCAGAGTCCATGGGAGGTGGGGTCTGGGGTTGGTGGTCAGAGATGGGATCCCCAGGCCTGCAGGGTCTGTCTTCCTTTCCAGCTCTCCAAGCCCTGCCAGTCTTTCCTCCTCGACCTTCTCTCTTGCCTAAAGAGAAACTGTCATGAGCTTGCTAATCCTGAAAGGTTCTGTGCCCTCCCTGCTGCCCAAACCATCCAACCTATTTACCAGAAATGGCTTTGTTCTAAGAGGTACAAAATGGGCCTCAAGGGTGAGGGCCCACGGGTCTGGCCCCCAGAAGCACCCTGGAGCAGCGAGGGCCCCCAGCCAGTGACTTTCACCAGCCTTCCCTGGTGGAGGGGAGATTCACAGTGCAAACTCTTCTCCAATGCAGGGACAGATGACCCAGCCTGAAACTGATCCACCTTGTGGACAGCAGGGAGCTGGAGGGACTTTGCTGAGGACTGGGACCCATGTGCAGTTGCTACCATGCCCTGCTTTGGCAGAGAAAAGATGCAGATCTTGGGGTCACACCGTGACCTCTCCAGAACTGGAACAGCCTCTGCGTGGACTGCCATGGGGTCTCCCTTGAGAGCTGGAGCCACCACAGGATCTTGCTCACCCCAGGGAAGTGGCAGCAATAGGACCATCATGACCTTCACCTTGACCTTTCACCACAGCCTGACCCCAGGTGGGAGTGAGCGCAACGGCACAGGGGTTGGGGGTCTGTGTCAGAGTAGGAGGGGTGTCTAAACAAGGGAAGTAAGAAAGCATTGCAGAGAACATTAACTGCCCCCCTCTTCTGTTTGCCAAGCCCATTTGGCTTTCTGCTTTCTCCAGCCTCAGGAGTCAGGAGGCGCTAAAATGTCTAAATCTCATATGGCTTGACCACAGCCAGAGAGGGACAAAGCCAGGCCTTGAAGTTTCTATTCTGATTCCCAAGAAAGAAGGAAGGAAGGAGGGAGACAGTAACGAGAGAGAGAGAGAGAGAGAGAGAGAGAGAGAGAGAGAGAGAGAGAGTGCAAGACTTGTTAGAGGCCAGAGGAGTCTCAAGCCAGAGGTGTCTCTCCCCAGCCCTGGGCTGGGAGGGAGCTGGGGGCCACCCTGCCCTCCTGGTCTTTCTTCTGCCCTGGGATTTGATTGCTCTGCAAGTTCAGTGAGCAGTTCAGTGACAATACTGGGGGCTCTGAGCTGCTCAGACTCAGACACAGGTGTGCCCTCCCTACTGAATTTATGAGACCCCAGACCTAGGGGACCTCAGGGCCGTAATTCAAGGCAAATCCTAGAGACCTGTTGAACCCATGGCTACTTAGCAGTAGAATTCCCTAGGAAGCATTAAAAAGCTACAGACTGCTCCAGGCTTCTGCGGGGTCAGCCCCCTGCCTCCGCTGCCTGCCCCTCCCCGCCTATGGCAGCCCACCTCAGGGCATTTCTCCTCCCAGTCCCTAACTGCCGGTCTCCCCTCATGCCCTCTAGGACCCTCCCTCCTCCCACCCATCCTTGGAGCTGCCCGCTTCCCTACGAAATGCTTCCCCACCCCACCACCCACGTCAGCCCTTCCGTTGCCCTCTGTACCCCATACCTGGCATCCTGGCTCTCAGCCCTTCTAACAGTCTCTCCCTTTGCTTTCCATCAGAACTTTCCTCTTGACCAAAACTGCTGTGTTCCTGTTCTGCATTGCCCTGACTTTGGGATGCCTTGTGCACCCTCTGGCTTTGTTCTTTTCCAGCCCCACACAGGCATGCACGCGCACACACACACACACACACACACACACGCACGCAAACACAGACGCACACACAGACACCCTGCCTACTGCTCACACACTTTCCTCCTCCTCTGAGTCTCCTAAGTCCTCTCCCTTTTTCAAGTCCGGGCTCCAGTCCCACCCTCCCTGGACCTGCCCAGACCAGCCCTGTCCAGAGACCTCTCCTCTCTGAACGGCAGTGCCCACATCCTCAGTCCTCATCCGTTCCACACCCTCTCCAAGTTCATTCTCTTCCTGCAGAGCTGGCCAGACCTCCCCAAGAGGCCTGGCAGGAGCTCCTGAGGTAGGAGTTTCTTTGCTCTCTTAGGTAGTCACTCAATGCCAGTTTGTGGATTGACAGGTGATTCTTAACATTTGCAACAAAGTCTGCCCGTAGCCTGCTCCCGCAGCACAAGGAAAATGAGACTGGTCTTGAGAGGATTTGATTCGTGCATTTTGGAGGGACAAGCCTGCCTGGGAAAGTCTCCTGCAGGAAAGGCAGACCAGGCTGCCCCACCCCGAGTGTGGGTCCTAGCCCTCGGCTGCTGGGTGATGTGACGTCCCATGTACCCACTACCCTCGCCCCGTCTCAGCAGCAACTCAGAATCTCTGTCTGGGTCTGGTCCACCATCGGCCCCTGTCTGAACTTGAACTCTTTCAGGGCTGGCACAGTGACCCACCATCCTATCATACCCACGGTGACCTGCTGGGTGCTGTGAGATGTCAATGTGGGCCCTGCTGTGTGCACCAACTTGCCTGGCAATATTGTTACCAGCTTAGGGGTCAGAGAGATTTAGAAACTCACCCAAAGACACCCAGCCAGTAAGTGGCTCAGTTGGGGTTCAAACCCAAGTCTATAAGATGCCAGATCACCTGGTCCATCCAGACACCTGACTGCATCTTGCACTCTGCACACAGTAGATTTAAACCATTCAAACGTCTACAGAAGTCAGGGACTGGACATGGTGGCTCACACCTAGAATCCCAGCACTTTGGGAGGCCAAAGTGGATGGATCGCTTGAGCCTAGGAGTTTGAGACCAGCCTGGCCAACATGGTGAGATCCCATAACTACAAAAAAGTACAAAAATTAGCCCCTTGTGGTGGTGCACACCCGTGGTCCCAGATACCGGGAGGCTGAGGATGAAGGATCACTTGAAGTTGAGGTCAAGCCTGCAGTGAGCCAAGATTGTGCCACTGTATTCCAGCCTGGGTAACAGAGGCAGATCCTGTCTCAAAAAAAAAAATAAAAAAAATCTACCGAAGTGAATCTACCTAGAAACAGAGAACCTAAAGAATCAGCAGGAGATTTGGTTGGAAATAGCATTAAGGTGTCTGAGAGCCTCTCAGACACAGGCCAGGTGGAGATCCAAGCCAAAGCCTCCTCCATGGTTTTAGGCCTATGCTGGTGAACAAGGCAGATGCAGCCCGGACAGCATCTGGCTTCCAGCTCTGCCACTGGGCGGAGACATCACAGACTTGTAGTAGGGACAGTCAGCCGCCCACTGGGGGTTCATGTGTCTTCCACTTAAAACCTAGAAAATGGAAGCTCAGAGTAGACATAAGCCTGGGCTGTTTTAAAACGGAAGGGGTTAGTAACCTGTAGGTAGCTCTCTTCCTATCCCCTGTGTCTGCATGCAGCTGTGGGGCCACAGTGGTTTGAAATCCCCATCGGTTCCCCCTTTCTAGGGTCAGAAGAGTGGGTCCTCCCTCTCGGAAGGTAGAGCTCTCTGGCCTGGGCACATTGCAGCAAGTGCTGCGGTTCTAATTCTCACCACCAGATGGCGCTCCCAGGCCCTCAGCCGGGTTCATGCCACGATGTTTCCATCCAAATCCATGAATCAGTTTTTCTCACTCCTCTGTTTGTGAAAGCTACACCTAAAATGTTTCTACCTAAATCCATGAACTAGTTTCCCTTACTCCTCCTCTGTAGGCGAAAGCTCCTCCAGAGACTACAGCAGGACTTTGAAGGCCCAGGAAATGAGAAATTAACTGTTTGGGTGCCAAAAGTGGGAGTTGTGGTGTGGGTTGAACTGACGGAGGATGTGAATGCTATTGCTGTTTAAAAATGCAACCACACATTCAGCTTTCAAAATAACCGAAGTCTCAGCCAGGCGCGGTGGCTCACGCATGTAATCCCAGCACTTTGGGAGGCTGAGGCAGGCAGATCACTTGAGGTCAGTTCAAGATCAGCCTGGCCAATGTGTCGAAAGCCTGTCTCTACCAAAATACAAAAATTAGCAGGGCGTGGTGGCAGGCATTTGTAATCCAACTACTCGGAAGGCTGAGGCAGGAGAATCACTTGAACCCCCAAGGTGGAAGTTGCAATGAGATGAAATCGCACCACTGCACTCCAGCCTGGGCAATAAGAGTGAAACCCCAGCTCAAAAAAAAAACATAAAAATAACCAAAGGCTGAGGACATCGGTTCAGAGAGAGAGAGAGAGAGTGTGTGTGTGTGTGTGTGTGTGTGTGTGTGTAACAAAGACCAGAGTGTGTAGACATCGGGTTTCAGAGCTCACCTCTGTGTCTAGCTGTCTGCCAATCTGAACTATATATACTCCACTGGTGAATGTGGACATGCACACGTATATGGCGAGCAGGAGTGAGAACATTGACCTGACGTGTCTCCTTGCGTGTCTAGCTGTGTGTGTGCATTGTTAGGAATGCTAAGTGTGGACTGAGCTTTTGTGGCTGTGTGTGTACATGTGTGCCTTCCCCTGCTTTGGCGTTTCTGCCCAGATACAGGGGCTTTGCCCTATGGGTAAACATGCTTACTAGCATCCCTAAGGCCATCTGGCAAGGACACACGTGTGCTCGTGCTCCAAGCCTGTCTGTATTCAATTTTGTGTGATGTGTGGCCCACATGCACAGGAGGTATGTAGGGACTCTCAGACTCCAGGGAGGAGGCGTGCATATGTGTATATGTGTGTTTATGTGTGTGCACCCCTGGTGTCCTGCCTCTCCTGGGGCTCAGTCAAGGCTGGCTCCTTTCTGTTTCTGGGATGTTCTACTTCTCCATGACACAGAATCCTTCTAAGCTGCTGCTCTCCTCCGTGAGTGCTGCACCTGCCTTTCTCTGGCCAAGCACGCCTTAGAGGAGGTGGTTTATTTCTTCAATTAAAAGAAGAAAGACCCTGGGAGGCCGCACACTTAAAATTACCACATTTTAAAAAGCTCTGACATTCATGAAACTATAAACCTCACAGTGATGTCCTGCTCCCCCAGGCTCCTCCCTGCCCTGAACTAAGGGGTTCACCTCCTCCAGGAATTGGACGGCCCCTCTTCTGAGGCTGGAAGATCAGACCTTTTCTTCTCTGACCAGAGAGACCCCAGTATTGTTTGCATGTGTAACCAAGTGTTCACCTTTCCATCCCTCCAGATCTTTTTCTTCCTTAGTGTATTCAGGAAAGAGGCTAGGAAGCAGAAAACACAGATTCTGGCATCCTCTCCCTGGTTGGGTGACCTTGGATGAGGTCCCTAACCTCTCTGGGCCTCAGATTTTTCCATGGCAGAATGAAGCCAGTGCACATTGCGATCTGAAGTTTCTTCCTGCTCTGACACTGACACCTGAGCCCCACAAAATCTTGACAACGAGTATAGGAGTTGGCATTACCCTGTCTTACGAAAGAAGCAGAAGCTCATTAAGGTGAAGTGACCTCCCCCTTCCAGGGACACTGCGTCTTCTGCAACACCACTCTGAAATGGACAAAGGCGGAGAGAGCAGCAAGTAACACAGACAGGCACACGCTCACTACTCCCTGCCTGATCCTCTCTCAAAACACCCCAGACAGCCAGGAGGGGATGGATGAGAACTTGCCTCGAAAGTAATTATTGGTGTTCATAATGATGCCCTAAGGCATTACATTCCCCTGAAAATGCCTTCAGAATCATCAAAGAAAGATTAAGCCATGCCTACTATAATTGCTCTTTGAAATACCTTCTATTTTATTCTCCTGCTTGGAAAATTGATAACCTATGGATTTTCAATTAACTTTAAGTTACAAAGAATATTCGGTTTACCCAAGTATCCCATCCATTTATGGTTCCCTTTTAGGAGGAGCTGATTATCCATCTCAAGCTGTATTCCCCAAGGAGCCTGACATTTTTATGGGATGACTGAGTTTAGGGATGGAAAAACCCTCGATCTGTAATAGGAGGCACTGGCTCCAGCCCTTTCTAGGACTGTGACTTTGGCAGATCACCAGCCTCTCCAAACCTCAGTGTTCTCACCAGTTTAAAAAATGGATTGATGCCAGCTCTGCTCCCTCAGGGTCCTTGCCAGAATCAAGTAGATGATGGATGTGTTTGTAAATGTCATGTCTATGCAAATGAGAGACGCACAGGAAGCACTTGAGAACTGCTTGGTGAGACCCCTAGCGTAGCCAAGCCAGCAAAACTGCTGGGCTGGGCAAAGAACATGCAACAGGCTTCCCAGCCTCACAGCATTCCCATTAACAACTGATGCAGCCGTGGCTAAATCACTAGGCTTCTCTGGGCCTCAGTTTCCTGATCTGTAAAATGGGGACCAGAGAGACTTGGCGAAGATCAGAGATTGCAGATAACTAGTCGCGCCACGGTCTGGGCTGCTTTTAATGGAATGGCAGTGTCTTAAATTCATTGCCAACACTTAAAAGTTGACAGGGCTGCTGATAAAAAAAAGAAAAAAATCTGGGAATATGGCTTTTCTGGACATATGGGAAGATATGGTTGGTTATACTGGGCCCATGTTCATGCAAGGGGAAATTGGCCAGTGCCAAGTAGCTGTTGACCCCCTCTTTCTCCTATCAAAGGAATCCAGGTGTCTCCCGCCCAGCTGGTTTGGAGAGCCTGTGTTTGCTTGCCTGGCTCCATGGGTTCTGACCCCTAAACTGACCGATCTCTAAGGCTTTAGACCTTGAACCATCATCACACCTCCCCTGGGGATGCTGGCCTTCACCGGGAGGGGAAGGGCGAGTTGGGCAGTAATCGGGACCTCCCTGGGGCCACCCTCTCCACCTGGCCTGGGTCAGGAGAGGCACATTCCTTCAGCAGCTCCCAGGCCAGTGGGCAGAGGGCTCTGAAGAGACTCCCCCCACCCCAGCTCTCACAGCCAGAGCTAGTAACTCACAGCTGCGGTTACCCGCACGCTGATTTCTGTTTTAAAAAATACTGCTGGGTAAACAGTGAGGGAAACCTGAGCTGTTCCCACACCACATAAATCCCCGGTTTGCTGTCCTATCTGGTTAGCTGGTTTCCCCAAATAATGGCACTGCTGCCTGGAAAGCAAGGGGCTGGAAAAGGGAGCCCCGGGAAGTGAGCGGCTGGGAGTCTCCCAGGCTGGCTCTGGGCCCAGGCCTGGTGGCCTCCCTCCTTCTGTCTTTCAGCACTTCCTGCCCAGGGACACTCACCTTTGTCCCCACTCCTTCCACCTGGGCCGCCCTTCCTCCACCCCTCTGCTTTGTCTCTCTCAAAAGGCCTCCAGAGAAGGCTTTCCTGGGGAACCCTGGGCTCCTCCAGCAGCCAAAGACAGACCTACCCCAATACCACACTTCCCTCTGGAAAGCTCCCTTAAGCCTTCCTTCCAGAGCCTTCTGTCAAAGTGCAACATCCTGACTCAAAAGGTAAGGCCAGAGCCTTCTGCATCCTGGAAATAAATGTAACCGTGGATTAGGATTGCCAGATTTAGGAGGGAAAAGGACACCCGGTTAAATTTGAGTTTCAGAAAACAACAATTTTTTAGTCTGTGTCCCAAATATTTCCTGGAACATACTCACCTGGGCACCCTGCATTTTATCTGGCAGCCCTACCTTAGCTCTTTTCCTTGAGAATAGATTTTGATGAGGAAGAAGAACAGGGAAGAATTATTGGGTCCACAAGCTCCCTATAGGCTGCATCTCCCAGCCTCCCCAGCAGCTCCTCACTGCCAAGTATGTAGTTCTGACCAGTTGGTCTACAGAGCAGCTGTGGACTTTCAGAACACCTCCTTAAGACAGGTCAAGGAGGGCTGGGTGCAATGTCGCACGCCTGTAATCCCAGCACTGTGGGACGCCAAGACAGATGGGTCATTTGAGGTCAGGAGTTCAAGACCAGCCTGGCCAACATGACAAAACCCTGTCTCTACTGAAAATACAAAAATTAGCCAGGTGTGGTGACGTTTGCCTGTAGTCCCAGCTACTCGGGAGGCTGAGGCAGGAGAACTGCTTCAACCTGCGAGGTGGAGATGACAGGGAGCTGCGATTATGCCTCTGCACTCCAGTCTCAGTGACTGAGTGAGATTCTGTCTCAAAAAAAGAGAAAAAAAGTAGAGAGGTTGGGCACTGTGTCTCACTCCTGTAAATTCCAGCACTTTGGGAAGCCAAGGTGGGAGGATCGCTCAAGGAACGGAGTTCAAGACCAGCCTGGGCAACAGAGCAAGACACATTTCTGTTGTTGTTATTATTCGATATTATTATATTATTATTATTATTTTTGAGACAGAGTCTTGCTGTTGCCCAGGCTGGAGTGCAGTGGTACGATCTCGGCTCACTGCAACCTCTGCCTCCTGGGTTCAAACGATTCTCCTGCCTCAGCTTCCTGAGTAGCTGGGACTACAGGCACCTGCCACCATGCCTGGCTAATTTTTGTATTTTCAGTAGAGACAGGGTTTCACCATGCTGGCCAGGCTGGTCTTGAACTCCTGACCTTGTGATTTGCCCGCCTTAGCCTCCCAAAGTGCTAGGATTATAGGCATGAGCCACCTCGCCCAGCCCTCCTATCTATTTTTGAAAAAAGGGGGTGGACAGAGAGATGGGGAGAGTCCATTTGCCCTTCCTCCTTCGTGCTGCTGGGAATGCTGACATGCCAGTTGAACAAGGTGCCGCAGGGGAGCAAAGCAGAGAGACAGTGCCTGGAGGAGAGGCCATCCCAGCTTGGACTGTCACCTCCTGCATTTTTATGGGGGAGAATAATAACTCTGTGTGTTTCCCCTTTTGTCATTTGTTTTCATTCTGCACAGCTGACTCCAATCCAGACCCCCTGGAAAAGTTCATTTGCTGGGTGCTTACTGAGTGTCTGTACCTGGATTATATAGTCAGCCTCCACTTTACAGTCAAGGAAACTGAGTCATGTCACCTCCAAGAGCCAGGTTTCTACGCAGGCCATTCTGTGTATTATATTTTTCAGTCATCTACCTACAATCTTGGCAGCAGAAAGTATAGCACCAACGGTTTAAATGTGTGTGTGTGTGTGTGTGTGCACGCGCATATGTATATATGCGTGCGCACACACACACACACACACAGAAAACCCAACTGCAGAACTTATTTCCCTTAGCTTTGTGTTTTCTGAGAGTTAGAGAAAAGCCTCATTATTGGGCCCCTGGGGTGGAATGCAAGGACTGTTCTGTAGTTTACTCAACTCTGACCCCTGGATCATATTATTTGAGCCTTATAAAAGCCCTGTTGGGGCTTTTTCTGCTGCGAGCTTCCAAAATGACAAAGAAAAGAAGGAACAACGGTCGTGCCAAAAAGGGCCGCGGCCATGTTCAGCCTATTCGCTGCACGAACTGTGCCCGATGCGTGCCCAAGGACAAGGCCATTAAGAAATTCGTCATTTGAAACATAGTGGAGGCCGCAGCAGTCAGGGATATTTCTGAAGCGAGTGTCTTTGATGCCTATGTACTTCCCAAGCTCTATGTGAAGCTACATTACTGTGTGAGTTGTGCAATTCACAGCAAAGTAGTCAGGAATCGATCTCGTGAAGCCCGCAAGGACCGAACACCGCCACCCCGATTTAGACCTGCGGGTGCTGCCCCACGACCCCCACCAAAACCCATGTAAGGAGCTGAGTAAAAGACTGAAGACAACTATTCCCTGGAGAAAAATAAAATGGAAATCGTACTTGATATTGCCTATTAAGTGTATCTGCGCCAGATAGGGTGGGGATTTTGTGTGTGTTAGACCAAGTGTGAAATAACAAGTAGTATTTTCATGGGGAAGAAAGCTTATTTATGTAATCAAATTTTTTTTTGTTGAGGGGGAAGGGTGGGGAATGGAATCTTGCTCTGTTGTCCAGGCTGGAATGCAATGGTGCTATCTCAGCTCATTGCAACCTCTGCCTCCTGGGTTCAAGCGATTCTCCTGCCTCGGCTTTCCAAGTAGCTAGTATTAGAGACGTGTGCCACCACACCCAGCTAATTTTTTGTATTTTTAGTAGAGGTGGGGTTTTACTATATTGGCCAGG
>NW_016107888.1:272348-281623 GCF_001604975.1 Cebus imitator | reverse complement strand
AAAAAAAAAAAAAAAAAAAAAAAAAAAAGAGCTTTGGCAAGCAGTAGTAACTCTGCTGCCTCAAAGTCTTCTGAGAAACAAAGGACACACGTGTACATTTCAGATAAATCCCAGGCCCAGTGGTAAACACACTAGTCCCTAGCCATGTACACCATATCCAAAATCTGCCTGTCTTCTGTTCATCCCTTAAGGCCTCGCTAGAGACCAGGCATCTCATCTGATTCACACATTCTACTAGGTAAGCTCAGGCTAATGGCTTCATCATGTTCCCTGTTCAGTGGCATATAAATATTTCACAGGGCCCTTCTGGAGTTGTCCTTAAGGCAAAAATCTCAGGTATCATCATCATCATGCAGATGTTACCCCTCCATGCCAGACTACGACGGGAGCTTTCATAGACTACCTCACTCATGTCTCTCAGCAAACCCATGTGGAAGGAAGAAGTTTATCCCCATTTTACAGATGAGGAGACTGAGGCTCAAACGATAAGGTAAGTCGCTCAAAGTCATTTAGCTTATTAATAACAGAGCTAAGGCCAGGCGCAGTGGCTCATGCCTATAATCCCAGCACTTTAGGAGGCCAAAGCGAGCAGATCACCTGAGGTCGGAAGTTGGAAACCAGCCTGGACGACATGGCAAGACCCATCTCTACTAAAAATACAAAAATTAGCCGGGCGTGGTGGCGGGCATCTGCAATTCCAGCTACTCAGGAGGCTGAGGCAGGAGAATTGCTTGAACCTAGGAGGCAGAGGTTGCCATGAGCAGAGATCAAGCCACTGCACTCCAGCCTGGGTGACAGAGCAAGACTCTGTCTCAAAACAAAAAAAACATAGAGCTGAGATTTGAACCCACAGGCCCCTGATTCCCAAGGTCATGATTTGGACCCTTGGGTTATATTGCCATAGGAGAAGGTAACTGGGGGTGAGGATGAGCCACCTTCACCTACATCACGATGTGACCTGCCCAATGGCTCTACGTAGTTTTCCCATCCAAGTACTGGCCAGGCCCGACCCTGCTTAGCTTCTGAGATCAGATGAGATCAGGCGCATTCAGGGTGGTATGGCTGCAGACTGCCTAGTTGAGCACAGAAGAAGCGTGGCTGTTCCTCACGTGCATCACCCTAACAGCCAGCTGTTCTAAGATGCAGTTCATTTATCCTCCTCACTGCCAGGTGAGGCCGGAACTGTCAACTCCACTTTGCTAGTGAGAAAAATGAGGCTCAGAGAAGGGCTGTGATTTGCCTGAGACCACACAGCCCGTAACAGGCAGGGTCACACCTTGAACCCGTGCCTTCTTCCTCCAGGTCCAGGGCCCTTCCCTGACACCCTGCTTCTCCAGGCTCAGGTGGGTGGGGAGGCCACGAACAGAAGCCGCCCTGTCCTGCCAAGTACTTGCCTGCCTGCCGCACACAATGCGGGAAATTCCACAAGTTCCTTGGGATGGCTCAGATGTGGCCAGGCTGCAAGCCCTCCAGGGGGCTCCCTACGCCCCTGGGGGACCTCCTCCTGACTCACACTTTCCTCTTCCTCCCCCCAATCTCCCCCACAACCACCAGAGACCGGGGTTCCCTCCCTTCCTGAAAACAGGGCTCTCCTGGTGCAGCCACAGGGCTTTTCTTTTTCTTTTCTTTTTTGAAGCAGAGTCTTGCTCTGTCACCCAGGCTGGAGTGCAGTGGTACGATCTTGGCTCACTTCAACCTCCACCCCCTGGGTTCAAGAGATTCTCCTGCCTTAGCCTCCCGCGTGGCTGGGACTGCAGGCGCGCACTATCATGCCTAGTTAATTTTTGTATTTTTAGTAGAGACAGGGTTTCACCATGTTGGCCAGGATGGTCTCGATCTCTTGACCTCGTGATCCGCCCACCTCGGCCTCCCAAAGTGCTGGGATTACAGGCGTGAGACACTGCACCCGGCCCACAGGGCTTTTTCTACACGCAGCCCCTTCCATCCATCTCTGTCTCTGGCCCTGCAGGGCCTTGACAGGGAAATGCTGACTTTGAGGAGGTGAAAGGTGCTGGTGCCCGGCCTTCATCTAACAAATGGGTTGCGTGAGGGGAGGAACTCTTGTTGTTTTTTCCTGGTCTCAGAAGAGGGGCCTGTCAGGAAGATGTAGGGGCCAGGAGGCCCCCGGCCGCGCCCTGTGAGGTGGCTGACAGACGCCAGCAGCTGCCGGGGGCTCTGGGGTGCCCGGGCCCTGTGTTCTCAGGGCAGAGCACCCCACCGCGCCCCCCTCCTGTGGCCCTCCTGACCTCCCCACCCACCCCACCATGACCCAGGGTCCACCCCATCCAGGGGCAAAGGGCCAGGCGCTGGGCCTCCCTGCCATGAGGTCCCTGGGCCAGATGCAGAGGCGGAGCAGGAATCCGGTTACAGCCTGTGGCTGGCCCAGGGGAAGGTTTTCCTAGGGAAGCTGACAGACCAGATCTTCCTCCCAGCCTCCCACGGATTCCTTCCAGAACCCCCACAGCACAGAGTGCCCCCCCACAGGACCGCACAAGGCTGTTTCTGTAGAATTTCCTCAGAATTCCCCATTCCCAGGTTTACGCTTTGGGATCTTCGAGGTTAACCACAAATAAATGCGCTAGGAAGGAAGCTATGTTTGTCCATTACTGACTCTGCCCTTTGCATAAAGGATTTCGTTGAAATTTACAAATGTCTGTGGGCTGGGCTGCCTGGATTTGAATCCTGGGTCCATCCTCTACTTCCCTGCTATGTGACCTTGTGCAGGTTACACAGTCTCTGCATCGGAGTCCTCTGCTGAAAAACAGAGCTAATGAGAATGACTCTTGCCTCCGAAAGCTTTTGTGGGAATTCATGGAGGTAAAAATGTGTAAGGTGCAAAGTGCCTTAGACAGATCCCATTCTGACTGTCATCTCAGATGAGTAAACAGAAATTCAGAGAGGTAAGTGACTTGTCCCAGGGCACACCGCCAGGAAGTGGCAGACATGAAGTTTGAACTCAGACCTGTCTAACCTCAAACCCCATGTATCTTCCTCTGCATCTGACCTGCTCCAGACTGAACAGCTGGACCCCTGAGCCCGAGCACTGGTTCCACCTTTTCTTTGCTATGTGAGTCTGGGCAGCCCAGTCATCCATCTGAGCCTCAGTTTTGTCATCTGCAAAATGGAGATGTAATTCTTGCTTTACCCATCCTAGGAAAGTTATGAGCCTCAGAGAATTGTGTGTGCCACAGCTAAGCACTGGGGAGGGCAGAGAGATGGGTCTGGTTGGCAGCTATGACTCCGTCCCCTCTACTGCTACGACACCCTGACTGCTTGTTCCAGAAGAGAGCATGTCTTGTCATATGCATGTCCCTCCTCATCTTTTACAGCTGTTCTTGCTCCCGGGATGTGTATCTGACTGGAGTTTCTGGATTAAAGACAAGTCTCGGCTTTATCTCACATCCTGGGTGCCTTTCTGCTCTTCCTAGGAGCATCTCCTGCACCTACCCCCCAGGGCCCCACCTCCAGGCTGCAGAGCTAAGACCCAGGGGCCCCTCCTCAGGGAACCCTGGTTGTCTTTGGAAGCAGCCAGCAGAGATGCTGCTGTTAAGGTCCATGCCTGTTTCTTCCCCCATCCTGCTGCTCTGGACCATGTAAATCACCCATGGGGAAGGAGTTCTGGCCCCTGGGTGTTAGGAACATCATCCTCCAAGAAATTGCATTAACCCTCTGAGAGACTAGCAGGGCACAGCCATAAGAAAAACTGATTGGGCATCGAGATGGCACTTGGGCTGGCCGCCCTGTGATGTGCACCAGCCCGGAGACCCATGTGCCTGCTTGCCAAAGAGGCTTCTGTGGGGAACAAGGAGCCCCTGATTCCTATTTCCCTGCCCCAAATTCCTCAGAAGCCTCTGCCTCTGGAGGTTGAGAAAGGGAAGCAGGTGGGTGGAGGTGAAGGGGGCAGGGAGCAGGTGGGAGGGGACTCGAAGAAACTTCATGGGCCTTATTTAAGAACCTTGCCATTGCCGTGAAGAAAAATGACTTGAAACCTCTCTAGAGAAGAGTGTGGCTAATTGGCATGTAAGTTGGAGGTTAAAGAGCGGAAGGAAGAATCTGATTGTTTTTTTAAGTTACTGAGAAAGTGAGAATGCCACTCTGGGCAGAGAGAAATTCTTTTTCTTTCTAGAGTGTGCCTTTCTTTATGCTAGAGACCATAGTGGGCCGCTGAGACTTGCAAAAAGGATTTCTTTTAATCCACCTTCCTTTTTCACAGGCAGCAGTAGAAGGGCCTTTAAATCAAACGCAATCACCAAGCTTGCCTCTTGCACTTATTCCTCGCTTCACTCCTTGGAATTTGGCATTTGATGGATTCTGGATCTGACTTAAGGCTTTTTCTAAATCCAAGACTTGGGGAATTTTGTTAACAGTGCAATAAAAATAACTTCATAGTGTTACGGGAGGGACATTAAAGACGGGTCGTGTGTGTGTGTGTGCGTGAACGCGCACACTGCTCTCTTTCCTTAAAATATAAAAAAATACAGACAATGTTTCTTTAAAAGTCTCCATCTGCAAATCCCATTAGATGTGCATATAAGGTTTCTGATGATTAATAGTTGCCTGCTAGGGTTTTGGTTGGAGGGGATCTTGTGTGTGCGGGTTAACCCCTCCCTCTCCTCTCTCACATTTCACTTCAGAAATTTGTCACTCTCTCCCCACCGCAGGATTTAAAAGTGTGTCCCAGCAGCCCTGGTCCAGCCCTCTGTAGGCATTTGCTTCGGGCTCCAGGGCAAGCTCCTCATCAGCTGGTGCGTCTGGGTTGGGACAGTGAAAATGTTTAGTGTCATTGGCGACACATACACGTACAGGGGACCCCAGTAGGCAGGCTGGTGCGTCGGAGGAGCAGGAGGAAGCCCCACATAGGTGTGTGCACACGCATAGGAGTATCTGGCCACATGTGTGTGTCCTCTAAAGAGAGACTTTAGTTTTGGTTTTTGTTTTCAGTCCTGGGGTAAATTTTCTGTTGAACATTTTTCCCTATTTTTTTTCTTTTGCATTTAAAAAAAACTGAACATAAAAAGTATAAAGAGTCAAATCTTTGAAAGGACTGAGGCGTGCCGCGGACAGCAGATGGATCCCGTGGCCAGCAGCTGCATGAGGAGCCTCCAGCCCCCAGCCCCTGTCTGGGGCTGCCTTCGAAACCCCCACTCGGAAGGCAATGGGGCCTCAGGGCTACCCCACTACCCGCCAACCCCGTTCTCCTTCCACCAGAAACCAGACTTCCCGGCGACAGCGACGGCAGCATACCCCGACTTCTCAGCCTCCTGCCTGGCGGCCACCCCACACAGCCTGCCTCAGGAGGAGCGCATCTTCACTGAGCAGCACCCTGCTTTCCCACAGTCCCCCAACTGGCACTTCCCTGTCTCAGAGGCCCGGCGCAGGCCCAACTCAAGCCCGGCAGGGTGTTCCAAGGAAATGGGGACCAGCAGCCTGGGCCTGGTGGACACCACAGGAGGCCCAGGCAGAGACTACGGGGTGCCTGGGAGCACTGCCAATGAGACAGAGAAGAAGTCATCCAGGCGGAGAAAGGAGAGTTCAGGTAGGTGGCTCAGGAGCTGCTGGTCATTCCTTTACTGTGTGACCGTGGGGAGGTTACTCACCCTTTCTGTGCCTAGGTGCTGTGACCATGAATTTCTGTCTAGCCTATCCAAATGCAGGAGACTAGTGATTTCTTCCACTGAGAGTTCTAGGACTGTCTGGTGATGGGGACAATGTCTGTGTCCCAGCACTCCTGGGCCCCAGAAAAGATGTCCCAGCAAGAGAATGAAAAAGGATTAGCAAGGATTTGGAGGACACGTGAATGGATCCTCTGGGCACAGACTGACGGGACCGGTGAGGGGCTTTCCTGAATCAGGCTGCTGTTGAGTCGTATTCCTCCCCACCATGCTTTGGCCAGCCCCAAGTGGTCCTAGAGCCACAGGCCTCACTTACCAAGGAAGTCAGCTGAGACTGAGGTTCTGAGAGCTAAGGCTGAAGCTGGGACCCTGGGTGGCCACCCAAAGCCAGGACCCTATGTGTCCAGGAGCCTAGAGGCAGAGAAGCAGGGCTGGGACTGGGACTGCAGAGTGAAGGGGCGAGGGGGGATGGAGGGCTGAGGTTTGAGGCAGACTGCGCACCCGGTATCACCCTGCAGAGCTGGGCTATGCCCAGGCCCAGAGGACAGCTCAGCATGCTGAGATCGGGCTGACCCCCCCCCAGGAATGCAGCCCCTCAAGGAGCCTTGAGGGATGCACAGCCTGCGAGAGAGTCAGGGAGGCAGGCAGCCGAGGGAGTCCGTGCTGGAGTCCCAGTGGCTGGAGGGTGAGGTTGGCCTGTTTGTTAAGATCCCAGCTAAAGCCCTTCTCTTTCCCGGGGTGGGGACCTGCTGCTTCCTCACCTCCCTGCCAGGCCCTCCCAGGGGGGCGTTCACCTTTTGTCTGATTCCTTGTCCCAACCTTATTCAGAACACGGTAGTGCCCAGGCCTCCTGCCTGTGCTGCCCTGTGGTCCCCCTGACAGCCGCCCTCGCCCTCGGGGGCACGCCTGTCTGCCGGAGCCTGTAGAGGACCTTCCCATGGGGCTAACCAGGGCAGGCCGGAATCAGGAGGGCACGAATTAACAAGCAGGAACACTCTGGGTTTCTTTACAAGGCATTTTCGACGCAGCACAGTTTTCCCGAGTTTCTGCTCTTAGCCAAGCCCCAGGAATGCCAAAGTGAACGAAGGGGTCTCACCCAAAAAAGCTCAAGCTGAGAAGAAGGGTCCTGCAGAGGCCTGTCTGCAGTGGGATGTGCGCTGATGGGGAGATTCTAGGTGCTGTGGGTTACCGACGCTAGCCCTTTTGAGTTTTATTTGTATACGAATAAAGCAGGTTTTATTCGTATCTCGACTCTCTCAGTGTGCAAAATGAGGGACTGGAAGTTTGTGAGAACACAGAAAGATTGGGGTCAAAAAAGAGTGAGCAGCTCATCTCCATTTGCCCAGGACTTTTCCAGTTTGAGCACTGAAAATCCTGTGTCCTGGGAAAGCCCGCAGTCCTAGGCAAGCAAGACAATCGGTCACCCTTGAAGTGCGCTTGAAACTCAGGCTTCAGACCCGATATCAACCCTTTTGTAGATTTGAAATGCTCACTTTGAAATGATCTTTGGTCCTCCTGCTTGAAGAAGCCCCTCAGTGAGCTCACAATGGCCGATAGGAACCCGCCACTAAACAGCGGGGCCTTTTAAACCTCCAGCCAGTTAGGTCCCCATCCCAAAAATGAACTCATCCTACCCCTGGCAGGAAATGTGCCGAGGATGCGCAGGAACTCTCAGCTGTAAGCTGGACTGAAGAGCTTTCCCCTTGGTGGCGGCGCCTGCCACTTTCCAGGGTACTGGGAGCCAAGGGCAGTGGGAAGGGATAGCAAAGCCAAGAGGCTGCTGGGCGCAGGCAGAGTCTTTCAGCATTCTGAGTCTCAGCAAAATCTAAATGCACCAGCTGTCGTTTCGGCAAGTGGCCGATGGCCCTGCAATGCAGAGAGAGCATTCACGCCAAGCAGCTGGCCACCCAGGAATACAGGGACACCCTCTGCCGAACGGCCTGCACACTTTGGGGTCAGACTCCAGTGGAGGGAGGTTCCCATCTGCAGGGGCCCTGGGCTTCCCTAGGGCTCCCCTCAGGAGCAGCAGCAGCTGAGGCAGGGTCCAGCGAGCCGACTCTCACTCATCCCCGTGATTCCAGACAAACTCGATGTTCAGCATGGAAATCTTTATTGCCCAGTTGCTTGAGTCCTCATTTGGGATTTAACTGAAGGAGAGGAAGGACGCAAGAAAGATCAGCTTTGTAAGAGCCTAAAGAAGGGGGAAAGTGGCCGGGCGCAGTGGCTCATGCCTGTAATCCCAGCACTTTGGGAAGCTGAGGCAGGCAGATCACCTGGAGGTTGGGAGTTCGAGACCAGCCTGGCCAACATGGAGAAACCCCGTCTCTGCTAAAAATACAAAAATTAGCTGGGCGTGGTGGCACATGCCTGTAATCCCAGCTATTATTCAGGAGGCTGAGGCAGGAGAATCACTTGAACCTGGGAGGCAGAGGCTGTGGTGAGCCAAGATTGTGCCATTGCACTTTAGCCTGGGCGACAAGAGCGAAACTACCTCTCAATAAATAAATAAATAAATAAATAAATAAATAAATAAATGAAGGGGAAAGTGATGAGCTAGGCTCATAACCTACTCCAGGAATCTGGAATTCAGCTCAGAAAAGGCAAACCCCACAAAGAACCCTCCCCCTCCTGACCCTGCCAGTCCTGAGTCTGTGATTGGATCCTCTCTCTAAAATTGTGACATTTTTTCATTATCAATTTTTTGCATTAATTTTTGTTCTTACAAAGATTGCCTTAAAATATTATTGATCTTGATTACAGAGGGTTTGGGCCTGCCCTCTCATTTGGGGCTCCCCAAGTCTGGGCTGAGTGGTCTCTGGAAGGTTAACCAGCATTGATCAGAAACGTGTTTTCCATAGCTCTTCCTGGTCAGACAGGCTGCAGTGTCAGCACTGCAGCTTTTGGCTGCATAACTTTGGAAAAGTTCTTAACATCTTCCAGCCTCTGTTTCCCTAGCTGTAAAATGGGAATATAGCAGTAGCACCTTCCACAGAGAGTCTGTGAAGGTTAGATGCAGTGATCCATGAAATTAACTCTGTGCCTGGCACATAGTAAGAGTTCAATAAATAGCAGCTGTGAATGGTATCAGGCCCATATTTCCTGAACCAGCCTTCAGAATGTAAGATCTGACAAATATTTCTATATTTATGGGGATGGTGGAATTGAATATTTCAGTTGTGCTGTCTCAGAAATTCCTGAGTCTGGGGAAATTCTGGCAATCATTTTGGCCCCGTCATTATCAGTGAGGAGCATGGAGCTCAGAGACCTGCTGGAGAGGTTGTGGGTGACTTGGGCCTGGCAAATGCACCCCTTTTACAGTAGCAGAGAAGCCTCCAAAAATTGAAAGTTTGTTGCAGGAGGAACATTCTCTGCTCTCCCTTCCTCCTCTGCCGTCTCCTTCAGCGGCTCCCTGCTCACGCCTGTGGAATCTGAGCTGATCTACTCAAAGAAATGATCAAGAAAGCAGGGTTGGCCAGGCACGGTGGCTCACACCTATAATCCCGCCACTTTGGGAGGCCGAGGCAGGCGGATCACTTGAGGCCAGGAGTTCAAAACCAGCCTGCTGGCCAACATGGTGAAACCCTGTCTCTACTAAAAATACAAAAAAAAAAAAAAAATTAACCAGACATGGTGGCAGGCACCTGTAATCCCAGCTACTCAGGA
>NW_016107888.1:271015-272257 GCF_001604975.1 Cebus imitator | reverse complement strand
AAAAAAAAAAAAAAAAAAAGAAGAAGAAAGAAAGGTCCCTGGCCCTTGGCACTTCTCCACCCTGGAGACCAGCATGGTGTTAACTTACCCAAACCACTCCCAGCCCCAGGCCAATGGGAGTTAAAGGCCCCTGCTGGCAGGAACAGCTGGGAGGCCACTGTTGTTTTCCCCCAAACCGTCCTTGCTACTGTGGTTGTCTTTAATTTATGGGAATGAGGGATTTTGTGGTGGGCTCCTGATGGGGTTCAAGGAAAGGTTGCGTGTAATTAGAGTGGCTGCAGGTGAATCTGATCGCCCACCTGGGAAAGCCGTGGTGCTAGAACTCAGCACTGCTCCCTCCTGCTCTCACGTCCTCCCTCTGCTGAGACGTGCCTTTAATCAGACGTGATTCGTCTCATCCTTCTTCAGCTCCAACACACGTGTTCCCAGAGCTGTCCTGCCCCAAGTTCTCCTTGCAATTTCTCTGCCTGCCCCTGCCCAACCACAAATTCACCTACGGGATAAAACTCCACAAATGGGCCTCTCTCTCCCACTTCCCCTCCTGATGCCCCTTTGCCAGCCACCTCCCCCAGTTCCCCTGCACTATCCCTGCCATGAAGCCACACCAGGGGACTGACCTTGCAGACACATCCTGTGTTTTCTTCCCCCTCTGACTGTGCTCTGGCGGTTTCTCCTTGTTTAGAGCACCCTTCCCTTCCCCATACTTCTGCCTGTTGAAGTCCTGCTTAAAAACCACCCCTTCCAAGAATATTTGTTTCCTTCTTTTTCAAAAATTTATAGCTACACTTGTATGTAACATGGTATCAGAGAAACCTATAGTTAAGAAATTTCAAAGAAGTTTCTGCTTGAATCTGTGTTGATTTTCTCACTTTAGCTTGCAGTTGCTTCGTAAAGGAACTCTCCTGAGATTTCTTACCTGGGACATCTTATATTTGAAATCTCCTTTTTTAAAAATTGTGGTCAGCCGGGCATGGTGGCTCCCGCCTGTAATCCCAGCACTTTGGGAGGCTGAGGTGGGTGGATGACGAGGTCAGGAGATCAAGACCATCCTGGCTAACACGTTGAAACCCCGTCTTTACTAAAAATACAAAAAATTAGCCGGGCAGCATTGCATACGCCTATAGTCCCAATTGCTAAGGAGGCTGAGGCAGGAGAATTGCTTGAACCTGGGAGGCAGAGGTTGTAGTGAGCCGAGATTGCACCACTGCACTCCAGCCTGATGACATAGGAGACTGCATCTCA
>NW_016107888.1:266442-269450 GCF_001604975.1 Cebus imitator | reverse complement strand
TCCCTCTCTATTGCTCAGGCTGGAGTGCGGTGGCACAATCAGCTTACTACAGCCTCATTCTGAGCTCCAGCGATCCTCCCACTTCAGCCTCCCCAAATGCTGGGATTACAGGCATGAGACACTGTGCTCAGCCCCCTTGCTCATTTTTAACTGGATTTTGGGGGCATTTTTTTTTTTTAAGAGACGGAGTCTCGCTCTGTTGCCCAGGCTGGAGTGCAGTGGCTATTCACAGGAACAATCCCACTGCTGATCAGCACAGGAGTTTGGACCTGCTCCGTTTCCGACCTGGGCTGGTTCATCCCTCCTTAGGCAACCTGGTGGTCCCCGGCTCCTGGGAGGTCACCATATTGATGCCGAACTTAGTGTAGACACCCAATTGGCATAACACACTACAGCCCAGAACTCCTGGGCTCAAGCAATCCTCCCACCTCAGCCTCCCGAGTAACTGGGACTACAGGCACGTGCCACCGGCTTTGGGGGCTTTTTGTTGTTAAGTTGTAGTTCTTTATATATTCTGGATATCAACTCCCCATCAGATATATGGTTTGCAGACATTCTCTTCCATGCCGTAGGTTGCCTTTTCACTCTGTTGATTGCTTCCTTTGCTGTGCAGAAGTTTTCTAAGTTTGATGTAGTCCCACTTGTCTGTTTCTGCTTTTGTTGCCTGTTTTTGAAGTGTTAGCCAAGGAATCATTGCCAAATCCAATGTCATGAAGATTTCCTTGTGTTTTCTTCTAGTTTTATATTTTTAGGTCTTACATTTAGGTCTTTAATCTATTGTGAGTTAACTTTTGTACATGGTGTAAGGTAAGGGTCCAGCTTTTACATGTGAGTATACAGTTTTCCCAGCAACACTTGTTGAAGAGACCATCCTTTTCCCATTGTGTAGCCTTGGCAACTTTATCAAAGATCATTTGACCATATATGTGGCCATTATTTCTGGCCTCTCTATTCTATTCCATTGGTCTATGTCTGTCTCTGTTCCAGTACCATAATATTTTGTTTATACCTCCATAGTAGCATCAAAGGACAACTGGCCTTGTATCCAGAGGTATAGACGCATACGGCTGCCTCTCTCCCTAAAACGGAAGTGTCTGGAGGGGTAGAATAATATCTGATCCACCTGTGCAGTCTCCCTGGCACCTGGCGAAACATTTGCACACAGGAGAAGCCCATTGAATGTCTGGTCAGTGGCCTCAATTGCAGCCTGTCATTCATTCATTTTTTTCACTTTCTGAGAGTAGCTCCACTGCCTGGCATGAAGATATCCACCCTGTGCCATATGCTTCTGTGAAATGCTTCAAGATTTTCACAGTCTCACTTATGAGAACGATTTTCAGAGAGCCAGACTTTAATCAGTAAACCAGCCCAGGGTCAGAGCGAATGCTGGGGCCAGAAAGAGACATAAGACCCACGTGCAGGCTGGGTTGACTCTGCAGGAACCCTCCACGGGGTACTGACCCCAGAGGCACCACAGCTACCATGGATGGGAAGCAAGTGGGGCTGCCATGTCTGGGCAATAAGAAGGACCCACCATGGCTAGGCAGGTATGGGCACCACAATGCTGGACAGCTAGAGGGTCAGCCGTCATAGGGTGTGTGTCTGTGTTCTCCATTCTAGAGAAAAAGGCACCTTTTTCTAAGCTCAGAGGTCTCCTATAGGCTAGCATCAGCCTTTCCAAGCACCCCTCAGGACCTCACTCATTCTCAGTCCTCCGTGGCAAGCACTGGTGTGGGGAGTTGGGGGGTATCTTAGTCTGCTCAGGCTGCTGTAACAAAACATCCCTGACTGGGTGGCTTAAGCCACAGAAATTCATTTTCTCCCAGTTCTGGGGACTAGAAATCTACAATCAAGGTGTCAGGAGGTTTGGTTTCTTCTACGGCCTCTCTCCTTGGCTTGCAGATGGCCACCCTCTTGTGTCCTCACACGGTCTTTCCCCAGTGCCCCAGGTCTTTCCCTGGCATGTCTCTATGTATCCTAATCTCCCCCTCTTTTTTTTTTTTTTTGGAGTTTTGCTATTGCTCTGGCTGGAGTGCAGTGGCGCAATCTTGGCTCACTGCAACCTCCACCTCCCGGGTTCAGGCAATGCTCCTGCCTCAGCCTCCCAAGTAGCTGGGATTAAAGTCTCCTACCACTAGGACTGGCTAGTTTTTTGTATTTTTAGTAGAGATGAGGTTTCACCATGTTGACCAGGCTGGTTTCAAACTCCTGATCTCTGGTAGTCCACCCACCTTGGCCTCCCAAAGCGCTGGGATTACAGGCGTGGGCCACCGCCCCTGGCCCCTAATCTCCTCCTCTTATAAGGATGTCAGGCAGACTGGATTGGGACCTGCCCTAACAGCTTCATTTTGACTTCATCTCCTCTTTAAAGGCCCTATGTCCAAATACATACACACTCTGAGGAACTGGGGTTAGGGCTTCAACACAGGAATTGGGGAGGGAAGCACAATTCGGCCCACACAGGGACTGTACAGGGACAGGAACAAGGGACAAGGTTCAAGCCATGGCACAGACCCTCCAGCTGAAAGCCCCTTTGGTGAAAGCAACACCCCCGATGTGTGCCTGACCCTAGAGCTTTGCTAACCCAAGGTCCTGTTGGCCACTAGAGCCCTTCCACTCGAGACAGGGAGTTGCTTCTAGCCACAAACAGATCCCTGAGTTCCCATCTTACACCTACAAGTAGAGATGTAAACAGTGGAGGCAGTTTTAGGAGTGAATCTCTCAAGAACGGGGCTGTTTGGCAGAGGAAGAGAGAAAAGAGGCAATGGGGCCAGGCGAGGTGTCTCACGCCTACAATCCCAGCTCTTTGGGAGGCCGAGGTGGGCAGATCACTTGAGGTCAGGAGTTTGAGACCAGCCTGGCCAACATGGTGAAACCCCATCTCTACTAAAAATACAAAATGAAGGCCGGGCGCGGTGGCTCAAGCCTGTAATCCCAGCACTTTGGGAGGCCGAGGCGGGTGGATCACGAGGTCAAGAGATCGAGACCATCCTGGTCAACATGGTGAA
>NW_016107888.1:262576-266047 GCF_001604975.1 Cebus imitator | reverse complement strand
AAAAAAAAAAAAAAAAAAAAAAAAAAAAAAAAAAAAAAAAAAAAAGAGGCAATGATAGAGATGAGAATGAAATAAATGGACAACTCCAATAAGTGTCACCTGGTCACCAGAGTGATGCCAAGTCCCACACAGGTGATCTCATGTCCACACTCACCCCCTTGCTAGGCCACAGCATGGCAATATGAGGAAGGTGGTGAGAGACTGAGGTCAAGTGCATTAGCCAGGTAGCCCAAGTTCAGGTCCCTGATCCACAGCTTCCTGGCTGTGTGGACGTGGGTGAGTCCTAACCCTTCCTGAGTCCTTGTCTCCTCTGAGGAATGAGGATGACAGTACCTACTTCATAAGGTGGGTGGCTGTGGGACTAAATGACATCAGAGATGCAGAGTCCACTTTTCCCAAACCCACAGATGAGTACCCTTCTCTCTTTAAAGTCTTTCCCTGATGCTGGCTGGCTGGGTCAGGTTACCCATGTTCAAAGTCAGGCCAGAGTGCCCTGAGCTCTGCTGAGTCTTTGTCCCCTGACATCAGCCAGGCCTGCCTGACTCTGAGAATGTCACTGACCTAGGGTTGTGGCCGTGCTGGGTGGGGTGTGGTTTGAGGGGGGCATAGCTGCAGCAGCCCCTCTTGTCCTGAGTCCATGTCCAGAATCCCCAGTGAGGAAGAAGTTTTATGGTCCAGAGTGGCCAGCGTGGGAGGGGAGACAGCAACTCCACACTCAGCCAGTGTCCCTCTGGGCATCCCGGCCTTCTGGTTAGAGCTCCTGACCACCTCTTCTGACAAGGAAAGAAAGCTCAGAGCCCAAAGCAGGACTCAGGCCTTGGCCACCATCTGAACTCAGAGGCTCCAGTACAAATCTCATGCCTGGGCCTGCTCAGGCCCCGATCAGGTAGTCGGAAGCTCTGGAGATAGTCAATTTCTGCTGAGGCAGCAGGATCCTGACCAACAGCAAAGAAGGAAAGGTCCGATGAGCCCGTGAGCTGTAAAAAGGACAGATCGGGGCCACTCTGCCATGCTAGGGAATCAGGGACCCTGCCCACTCACCTATTTCTCTGGCTTGAATAAATCAGGGGCACCTGGGCCCAGGGAGGAGGCTAATTCAGAGGCCAAGCATCCTTTCTGTCTGAGAGGCAGGACTCAGAGCCCCTGCAGACTTCCAGAGCTGGCCCCTTTGCCCAACTCCCTCTCTGCCCATTGCTTGGGCTTCCCACCCAATTAGGCTCCCTGAGCTCTGGCCAGGACCCACCCCCATCCTTTTCTGTTTTCTTCCTCCTTGTTTTCCTTGCATGCAAGGTAGAAGAACAGTGTGAGCAGTGGGCCTGGGTCTCAAGGCCACATTTACTTTGGTGACAGCTGAGGATGACATCTGGAACTTATAAGCAAAACCCAGCACTGCCCACGCCTCTCCCATCCCTCTTAAAAGCTGCTGCTCTTCCCCCTCACCAACCTACCCCACCTGGGACCCTAGCAAAGACTAGCACCAGGCATTTTCATTCCAGAAGAACCTGCCTCTCTCCCATGAATCATCCCTTGAATCCCCTGGCCCCACTGCTGGGCTCCTCAGAGAGGCTGGAGCCCTGCCCGTGTCTCTTTAGGCACCTAAAGGAGAGGGAAAGGGCATGGACATTGGGGTGGGGCAGGGCTCAGTGAAAAAGTCAGCCCCACCCCAGGAAACCAGGTAGGTCCCAGATGTGAACATCCAACCAGTCTTGGGCTAGCTCCATCCAAGTATTTTCTATTTCCATGGGCTTTGACCCCTCCTTCTGAGGTTGAAGGTAGCAGAACTTATGAGGACATCAAAGTGTCTATGCTGTGACGTTGCAGGAAGCCACAGACACTGTTTTCAGAGGATGTGCCAAGGTTTCACCTACTGATGTCATGCTCAAAATACTCCCTTCTTCTTCCCTCTCTGGGGAGTCCCAGGGAGACAGACCTGAACCCAGACCCAGACAATGTCCCTAGAATAGGCACAGCCTGCCTACTCATCATCCCCCTGTGGCAGTATGACATGAGGCTATAGCCCTAGACTGGTCCCAGGGGCCTTGGGCAAGCCATTTAGTCTCTGGGTCTTAACTTGCTCATCTGTTCAATGGGGTCATGTGGATCTTACCTACCTAATGGAATAATTAAACGGATACAACAGGAGACAGCCCAGTAGGGTGGAAACAGCTTCCTATCAAGAAAATCTGGGCTCTAGGCCCAATTCTGCCCCTGATTTGCTGTGTGTCACTACACGAGTCTGTTACCTTCTCTAGGCTCACCTATAAAATGGAAAGGTGACATTGATCATTTCTAAGTCCCTCCCACCGCTACTTTCTATGATTCTATAGTATCTGTGAAAGCCTAAAAGTTCTCTTTGGGGGAAAGAAATCCCTTGTCAACTGCAAAGTGCTATTTGAATGTGGGGCATTTGGCCTCCTGTCTGATTTTGAATATGAATTTATGTAAATTGGTGTCCTCAGAGTTGGACTGTAGAGTACAGAACTCCAGAAAGGCATGTTCCACTGGGTCTGTCTGAACTTCCCCGTAGCTCTGGCAAAGTTGTCTGCTCACTTTAGGAAGGCCAGCCAAACATGGCAGCGATGTATGAAATAATTTGCCCTGGATGGTATGGAAGCTCGTGGTGGAAACCACAATAACACACACACCATTTGCATTTTTCTGGGTGCTGTTGACTGTTCCCTCACAGCCCTGCTCCAGCGGAGGGTGAGGGTCATGCAGGGGCTGGGGTGGGGCAGCTCCTCCCTAACCACAGAGGCAGCCAGCTGAGGGCCAGCGTTCTCCCTCCCAAGTCCTAGAAGACGCAGCTGCGACCCCCAAGAGAGAAGCAGCACAGGAGGAGTGATGGATTGCCATGTGACTCATCTAGTTATTGTGCCTGGAATTGTGGGACCCCAAAGGCTGCAGTAATAGTGGCCTAGGCCAGGTGCGGTGGTGGTTCATGCCTGTAATTCCAGCATTCTGGGAGGCCGAGGTGGATGGATCACCTGAGGTCAGGAGTTTGAGACCAGCCTGGCCAACATGGCGAAACCCTATCTCTACTAAAAATACAAAAATTATCCTAGTGTGGTGGTGGGCTCCTGTAATCTCAGCTACTCGGAAGGCTGAGGCAGGAGAATTGCTTGAATTCAGGAGGTAGAGGTTGCCATGAGCTAAGATCACACCACTGCACTCCAGCCTGGATGACCAGAGTGAGACTCAGCTGTAATCCCAGCACTTTGGGAGGTCGAGGCGGGCAGATCATGAGTTCAAGAGATTGAGGCCATCCTGGCCAACGTGGCGAAACCCTGTCTCTACTAAAAAAAAATACAAAAATTAGCTGGGTGTGCTGGCATGCACCTGTAGTCTCAGCTAGTCGTGAGGGTGAGGCAGGAGAATCGCTTGAACCTGGGAGGCGGAGGTTGCACTGAGCCGAGATCGCACCACTGCACTCCAGCCTGGCGCCTGGCGACAGAGCAAGACTCTTGTCTAAAA
>NW_016107888.1:220804-262216 GCF_001604975.1 Cebus imitator | reverse complement strand
AAAAAAAAAAAAAAAAAAAAAAGATAACCCTTTCACACGGGTCTGAAGACATGGTGCCTTAAGGAGCATAGTGTCTAAGCTCTGTCCATGAGTCATCCCAGATATCATCTCCAGTAGAACTCCTTCTGTTGTTTCTAGTGAACCGAGCTTCCATGGAATGCAGGCACTGTGCTAGGTGTCAATGCGCTACCCAGCTCATATTACTTCTCAGCCTTATGAGCACAGCGGTGCAGCTATTCTTGCTTTACAAAAGAGGAAGTTGAAGCTCCAAGAATCTAAAGGACTTGCCGGAGGTCCAACAGCTCTTCCTCAGTGCCTCCCTCACCTACGAGTGCTAAGGCCTAGGTTCACCAACAGGTCCTCTGACACTTCTACAAATATAACTTCCTTCTACACAGCACGGGGCAGGGAGAGAGAAACAGAGCCCTGATCATTGAGCCGTGGGAAGGCTGGGGAGGGCTTTGAAACACAGCACACAGCAAGACCTCAGATCTGACTGAAGGGAGAAACTAGGAGCCAAGACAAGAATATGTGAACTTGGTGAAGCCTCGGATTTCATCAAGGCCAGGGATTCTCAACAGGAGAGTAGGAAGTGCAGGGCATCAGGGCTTATGTACGGGAAGGAACTCTGACACCAGCTCCCTGGCAGAAATAGAATCAAGTCCAATCCCATACTTCTACACATGGGGAAACTGAGGCCCAGAGAGGCGAGGAAGGCTCCCTAACAAAGTTGTACTATCCTGGGAACAAACCATCCTGGGAGGCATGAGTTACTTTCATGTTGTAAGGGTACACTGGAACTGTGCCCATGAGCAGGGTGACCAAATAGCTCCCAGCCAGAAATGGCATGCAAGCACTCACAGTGTGTCCATGTTGATGAATATGTTGCAACTTGTGGTGAGGGAACAGCTCCCAGCCAGAAATGCATGCAAGCACTCACAGTGTATCCATCTTGATGAATATGTTGCAATTTGTAATACTGTTGCAGAACAAAGAGAACCATAACTTCCACTTCCACTTTCTTTTTTATTCTTTTTTTTTTTTGAGACAAAGTCTCACTCTGTTGCCAGGCTGGAGTGCCGTGGCTGGGATCTCGGCTCACTGCAACCTCCGCCTTGCCTTCCAAGTTCAAGCAATTCTCCTGCCTCAGCCTCCTGAGTAGCTGGGACTACAGGCATATGCCACCACGCCTAGCTGATTTTTGCATTTTTAGTAGAGACGGGGTTTCACCACGTTGCACAGGATGGTCTCGATCTCTAGACCTCATGATCCACCTGCCTTGGCCTCCCAAAGTGCTGGGATTACAGGTGTGAGCCACCGTGCCCGCCCCTCCACTTCAACTTTCATAGCTTGCTTCCCATACTTCTGGTCCCTTTATCATTTCCAACAGTGGTGGCAGTTGATCCCACTCTGAGAAGTTGACAAGGGATTAGCACCTTCCCAGAGCCAATATTCATCCTATTCGCCATTATTAGGTATCATCCCCAGGTTCACACAGGGGGTTAGCCGAGACCCTCAATTCCCAACCCAGGCTGCTGCTTCCTGTTTCCTCTGCTGGAAATCGTCGCTGGAGCCCCAGAGGCTAAATCAGAAGAATAAGAGACAGGAGAGGAGCGGTGGCCAGGGATGGGGCATGGCTTGGCTGACAGTGATCAGCTGCCCTGCCCACACAACCAGGCCAAGACCTGCTCCAAAAGGGTCTTCTCCTGCTTTTCCCTCTTCTCTCCAGGAAGGACTATGTATAGAACTGGGGCAGGGGGAGTTGTTTTGCGGGATGCCGTGGGGCACCTGTGCACACCTAAGCAGGCCTCGGAGGAGGGTAGGTGTGGGTAGCAAACAGGGTGGTGCCTCCAGGGGCCTTGGAAATGGTGACAAGCCGAGCTGCCATGGTCCAGCTCCAGGCCCCAACTGGGCCAGCCAGCCAGCCAGGAGATGCTGGAGAGCCTAGGTTCTAATCAGATGGATCTGGGTTCAAATCTCCCTTCTGCTACTTAAAAGCTGCCAGGCACCCTGGGCAAGTTCCTGGGCCTGTCTGAGGCTGCCTCCTCTGTATCAAGCAGGATGATTTAGCAAATACTTAGCAAGTACTTTTCCCTCTTCTCTCTAGAAGGATTATGTGCCAAACTGGTTGAGGTAGGGTAGGGGAAGGGGGCAGTTGTGCCAGGTTACAGAAGCAACTATGGCTAGAGGCTAGAGCGAGAAAAAGTGTTTCCCAGAGGAGAGCACTATTAATCAAATTATCACACAAACCCACGTAAGAGTGCTAAAGGGGTTAGGAGCAGTATCCACTTATAGTCTGCTGCTGGTGAGGTTAAAGCCACGGACGCCTCTGGGCACACACAGAAGCCTTCCAGAAGCGCAGCTGTTTCTATCCCAGCCCTTCAGGTGGCATTTCGTGGAGCTGATAAATTGGAGAATATATTTGTCCCGCACTTTTAGATTTTTCTTTTCTTTTTTTTTTTTTTTTTTTTTTTTTTTTTTTTTTTTTTTTTTGAGACTGTTGACCAGGCTGGAGTGCAGTGGCACAGTCTTGGCTCATTACAACCTCCGCCTCCTGGGTTCAAGTGATTCTCCTGCCTCCGCCTCCAGAGTAGCTGGGATTACAGGCCCCCTTCGCCATACTTTTTGTATTTTTAGTAGAGACGGGGTTTCACCATTTTGTCCAGGCTGATCTTGAACTACTGACCTCAGGAGATCTGCCCGCCTTGGCCTCCCAAAGTGCTGGGTTTACAGGCGTGAGCCACTTTTAGATTTTAATAGCATTTTGCACACACATATTAACTCAGTCTTCCATAACCCTAGGTGAAATTGTTTTCAGTTTCTTGATGAGGAGACCGAAGCCCAGAGAGGTTAAGTGACTTCCTCAAAGTTCCCAGCAAGATTGAGAATTCAAGCCTCTGCACCAGTCCTCTGGACTATCCACTCCCGGCAACCGTGGAAAGGAAGGGCTGGGAAACGCTGAGCCACCAGGGTGGGAGGAGACTGGGAAACCAGTCTCCGACCGCGCCCGGTGTCAAAGCCCGGGTTTCCTGCCTCTCTCCCGGCCCGCGGACCAGGCTGTGCTCCGGGAAGCCCATCATCCGCTCGTGACCGACACTCCCGGGCCTGTTGCCAGGAGGGGGCGCGACGCTGGCGGCGGCCAAGGCTGGAGGGCTCCTCGGGGACCCCGGCCCAGGGCTGTGCGTCCTTCCCTCCAGCCCACGCTCCCGCTTCCGGAGGGTCTGGGCCTGCCTTCTCCGGCCGGGAGCCAGAGGCCGCAGGGCAGGCCACCCGTGCCTGGAACTCGGCCCCCTGCCCTGTTCCCTGGGCGTGCCCCACGGGCGGCCATCCCGGATCGGACACGGACCCCCGGGCCAGGGTGCCGCGACACTCCTAACTGGGCACCGGGACTATCAGGCCCCTCCCCATTCTCTGGTTCCTAGAACGGCGACACCCACTCCCCTTCCATCCCGCAGCGGGGACCAGGGACACGCAGCGGGAAGTGGGCCCGGCCAGGCGCCTGATCACTTTCCCACGCGCCTCCCGGCCCAAGGCAGTGGAGAGCGGGGGCGGAGGACGGGGAAACTGGAATACGAAGGGATTGCGTGGAAAGCAGTAGAGGGAACCAGCTAGGCTCAAAGCTCCAAAGCAGATCCCCGGGTTAAGGTGGGGTTCCTGCCTCACCACCCACTCCCAGTGCGGCTGCTTAGGCGCCTGCATGGGCGGCTTCTCTGCCTTAGACTAGCTGGTCTAAATTCCCCATCCCAGGCTTCCAGGTAACTTAGACTCGGCCTTTGAAAACAGGACTCCCCTTCCAACACTATCCAGCAAGGCAGAAATGGGTCTTTCAGGGAGCGGGAAGTTGGGTGCAGGTTTCAGTAAAGCACCTCACTACGAACCAAGGTCTCTGTGTCTATACAATGAGGACGATGAAGCGAAAGACTTAAATGTTAGAGCCCCTTACGCATGGGTCCTGCAGCCATTCCCTGGCCACATGGCATACGTTGAGAGTTAATGGTGTAGGTGTGTGGTCTCTGCCCCGCCTCCTCTCCACCCACCATCTCCATTCATTAAAGTGAAGGTAGAGCTGCCTCCCACCGTCTGCTCAAGAGATAACCATTTGTAAGCCCTTCCTCCTTTTTTTTTTTTTTTTTTTTTTTTAGAGATTTTTTCTTGCTCTGTTTTTTTTTTTTTTTTTTTTTTTTTTATCTTTGCTCACTGCAAGCTCCACCTCTTGAATTCAAGTGAATCACTCTTTGACTAAGTAGTGTCTGTGTGTGAATAAAATATCCTTTGTACATCAAGAGTATTAATAATGCAGCATTTCTTTTCTTTTTCTTTTTTTTTTTTTTTTTTGAGCCTTGCTGTATCGCCCAGGCTGGAGTGCAATGACGCGATCTTGGCTCACTGCAACCCCCACCTCCTGGGTTCAAACGCGTTTCCTGCCTCAGCCTCCTAAGCAGCTGGGATTACAGGCGCATGCCACCATGCCAGGCTAATTTTTTGTATTTTTATTAGAGACGTGGTTTCACCATTTTGGCCAGAATGGTCTTGAACTCCTGACCTTGTGATCCGCCCATCTTGGCCACCCAAAGTGCTGAGATTATAGGCGTGAGCCACTGAGCCCGGCCCCTACATATTTTTCATTTGAACAGCATGTGTGAGTCAAACCGCCTGAATTTGATTCTTGTCTCCCACACCCCCTGGCTGAATAAACTTGGACAATCTGTTTAACTTCTCCATTTTCATTTTCTGGTCCATAAAGTGAGGCTAATACTAGAGCCAATAGGTTGGGCTATTGAGGATTAAGAGGCTAATATTTGTTGGGTACAGCACCTGGCACAGGGCATGTCCCGGACCCTGTTTGCAGCTATGACTGAGCCACACTGATTCTAACAGGAGCCTCTTTTGGAGGGGTCCAGATGGCTTTCCAGACTTGGCCCTCTGGGGCAGCTTCTGATTGGGTAGGCAGGTCTGGGGCAGGCCTGAGATCGGGCAGGCCTGAGATCCTTCAGGTCTGAACAGCTCCCTGGTGGTGCTGATGCTGCTGGCCTCTAGGCCCTCGTTTGAGTGGTGAGGTCATACAGCAGTGGACTTGACCATGCACCAGACGCATCTGGAGGGTTTGTTAAAATAGATTGCTGAGCGCCATCCCGAGCTTCTGACTTAGTAGGTCTGGAGTGAGGCTAGGATTTGCAGTCCTAACATGCTCTCAGGTAAGGCTGATGCTGCTGATCTGGGGACCACATTTTGAGGCTTTGTTTTAGAGCATCTCATCTCACCCCACAAGCTTACGCCCACCAGTTATGACATGCTGGGCGGTGGGCTGGGGAGTAGACATCATTAAACAGCCAAGAGTAGCTTCTTGTGCTTTGGGAATAAAAGAAAGTTTGGTGGTGGGGGGCTGGGGAGGCAGCAGGTACCTGAAATTGGAAGCCGGAAAAAAAAAAAAAAACTTCCCAGTTCTAAGATGGGTAAGACACCAGAAGGAATAAAAGGGGCAGCGTAGCTTTCTCAGCATCCTGTAAAAATAAGGGAGACTGGGAAAGGCTGCCTAGTTGCTCAAGGACAAAAGAAAGGGAATGGAGTCTCCTTCAGCCCATGTCTTCCTGTTTGGGGTCCTCTCTCCCTAGACAACCAGGACAGCCGAGGGAAGCCAGACGGCAGCAGCAAGGCCCGCAAGGAGAGGACAGCCTTCACCAAGGAGCAGCTGCGGGAGCTCGAGGCGGAATTTGCCCACCATAACTACCTGACTCGACTCCGCAGATACGAGATCGCTGTAAACCTGGACCTCTCTGAGCGCCAGGTGTGCCCCCGGCAGCCCCTACCCTTCTCTGCTCTCTCATCTCCCTCCCTTCCCTCCTTTCCCACCACCCCTCCCTGGACCTTCTCCTTTTTCTTCCTCCTCCACCCAGTCCAGTGGTTCTCAACTGTGGCCATACCTGAGAATCACCCAGGGAGATTTTAGTAGCGCTGATGTCTGGGCTGTACCCCTAGGGATGATTTTAATTGGTCTGGGATGGGATACAGGCCTCAGAATTTTTCAAAGGCCCCCTAGGTGATTCTCATATGCACCTAGGTTGGGACCTCTGGTCTGCCTATTCCCAAACTTGAGTATATGTTGGAATCCCCAAGGCACTTGTTCAAAATGCGGATTCCAGAGGTCTGGAGAGTGATTTTGCCATAATGAGTGGGGCTGAGAGTCTGTATTTCCAGTATGTTTCCCAGGTGATCTGGATATGCCGCTGGTTCCTGGGCACACTTTGAGAAACTTCCCTGGCTCTTTGTTTTGGACTTTCCCTCAGCCGTCCCAACCCCCACACCCATGCTCTGATATGGAAGCACAGTAATAACAACAGTAACGTTTCAGAGCAGATTTCCATTGATAGAGGGCTCTGCCAGAAGGCTGGTCTTTGAGTCAGAAGACTTAGCTTCAAATCCTGCCTCTATCCCTTCTCCTAGTCCTGGGACCTCTGGGTCTCCATCTGCAAAATGGGATCATAATCCTGCAAGTAACACTGAAGCTCAGATGAGAAAATGTGTTGACCAAAGCTGTCTAAACCAAAAAGTGCTCTATACACATGCCTGGCACCTCTGCTCCCAGACCCTTGAGGAATGGAGGGGGAGGCAATGGGACTTGGCACCTGCCGAGTAGGCCATGTGAAGGGGGTGGGGCCAATGCAGAGTGCTTTTAGAGCTTGTTCTCCTGTCTGGGGCTTTATCCCAAGACACAAGACAGCCCCTCTGGCAGATTGGTGTGTCCTCTCTTTGGTCTCAGTTCCTGGGGCCTTTGAGGGAGTAGGGAGTCGTAAGTGATGGTTTCAAGCTGGGGTCCCTGGAGTTACACCCTGGCTAGCCCGAGCATTGATATGGGGAGGAGGTCACACCAGCCCTGCAGTGACCAGGCTCCTTTGCTTCCTCCCCCAGGTCAAAGTGTGGTTCCAGAACCGAAGGATGAAGTGGAAGCGTGTGAAGGGAGGTCAGCCCATCTCTCCTAATGGGCAGGACCCTGAGGATGGGGACTCTGCAGCCTCTCCAAGTTCAGAGTGAGATTCTTCATGGAGAAAAAATGACTGAGGACTGAGCCCCTCCCCAGCTGCCCCCACCCCATTCCCACCTTCACCTTCTTCCTTCCCAGCCAGGCAGCCTCTCCACATCTTTCACTGACTCTTGGATATGAAACTGCCCAGCATTCCTGGGAGTCTTCCAGGAAGTTCTGTCCAGCCTCTTAGCAGCCTCTTCCCTAGGGCCTTTGCTTCCCACACTCTCATGGAATCAGACAGTGATCCTACCGGGCCGGATGAATCTGGGAACAGCTTCAGGGACACTGCTGCTCAGGGTCTCTTGGCTGCCACCCACACCTCCTCCTACCACCGTTCTCCTGTGTCAGCCAGGCTTCCTCCTGGTCTGGACACCACCTGGCCTGGTGGGAGAGGAGCTTTGGAACCAGCTGGTGACTTGGAAAGTAAATGCTTCAAAAGGAAGGAAATGACGGAGACACACACACCCTGACCCACCTTTCCTCTGTGGGCTGTACATCTAAGGCTTTGGGGCTCCTTAGTTGTCCCCGAACCCCAGGAAAAATCAGAACGAGGAGAGTCAAGGATAGCAACTCAGCTGCTGCAAGCCAGAAACCCATCCCTGTCTCCAAACTTGTTGGCTAAGTGGAGACACTTCTGAGCACTGACGAGAAGACAGCAAAATAGCCTGATGTAGGCTACTGTGTCCCCGTACAGGCCCGTCCACACAGGCTTGACTGGGTGGACAAAGAATGAACCCATGATAGCACCTGCTTCTTCCGAATCAAAATCAATTTAGCGATTCAGCAGGGGCTGTTAAGCAGTGTCCAGAGGAAAGGGGCAGCTACTCCTTTTAAATTCACAATTTCTGGACTGAAAGCCTCTCCAGATGCCCAGTTGTTGAGCTGAACTACTAGGAGCTGGAAACAACATAGGGGCCGGAAAGTGTGCCCTACATTCTGGAGGGGGTGGGGAAATAATAATGAGGCCTGCCAGGTGAGGGCCTGGAGACATGGAACCCTGGCATGGAAGGTTCTCCCACTAAGTGTCTGCAAAGGGGACAAGAAAATCCCTTTTCCTCCATGGGATGGATTTAAGCTCTCCCTGTGTGTTCTACACATGCTGTTATTGTGGGAGGAAATGCTAGGTTTTTGTGTGTGGACTGCTCAGACCTCAGCCAGGTCTTCTGGGATGCCACTTGAGGACTGATGGCCAAACAGCCTGGGGGACCGACCCCCTGGCCTGCCTCAGAGTTCTGTTTCCCAACACCAGCTGGTGTTGCAGAGGGAGGTCAACGCAAGTTTGGATCTCCTGTACACAGGTTTAATCATTCACATGTAAAAATAACCCCACCTCCCCACCTCAAAGAGGACAAAAGCTGTGGAAACTGATCGCCAAATGAGATGGCTGGTTAGAGGATGATTTTTTTTCTAAAGCATACTTCATATATTTTCTTAAGATGACATCAAGCTAATTGTGCAAGGTCAATTTGCTTTGTAAGAAAACTCCTGGAGAAATAAAATCAATAAAAAGCAAAGTTCCCAGCCTTTTTCTTTGCAGGGCTAACAACCACAGCTCTTGTGTGCAGCCTCCTGATTGACGAGACAATGTCTAGAAGCAAGAGAAAAAGGGAAGAAATGACCTAGACCGAGGTGTCCCCCTTTAGTTTCTCAAAAGGTACATACAAAATAGAATCGTTGCAGAAAAAAAAAAATCTTTTCTCCCATGCAAATGAATGGTTTTCATTTCTCATTGTAAAACTAGCTTTCAGTTTCCCTAAACTATGACCTATCAAATAGTGTTTTGTAAACAAAAGATGAACTCTTTTGTTAATAAAGGAACCTTGACCACAAACTAAACCATCCATAATATTTAAATTCAAAGTTTGAAGATTTTATTTTTCAAGGTAGAAAAGTATATATTAATAATAGTAAAAAATAAGAAGAAGAAAAAAATATTCCATATTCTTAGTCTTTTTTGTTTTGTTTTTGAGACAGTTTCATTCTTGTTGCCCAGGCTGGAGCACAATGGTGCCATCTTGGCTCACCGCAACCTCTACCTCCTAAGTTCAATCGATTCTTCTGCCTCAGCCTGCTGAGTAGCTGGGACTAGAGGCACCTGCCGCCATGCCTGGCTAATTTTTGTATTTTTAGTAGAGACAGGGTTTCTCCATGTTGGTCAGGCTGGTCTCAAACTCCTGACCTCAGGTGATCCACCCGCCTTGGCCTCCCAAAGTGCCAGGATTACAGGCGTGAGCCACCACCCCCAGCCTCTATGTCTTTTTAACTATAAAACAATTTGTCTCACCAAGATGTCAACAATGGACAAAACAGGAATGGCTATGGCAAGGGGAGAGAGGGAGCAGGAGAGGAGACCTGGCCACCCTCCTGCTGGAAACTCAACTCTGTGCTTTAGGGGACTATAAGCATCTCAGACTCTGATAACTGAAGGGGAAATCACCATCCCCCAAATTAGGTGAGAGTCTCTCCCTGTGCTCTGAGCCTCTACTTTAGCTGGTGACACCACAACCAACCTGTTCACTCATGCTGGAAACCTGGGACGCATCCTTGATACTGACCTCTGCTTTTCCGAACCAACCCGCTACCTGGTCCTGCTCATTTTACTTTCCATATAGATATTTCTCCCACCCGTGGCATTGTCTTCCCACCACCACTGCCTTCCTTCTGGCTGTTGACGTCTCACTTGAATTCGAGCCTCTGAGAGCTCTCCCTCTTGATCTGAGGCTGCTCAAATTCCAACCCCTCTCAGCCTGTAGAGTGACAACACACACAAAAATTCAACCCTGCCTCCCCCAACTTAAAACCTATCAGTAGCTTCCCTCACTTATAAAATAAAGTCCAAGAGCCTCCACAGGTCCCCGTGATCCAGCCCCGATCACCTCTACAGCTGCAACCCACCACCCCCGCCATGAATCCTGTGCTTTAGCAAGATCAAGCTGCCTTCCATCCACAGCCACAGGCCCTGTGATTTCTCTTCTCCATTCCCTGGCTCATTCACTTCTGTCTGGAGTCCTCTCCCAGACCTGGAATCCCAAGGACTTATGCATTCTAGGAGCACTCTAAAGGAACACGCAGGAAGTTTTAATATAAATATGGCCCAAGTGTTTTTTTTGTTTTTTTTTTTTTTCTCAAGAGACTTCATTACCCAGGCTGGAGTACAGTGGTGTGATCATGGCTCACTGCAGCCTCAAACTCAAGGAATCCTCCCACCTCAGCCTCCTCGGTAGCTGTGTGAATCACCATACCCAGCATTTTTTTTTTTTAAGACAGAGTATCACTCTGTCACCAGGCTGGAGTGCAGTGGCACCATCTTGGGTCACTGCAACCTCCAGCTCCCAGGTTCAAGCGATTCTCCTGCTTCAGTCTTCCGAGTAGCTGGGATTACAGGCGTGTACCACCAGGCCCAGCTAATTTTCATATTTTTAGTAGAGATGGGGGTTTATCGTGTTGGCCAGGATGGTCTCCATCTCCTGACATTGTGATCTGCCCACCTTGGCCTCCCAAAGTTCTGCGATTACAGGCGTGAGGCACCACACCCCACCCCAGCTAATTTTCAAGTTGCTTTGTAGAGATGGGGTCTCACTACGTTGCCCACGCTTGTCTTGAATGTCTGCCCTCAAGGGATTCTCCTGCCTTACCTTCCAAATCCCTGGGACTACAGGCATGAGCCACTGCACCCAGACCAAACTAACTTTCAATAGTAGACCAATGCCTAACATGAGGCAGCAACAGTCACCAGTTTCTAAAACCATCAGAAAAAAATCTCAGTGTGAGAATTTTCCTTTCCCCAATAAACCCAGTTAATAAGCCCACTGAGGAGAGTCTGGTCATGAAATTAAAAGTACACGCACACATCAATCAAGAGGGTTCTGGTTTTGAACACTCCCCGCATGCCTCCCCTCTTCAGCGTTGGTGTTTGATTGACCAATGCTGGGTGGGCATTAGCTCTTCAAGTTGGTAAAAATCCTCTACTTTCTTCCGAGGGCAAAGCTGCATGAAGGAAGCAAGGCCACCCACTGGCACCACCCTGATGGGAACCAGTGAGTGTGAACAGAGATGGTGGCTTGGTAGGAATCCAAACAACTGAGAATTCGCAGACAGTAACTATTCAGTAATGGGATTCTCTCCATCCTTGAAAGAGCATCAGGGATGAACGAGTGTGTGGCTGACCTGCTGAGAGAGGCCAGGAAATATGGGAAAAAAAAAAAAAAAAAAGGGAGAGATGAAGCGAGTACGGAATCAATTTCCAAATGAAAAGGCCTGGAGGGACTCAGGCCTTCAGAAACCTGCTCACCTGCCTGGGCCACATCCTGCAATGGATGTGTGCATTTCTGATAGTTCCTCTATTCAAAGATAAGAATCAGTGTCAGGCAGAGATCTACTCTTTTCTCTCCAGATCCCCAAAGGACCACAATTCCAGTAACTGGGTAAGCCCGTGGTGGTTGGCTTTCTTTCCTTCCATTGAGTGGAAATGATTGCCCTTAAGAGCTGTATATTCCCTGGCCAGGCAGAGGAGCCTGTGCCTGCTAATTCCTCACAGCCACCACTGAGGCACTAGTCAGTCATGTCCTCTCTTGGCCACCACAGCACTGGGCTCTCACCATGTTCCTTCTCTCACCGGCTGCCCCTTCTCAGCCCCATTTGCTGCCAACTCTGGGCATCTGAATGTTTTTGAAACACTTTCAAAAATACCTCAAATCCGGCTGGGTGCAGTGACTCACACCTATAATCCCAGCACATTGGGAGGCTGAGGGGGGTGGATCACCTGAGGTCAGGAGTTCGAGACTAGCCTAGCCAACATGGTGAAACCCCATCTCTACTAAAAATACAAAAATTAGCTGGGCATGGTGGTGCACACCTATAATCCCAGCTATTTGGGAGGCTGAGGCAGGAGAATCGCTTGAACTGGGGAGGCAGAGCTTACAGTGAACAGAGAGCATGCCTCTACACTTCAGTGTGGGTGACAGAGCAAGTCTAAAAAAAAAAAAAAAAGAAAAAAAAATCTCAGCTGGACACAGTGTCTCATGCTTGCAATCCCAGCATTTTGGGAGGCCGAGGTGGGCAGATTGCTTGAGGTCAGGAGTTCAAGACCAGCCTGGCCAACATAGTGAAACCCTGTCTCTACTAAAAATACAAAAATTAGCCAGGAGTGGTAGCGGGCACATGTAATCCCAGCTACTTGGGAAGCTGAGGCAGGAAGATCACTTGAACCTGGGAGGCAGAGGTTGCAGTGAGCCTAGATCACACCACTGAATTCCAGCCTGGGCGACAGAGTGAGACTCCATCTCAAAAAAAAAAAAAAAAAAATCTCAAATCCATGCTCTTCTCTAATGCTACCGTGACCTGTGGCCATGACTGTCCATTTATGCTCTATCTTCCCACCTTGCATGTGTTCCCTTATGGCCACTACCGCAATCCATCGTTCTGTTTTTTGTTTGCCTATTCATGTGTGGTCTGCTTTCTAGGCTGGAAGAAAGAGAAAGGGATGTGCTTTTCTGACCATTTTGTTCCCAGCTACTAGCATGATGTTTGGCAGCTAATAAATGCTCAATAGATAGTACTGGATGAGTGGACGCATACATGGATGGAGGGATGGATGGATGGATGGATGGACGGACGGATGGGGGAACTGCTAAATTATTGACATCACTGCCTTCTCAGTTCAAAACTGCCCATTGCTGGACACATGGACAATGTGGGAGAAGCTCAGCCCAGAAGCTGGTTCGGTAGCTTGATGGAGTCAGGCCTTCAGAGACCACCAGGTCTGGCGGGCCTTGCCCTTGAGGAGGGGCCCTCAACAGTCACCCTGTTTCTACAGCCCTGGGAGGTCTCTAGGACCACGGTTCTCTGCAAATCCCTCTCCCACTCTCTGAGCTCTGTCTTAAGTCTGGACAAGCTTCTCCTCTTTGACCTGTGGTTGGCAAAGAAGCAGCTTCCAGAGCCTGACCACTGACAACAGCGAGACTCAGAGGCATGCCTGATAAGAGGTTTGTGAGCCGCTCACACACATCTCTGAGGGTGACGCTTAATAGCTTCAAGGTGACATCAGGGTTGGGACTAAGATCCGATTGAACAGAAAGAGACATGACCTAACTCATCTCTCGCCATGGGCCTGGCTGCAAGAGCTTCTCTTTCTTTTTAATTTCCTAACCGGAGCTCCTGGCTCAGGACTCTAGCCTGTCCCCAGAGCTGGGGCCCACGGCTGGGCTTCAATCCAGCGTTAGTGGGAAGGGAACAGGCTCAGCCAGGGTCTGAGAACCCCCAGGATGGATGTCCACCGAGTCTGTGCTCGTCTTGGCAAGGGCCTCGTAGTTGGCTTTCTCCACCATCCAGCAGATTTACCCAGTAGGGCCGATCCAAAGGCTCTAAAGCATTCCTCTGGGTATAAAAAACCTTGCTGCAACCTCCCATTAAGCTGCAGGCTTCCCCAGTGGCTACAAAGGATGGTTTTATTTGTGTTTTAAAGAATGATTTAAAACCAGTTTTCCAAGAACACAAATCCTGTCTAAAGCACCCGGTGCACCTGGCTAGAGAGCTGGAGTCCGGTGTCTGAGCTGGCTGACTGCCTGGTGGGACCATACTATCTTCAGGTTATTTTCCTTTAAAGTATTCTCTGCATAGGCCGGGCACGGTGGCTCATGCCTGTAATCCTAGCACTTTGGGAGGCCAAGGCGGGTGGACTGCCTGAGCTCAGGAGTTCATGGCCAGCCTGGGCAACACAGTGAAACCCTGTCTCTATTAAAATACAAAAAATTAGCTGGGCCTGGTGGTGGGCGCCTATAGTCCTAGCTACTCGGGAGGCTGAGGCAGGAGAATTGCTTGAGCCCGGGAGGTGGAGGTTGCAGTGAGCAGAGATCGCGCCACTGCACTCCAGCCTGGGTGACAGAGCGAGACTCCATCTCTTAAAAAAAATAAAATAAAAATCTCTTAAATAAATGAAAATAAAAATAAAAATTATCTGCATTGCAGGAGGGGAAATCCTGTATTTCTTATCGCCTTCCCTCTCCGCGGCTCTCACCCCATCCCCACATGCACACACACACACGCACACACACACCCCAGCTTTGGACACTGTCAGATTCCAGTTCCGACACAGGCTTTGCTACAGACTAGCTGTGTGGCCTGCATGAAGTCACTCGTCTTCTCTGATCCTCAGTTTCCTCATCCAGTGGCCTGCAGAAGTAGTGGTGCTTGATCAACATTTGTTAAAAATGCTTCTACAAAGTAGAGCTCATATTTTACTCACAGGCTGATAGGAGGATTCGATTCATTCATTCACTCCACAAAAACATTACTTGAGAGCTCACTATGTGTTAAGTCTTGGGTAGGGTGAGTAGAGACAGTCAGACCATCCCCAGGGAAATGGGGTAAGGTCTACAGAACACCTCGTGCAGTGCCTGGGTCCAAGTGGGCCCTCCAAGTGGGAGCGAGCTCCCCTCTGTCAGTCTCTCTCTCTCTCTGTATCTCTCTTTTTCATACACACACACACACACACACACACACACACTCTAGTCAGAGTGTTCTTCCCCTTCTTCAGGGAGGGTGCAACACAGTGTCAGTACTGTCTTCTGCCTTGAGTACAAGCATGGAGCACGGAGGAGGAGGCCTACATTTCAGTACCTGGTTTTCTTTCTTTTTGAGGCAGACTCTCACTCTGTTGCTAGGCTGGAGTGCAGTGGCATGATCTCCACTCACTGCAACCTCCACCTCCCGGGTTCCAGCAATTCTCCTGCCTCAGCCTCCCAAGTAACTGGGATTACAAGCGCCCACCACTATGCCCAGCTAATTTTTGTATTTTTAGTAGAGACGGGGTTTCATGTTGGCCAGGATGGTCCCGATCTCTTGACCTCGTGATCTGCCCACCTCAGCCTCCCAAAGTGCTGGGATTACAGGCGTGAGCCATCAAGCCCAGCCCTCAGTACCTGGTTTTCTACTCATTTGCTGTGTGGCTTTTAGCAAGCCACTCACCTTCCCTGGGCTGATTTCCCAACTGCAAAAACAAAGCATTCTAATACCTTGTTCTGCCTTGAATATAAAAGATAAACAGACACTATGGGCAAAATGTTTTCAAAGCACTGAGCTATACCAAATAAGAAGCGCAGCTGAGAGGCAGTAGGGGATCTTGGGGAAAGTCAAGGGCTTGGAGGATGCCGAATCCAGATTAGCTTCTGTGTTAACCCAGAACAGAACTTTTCATACTGTGGCCACACATGACAGCCCCTAAGCACACCTTAAGATACTCAATCAGCTACTAGGTCAATCCCCTCTGGTCCACAGCCCCTCCAAAGGAGGCATCGCTGGGATCTTGACCCAGGGGCACCTATGGAGGAGCGGCCTCATCAGGAAGGATCAGAAAGTGAAGGCGCAGGGCACTCCTTGGCTGTGTTCTCCCAGGAGGTCTCCCAGGGCACTCGGCCCATGTCATGCTTGCCAGTCCACCCTCCCTCATCCTGTCCTCCATGGCTCTGCCCCCCAGGACCCCACTTTTCCTTCCCGGCATGACCAGCCCATGAAGGATCTAGAGCAGGGAGAAACCAGCCACAACTGTCCCTTCCCCACAGCAAGGTGCCCTGCAGGTGGCCTGTCAAGTGGGCATGTCCCCCTCCAGAAGTGGGTACCGAGTGCTGAAGGCTGTGTTTCTTCTAAGAGAGGGTGGGGAGGCCTGGGCCCCTTAAAATGCCTTTTCATCCTCAGCTGCTCCCCTTCACTCACCTCTTCCCTGACAGGCCTGAGGAGAACTGCGGGTGGGGACACTGGAGGGACCAAGGCCCCTGAGCCCGGGGAAACCCCTCAGCCAAGACCAGGTTCTTTCCACACAAGAATTTGTGGCCCTTCTGGGGGCTGTGGCACAGGATGCGGCGCCTTCATCCCACAAATCCCCTCTGTGCGTCCCTTGAAGGATCTCTGTGGAGCAGATGCCAGGGGTAGGGAGGCGACACAAAGCCCCTCTTTGTCAGGGGGATCCGGGCCGGCAGTCGGGAGGAAATTAGACAGCGCTCCTGACAGCAGGCTCCATCTGGGGTGTCTGTGAAATATGGGCCAGAGGGGCTCCTTCCTGAGACCAGTTCATGGTTGCCGACCGCCCCCACCCCTGCTTTGGGCAGAGAGGACACTGCCTGTTTGGAGAGAAATGATATATAACCTCCAGCTTCCTTCCCTCCACTCCTGAGGGGCTTAACGCAGCTCTGAGAGCCTGGGGAAGCTCATGGCTGCTCCTTGGAGGTGTGAATGGACGTGCGTGTGTGTACACTTGTGTATGTGCGTGTACCTGTGTGCACACATCTGTGAGCCCGTGGGTGTGTGCGTTGTATGGGTGTTTTCTGAGTTTGTGTATCTGCTCACTCCACGGCCAGAGAAGAGGGCTCAAAATGCTGGCCAAACAAACAAAACGTCGGCCAACATGGCACCCTCTTTAGAACCCCTTCCTTTTCACAGGCAGAATGAGGACCTTTGGGACCTAGAGCCTAAACAAAGCTATTTAGAGAGCAGTGGCGTGAGGGGAAGGGGAGGCAGCCTACTGAGGACCCTGTCTGCTGATTCCATCCTCCAAGCGGCCACCTCACAAGGCAGGAATTTGTTTTCAAGACGAGCACATCTCCCGCCCCACGGAGGCTCCTAATCCAGCCACAGCAGAGCCTACGGAGCCCCGAACCATTTGTCTTCAAGAGAGGAAATGGTAGGCTATTCCCACCCACCTACCTTCTTTGTGGCCAGCCGGGTCTCCACATCTGGGCTGCAGCTGGCTGCTCTCTCCAAACAAGAAGACAGAAAACTATCAGCAGAGGGCTCCGAAAAGCACCTTAACCCCTCAGCAAGCTGGAAGCCACAGAGGACCAGCCTCAGTTTCCACACCTGTGAACAAGAGCAAGGGCAAACCCTGCCTTCTGAAAGGCTGTTGGGAGAATTAAAGAATATAAAAGCCAGGTGCGGTGGCTCACACCTGTAAACTTTTGGAGGCTGAGGCAGTGGATCACCTGAAGTCAGGAGTATGAGACCAGCTGGCCAACATGGCAAAACCCTGTCTCTACTAAAAATACAAAAATTAGCTGGGCATGGTGGTACTCACTAAAATCCCAGCTACTGAGGAGGCTGAGGCAGGAGAATTGCTTGCACTCGGGAGGCGGAGGTTGCAGTAAGCCGAGATCATGCCACTGCACTCCAGCCTGGGCAACAGAGCGAGACTCCATTTCAAAGAAAAAAAAAAGAAAAATGAATTACATAACGTGTGGAAACACTCAGTAAGCTCTCAAGGGCTGACCAAAGGTTAGTGGCTGGTTTACATCCAATAAACACCTGCCGGGTGTCTGCTACAGGTTAGACTTGGGATGGACACTACGAGAGTAAGAAAAAGAACAATTTTTTTGGCGGGGGGGGACAGGATCTCCCTCTGTCATCCAGGCTGGAGTACAGTGGCATGATCACAGCTCACTGTAGCCTCAGCCTCCTGGGCTCAGGCAATCCTCCCACTTCTGCCTCCCAAATGGCTACAGGTGCTCACCGCCACACCCAGCTAATTTTTAAATTTTTTGTAGAGACGGTCTCACTGTGTTGCCCAGCTGATCTCCAACTCCTGGGCTCAAGCAATCCTCCCTCTTCAGCCTCCCAAAGTGCTGCAATTACAGGTGTGAGCCACTGCACCTGGCGAAACGGTATTTGGGACATGAGAGCTGGTGCAGCCTTTTCACTGTTGTCCACCACAAGCTGTTGAAGTGGGCAGATAATCTTATGCCCATTATGCAGGTGAGGAAATCAAGGCTCTGACAGTGGGTGGTCTCAGGACCGCCTCTTGCTCAAGGTCACATGCCTGCTCTGTGTTGGAAATGACAGGCCTTGTTTTGTGTCATTTGAGCTGTTGGAAGGAACCCACCATAGAGCTCTCTCCAGCGAGCCACACTGGCCAGCAACACTGGGCATCACCTGGGATGAGAAATGGATTAGGTACGAAGTCACTTGCAGTGGAGCCCTGGGCTCATGTTAATGACTGCCATGTCCTGACCAGTTTCTGAGGCTTGATTCCCTTTCTCTTCCCCTGTCTGCCTGAGGAGGGTTACGTCTTTGGAGCAAGATTCCATGCTTTGCTTCTCTGCTCTTCTGCCTCCCCTGTCCCCAAGGTGCCTGGAGTCTGTTCCAGGAAGGAATCTTGATCAGGAAGAGCCCCGATGACTGAAGGACTCTGAGGAGGTGTTATATGATATGATGGAAAGACTCTGGCCTTTAGGCTCAAACAGATCTGCTCTGAATCCCAGCTCCTCCTCTTCCTAGTGCGGAAGCTTGGTCAAGCCATTGTTTCTGAGCTTCACTTTCCTCATCTGAAGTGGGACTTCATCCATGGCTCTGAGCTGCTGTGAAGATTAAATAAGCTAACACATATGGAAGAGCCCAGCCCCGAGTCTGGAGCTCAGTTAGTGAATCCGGAGAGTGGGCTGTCTTTCCCTTGCCTTTACTGGGGAAGAAGTGACAAATGAGAGATAAATTAGTAAGTCCAGGAGAAAAGGTAGGCAAGATCTCACTGGCTCTGGAAACCAAGGACCAGATAAAAGGAGTGAAGTTTCAGGTAACCGGGCACAGTGGTTCGTGCCTGTAATCCCAGCACTTTGGGAGGCTGAGGTGGGCAGATTGCTTGAGGTCAGTTCAAAACCAGCCTGGCCAATATGGTGAAACCCTGTCTCTACTAAAAGTACAAAAATTAGGTGGGTGTGGTGGCATGTGCCTGTAATCCCAGCTACTTGGCAGGCTGAGGCAGGAGACTGGCTTGAACCGGGGAAGTGGAGAAGGCAGAGATTGCAGTAAGCCAAGATCATGACACTGCACTCCAGCCTAGTGACAGAGCCAGACTCCATCTCAAAAAAAAAAAGGAGTGAAGTTTCAGTAAAATGAGGCTAGAAAAGATGGCAAGGAAGACTTTCAACAAATGGACTGTGAGTCACTGGGGAAAGTAGAGAATAGGTATTTCCTCCCCATCAAAGGAATCTTATGAACAAACACCACTGTGTAGCAGAGTTGGTAGGCCCTTGGAGACCCTCCCATCCAGCTCCTTGCACTCATGGGGAAACTGAGGCCCAGAGAGAAGGGACTAGTTCAGGAGGGGCCTAAGCCCAGGGAGATAATCTGCTCTTATCAGTTGGAGGTCAGCAGAGGGACAGGAGGGAGGGCTGGACCAAAGACAGCAGCCAAAGTCTGGGCTCCTGCCCTCTGTCCAGGGCTTGATGTCCTCACAACAGGTCCGACCTGCCAGTGGAAGCCAGTTGGCCAGCGCTGAGGGTCCCTATCTGTCTAGACTGCTCGCTGGCCCATTCTGCTGAGAAACCCGACTCAAAGGGGGGCTGGGGCAGGCAGAATGGCCTTGGAGGTCCCCGACAGCTCCGGAAGTCTGAGCACAGAGTCTCTGGAAGACTGAGAGGTGTTGTCTCTGCAGAAAAGCCGTCGGACATTTCCGTGTGACGGTGACACAAACCATTCCTTCCTCCATAATCGCCCCTTGCTACGGCGCTGGCTCAGGGCAGACAGCCTGCTGTGCATGGACTTTATTTTTAAAGCCCTCTTGCTTTTTTTTCTCTTTTCTATATCCCTGTGAATGCCTGAACTCCCAGGCAGAGGAAAGCACTCAAGGCTGTCCTTGAGTGTGCTGATGGTGATGTGATGTCCCAGACGGGACCCTCCAAGCTTTGCGGCAGGAACAAACCCCCAGCTGATGTAATTTAAAAGAATAACCTCCCAATTTTCTCATCTCCCTTTGCTGGATACACCTTATCAAATGACAGGAGAAGCCAATGTTTGGTTAAATGGTTCAGAGGTTAATACTCAACAGATGGGAGAATTTTTCCCTTTTTTTTTTTTTTTTTTTTTTTTTCTTCTAGGAGATCTGGTCTGCTCCTCTTGCTTACAAAAGGCTTAGTAATAGAGGGCGGGTGGAGAGGTGGGGGGAGGTGGGGGGAGGGAGCAGGGGGCATTCTTCCCATCGTGCCCATTTCTCCCCAGCCACCATTGTCCTCAGGGTCTCAGGCTGTGTCCTCAGCCCTCACAGGACCGCGCTGATAGGGCTGCTTGCATTTGGGGAGGTAGAACCTGTCCACCCTGTGAGGGTACCTAAGTACCCCAGGTGTCTGCTGGCATTGGGCAGCATGCAAAAGGGCAGAGTAAAGGGAAGGAAAACAACACAAGTGAAAATCGCAAAATATCTCTCCCTGCTTTAGGCAGATTATTGAGTCCCTGAAACTCTTGTTTCTTTTTTTCCTTTTGAGACAGTGTCTCACTCTGTTGCCCTGGCTGGAATGCAGTGGCTCGATCTTGGCTCACTGCAACATTCGCCTCCCAGGTTCAATTGATTCTGGTGCTTCAGACTTCTAAGTAGCTGGGATTACAGGTATGAGCCACCATGCCCAGCTAATTTTTTGTATTTTCAGTAGAGACAGGGTTTTGCCATATCACCTAGGCTGATCCAGAACTCCTGGCCTCAGGTGATCCACCCGCCTCAGCCTCCCAAAGTGCTGATATTACAGGCGTGAGTCACCTCGCCCAACTAGTTTCTTTATTCATAAAATGAGAATAATTTACATGGCAGGGCTATTGGGGAGACTCAAAGAGGATTCTTCATGGAAACCAGACATTCACCTCTACTGCCAGTTTCACAAAGGGTAAAAAAATACGTCGCTAGCTGGGTATACTCTGTCACCCAGGCTGGAGTGCAGAGGTGCAATCTCAGCTCACTGCCACCTCCGCCTCCTGAGTTCAAGCGATTCTTCTGCCTCAGCCTCCCAAGCAGCTGGGATTACAGGTGCATGCCACCATGCCCAGATAATTTTTGTATTTTTAGTAGAGATGTGGTTTCACCATGCTGGCCAAGCTGGTCTCAAACTCCTGACCTCAGGTAATCTGCCCACCTCGGCCTCCCAAAATGCTGGGATTACAGGCGTGAGCCACCACGCCCAGCCAATGAAGTCCAATTTATCTAAAATTTATTTTGTTGCCTGTGCTCTTCCTATCAAGTCTAGGAATCCCTTGCCAAATCCAAAGTCCTAAAGATTTACCCCTATGTTTTCTCCTGTGTTTTAATTCTTATATTTGGGTTCTGGATCCATTTTGAGTTAATTTTTGTTTATGGAGTGAGGTAAGAGTCCAACTTCATTCTTTTGCATGTGGTTATCCAATTATCCCAGCTTCATTTGTTGATAAGAATACTGTTTCTCTCATTGAATGGTCTTGGCACCCTTGAAAACCACTTGGCTATATTTCTGACTTCTCGGTTCTATTCCATTGGTCTGTGTTTCTATCATGATGCCAGTACCACATTGTTTTGATTACTGTAGCTTTGTAGTACATTTTGAAATGGAAAGTAGTGTGAGTCTTTTTTTTTTTTTTTGAGATGGAGTCTCACTCTTTCACCCAGACTAGAGTGAAGTGGCTCTGTCTTGGCTCACTGCCCCTTTCCCAGGCTCAAGCAATTCTCTGGCCTCAGCCTCCCGAGTAGCTGGGATTACAGCTGTGCGCCAGCACACCCAGCTAATTTTTACATTTTTAGTAAAGATGGGGCTTTACCATGTTGGCCAGTCTGGTCTTAAACTCCTGACCTCAAGTAATCTACCTGCCTTGGCCTCCTGAAATGCTGATTACAGGTGAGAGCCACCACACCCGGCCAAGTGTGAGTCTTTTAACTTTCTCTTTTTCAATATTGTTTTGACTATTCAGGCCCATTGCAATTCCATATGAATCTGAGAATAGAATTTTGCATTTCTACAAAAAGATCATTAGAATGTGAATAGAGACTACAATGAATCTTCTACTAGTCAGGGCTCTCCAGAGACAGATAATAAATAGGAGAGAGAGAGAGATGGATGAGAGGGGATTTATTAGGAGAAGTGGCTCAGATAGTTACAGAGGCTGAGAATATGCCATCTGCAAACTGCAAAATCAAGGAACTCAGTAGCATGACTCAGTCCAAGTCTAAAGGCCTCAGAACCAGGAAATCTAAAAGGCCTGATAATCTGGAGTTCTATGTCCAAGGGCAGGAGAAAAAGAGTGTCGCAGCTCCAAAAGAGGGAAAGCAAATTCACCTTTCCCCTGCTTTTTTGTTCCATCTGGGGCCTTAGCCAATTGGATGGTGCCTGCCCACATTAGGTGAGGGCAGATGTTACTTACTCAATCCACTTGATTCAAATGCCATTCTCTTCCAGAGACACCATCACAAACATACCCAGAAATAATGCTTTATCAGCTATCTGGGTGTCCTTTAATCCAGTCAAGTTGACACCTAAAATTAATCATCACAATTTAGTAGATCATTTTGAGAAGTATTGTCATCTTAACAATATTAAATCTCCCAATCCATGAATGTGTGATGTTTTGAGACAGAATTTTGCTCTTGTTTCCCAGACTGGAGTGCAATGGCACAATCTCGGCTCACTGCAACTTCCATCTCCTAGGTTCAAGTGATTCTCCTACCTCAGCCTCCTGAGTAGCTGAGACTACAGGCACATGCCACCACATCCGGATACTTTTTGTATTTTTAGTAGAGACAGGGTTTCACTGTGCTGGCTGGGCTGGTCTTGAACTCCTGACCTCAGGTGATCCACCCACCTTGGCCTCCCAAAGTGCTGGCATTACAGGCATGAGCCACCTGCACCCAGCCAAGCCACCACACCTGGCCTTATTTTAAAAAATAGTTTTCAGACATGCCTGTAATCCCAGCACTTTGGGGGGCTGAGGTGGGCAGATCATGAGGTCAAGAGATCGCACCACTGCACTCCAGCCTGGCACCTGGTGACAAAGCAAAGCTGTCTCAAAAAAAAACCAAAATGGTTTCAGAGACCCTTGTTAGCTTATGATAATAGTATTGTGATTTGAGGAGAGAAATTCTGATGCTTGGAAATGTATGCACAAACATTTAGGAGTGACACGTCATGGTGTCTGTAACTCTTTGAAATGGTTAAAATCATTTGGCAATTTCTTATGAAGTTAAACATGTACATACCATATAAACCAGCAATTGCAGGCTTGGGCTTCTACCTGAGAGAACTGAAATCTTATGTTCACCTGAAAACCTGTACACAGGCCAGGCGCGGTGGCTCACGCCTGTAATCCCAGCACTTTGGGAGGCCGAGGTGGGCGGATCACGAGGTCAAGAGATCGAGACCATCCTGGCCAACATGGTGAAACCTCATCTCTACTAAAAATACAAAACTTAGCCAGGAATGGTGGCATGCGCCTGTAGTCCCAGCTGCTCTGGAGGCTGAGGCAAGAGAATCACTTGAACCTGGGAGGCAGAGGCTGCAGTGAGCTGAGATTGTGCCACTGCACTCTGGCTTGGGCAACAAGAGTGAAACTCCATCTCAAATAAATAAATAACCAAAAAGATTCTAAGCTTACCGATTGTACACAGATAGCAGACTAGATTTGGCTCACGAACTGTGGCTTGCTGGCCTAGATAGGAAAAAATTAGCCTAATGGGATTTAAATACTCAGTACATTAAAACAAAACAAAACAAAAAACAGTTCTCCTAGAGTCTGCATGGAAGCCTCGGGGTACGGAGAGAGGACGGAGAGGAGATAAGAGGAAAGGTCTGGAGGGGCAATGAATGGACATGTCAAGGTCAGCACTAGAGGGTTAGAGAGGCTGGGGACGGCTGATGAAACTATGAAACTCAGCAAACTTTGGCTCACCAGCCAAATTGACCCACACCTGTTTCTGTAGGGTCTGTGAGCTAAGAATGGTTTTTACAGATGAACATTTGCAATCAATTTGATGAGAAGGAATACCAACTTTGAAGCTCAGTTAAGCCAAATGTTATTCCCCCAAATAACTCCGTCTTTCTCTTATTGTTTTGAATTATTAATAAAAGACGTGTGAAAATGTGTTTTCTCTGTTGTTATGTAAGTCTATACACTTAATTTTGCTCTTGACCCACAAAGCCTAAAATATTTACTATTTGGCCCTTTCCAGAAAAAGTCTGTTGACTCTTGGTCTAACAATAGATGATATTCAGGCCAGGCGTGGTGGCTCACACCTGTAATCCCAACAGTTTGGGAGGCTGAGGTGGGTGGATCGCTTCAACTTGAGTTTGAGACCAGCCTGGGTAACACGATGAAATCTCGTCTCTACCAAAAATACAAAAATAAAATGAGCCAGATGTGGTAGCATGTGCCTGCAGTCCCAGCCACTTGGGGACTGACATGGGAGGATCGCTTGAGCCCATGAGGTAGAGGCTGCAGAGCCAAGATTGTGCCACTGCACTCCAACCTGGGTGACAAAGTGAGAAAAAAAAAAAGAAAGGACGATATTCAATTCTATGTGGCTCTTTCCTGGAAGCTCTATATCACCTCAAACCAGGAGTGCAAGTCTGTAAAACACACAGCCCCCCTGTGTCAGCAGAGCCCAGGGTTGGTGCGCAGTGCGCTGGAGGAGGTCCCAGGTAGAACGGGGCAGAAAGAGGTAGGGCCAGGGAAGGGGTAGGGTTAGGACCATCTTTAGATGGAAGAAATGAAGGGCTTTGCAATGGGGTTGGGCCAGGAGGCAGGATAGGCTGGGAGGTGTGGATAGGAAGCACAGGGTTCAGAGCAGAGGGCCTGCCTGCTTCCCTGAAGCGCATGGGAGCACGGGGTAAGGCTGATTGGCCAAGGGCTTTGCTAGGACCTGGGAAAGCAAAAATGTAAAAATGCAGAAACCTGGCCGGGCGCGGTGGCTCAAGCCTGTAATCCCAGCACTTTGGGAGGCGGAGGTGGGTGGATCACGAGGTCAAGAGATCGAGACCATCCTGGTCAACATGGTGAAACCCCGTCTCTGCTAAAAATACAAAAAATTAGCTGGGCATGGTGGTGCGTGCCTGTAGTCCCAGCTACTCAGCAGGCTGAGACAGGAGGATTGCCTGAACCCAGGAGGCGGAGGTTGCGGTGAGCCGAGATCGTGCCATTGCACTGCAGCCTGGGTAACGTGAGTGAAACTCCGTCTCAAAAAAAAAAAAAAAAAAAAAAAAATGCAGAAACCACGTATCCCTCAAGGAGCTTAGTGGATGACAGAGAGGGGGATGATTGGCAAAAAATGTGGTTCGTGCACACGGGAGAGCAGCACAGGGGACTCGACAGCAGCCCAAGGAGAAGTGGTGGTCCCGCCTGTGCATACATGTGTTTGTGTGCATGTGACCATGAAGGCTTCCTGGAGGAGGGAGGGCAACAGGAGCAGCCTCGCAGAGACCAGGACAGCACCTTATAGGATCTGGGGTTACTGATCATAAAATGCCAAGAGGAAGGCCGGCATGGTGGTTCATGCCTGTAATCCCAGCACTTTGGGAGGCCAAGGTGGGTGAATCACTTGACCCCAGGAGTTTGAGACTAGCCTCCTGGGCAACATTGCAAAACTCCATTTTTTTTTTTCTTTTGAAACAGAGTCTTGCTTTGTCGCCAGGCTGGAGTGCAGTAGCACGATCTCGGCTCGCTGCAACCTCTGCCTCCCAGGTTCAAGTGATTCTTCCTGCCTCAGCCTTCGGAGTATCTGGGAGTACAGGTGAACACCACAACATCTGACTAATTTTTGTATTTTTAGTAGAGATGGGGTTGCACCATGTTGGCCAGGATGGTCTAGATATCTTGACTTCGTGATCTACCCGCCTTGGCCTCCCAAAGTACTTGGATTACAGGCATGAGCCACCGTGTCTGGCCGAAACCCCATTTCTACAAAAAATTTTAAAAAATAGCCGGGCGTGGTGGCACATGCCTGTAATCCCAGCTACCTGGGAGGCTGAGGATGGAGGATTGCTTGAATCCTCCATGTGGAGGTTGAGGCTGTAGTGAGCCGTGATTGTGCTTCTGCACTCCAGCCTGGGTGACAGAGTGAGACCCTGTTTCCAAAAAAAAAAAAAAAAAAAAAGTGCCAAGAGGAGATTGTGATGACTGGGTTGGAGAGAAAGTGGGGAGAGGACAAGGAGGGCCGTGAGCACCATTTGGAGTGTGGGCTTCACCCTGTGGGTGCTGCGGAGCTCCTGAGGCGTGACCTGGAGGATCACAGGGACAGCTGGTCGGAGGATGGGCCCAAGGTGGACAGCACGGGAGTCTGAGAGGCCCACCGAGGCGGCTGTCGCAAAATCCAGTGAGAAATGATGAGGCTACGTTCCAGTTGCAAGAGTATTCATGATGCATGTACTCGTGATACATGACTGGGGACAGAGTCAAGGAGGTGATATCAGTGGCATGTGGGCCAGTGGGGAGGGAAGGGGAGGGTGGCCTCATGGAAGCCTCCCAGTTTTCCAGCTTTCTTGGCTCCTGGGGAGGGGAAGGATTATACCTTCCAGCTCCCCACTCCTGCCCAAAGCCCCGGATGACCCCCTAGACCATGCGAAGAACGTGTTGGCTCCCCTCCCTGCCCCACCTTCCCTCCTCCAAGTGATTGCCTAGAGTCCTGAGGGAAGAGAGAGAGGAGGAGATGAAATCATGGAACAAAGGGGATTAGAGCCGCATTTCTTTCCTTCTCTACAATGGAAAACTCTGTTGTCGGGAGAGGGGAGCTTTGGGAAGGGGGGCCTGATGAGGTTATGGTTTTGAAACAGGAGCTGTCAGGAATCGCCAATCTGAGGAGCAACAAGGCTCTCATTTTTCTTTCTTCTAAGTAGGTGCTCTTCTCTGTTGCCCCCAATTTAGAGCCCCCCCATGCTGGGGTGAGTCTGTTTTATTATATCCCCCCACCAAGCCTGCATGTGCCACTTCCACTTGGCTGACCACTCAGCCTGAGCACCCACAGAGGAGGAAGTTACCACCTCCTAGAGGGGAAAGAGTCTTCAAGACAGAAGTGGGGTTCAGGGGAGTAGGAAGAACCAGACGTGGGGTTGGGGGTGTTGGTTTCAGGTCCAATTTCTGCCACTTCCCACCCATGCAAAGTCAGGCAAGTTCTTTTTTTTTGTTTTTGAGACGGAGTCTCCCTCTGTTGCCCGGGTTGGAGTGGAGTGGCACAATCTCGGCTCACTGCAACCTCCATCTCCTGGGTTCAAGTGATTCTCCTGCCTCAGCCACCTGAGTAGCTGGGACTACAGATGTGTGACACCGCGCCCAGCTAGTTTTTGTATTTTTGGGAGAGACGGGGTTTCATCATATTGGCCATGTTGGTCTTGAACTCCAAAGTCAGGCAAGTTCTGAACCTCCCAGAGCCTCAGAGCCTTCTTCATTTGTAAGTGCAAATGATGATACCAGCTATGGTGACTAAAGGAGATCAAAAGGGCTGTGGAAACCTGACCAGACCCTAACAATTTCAGGGCCTGGGGCAAGAATATAGATGGAAGTTCACCTACATATGTCTAAGTACTTACAGAGGTCAAAAAAATCAACTTTAGAAAACTTGTAAATGAAATGTTTCATCCTCCAACTCTCACAAATATCCTATCCTAATACCCTGGAAGGCTAGGTTTGCATTTGCAGGTACGCCAGCATGGGGAGAAGCCAGTCTTTGGCCCTTACTCATGGCCCACTCTCCCCTTCCCTTCCTCCTGCCAGCTCCGTCCTGCACAGCAAGGGCTTCAGGCAGATGCATGAGGATGCCCTAGCCCTAATATCTCACACACACACACACACACACCCTTCAGCCCAGAGGTGCACACACTGGGTGGTGGTGGGAGGTGCTGGGGAGGGTAGATTCTGGGAAGAAGCCCATGCAGATCCTGGAAGTGGGCTCAGGGTCATTAGGGCAGGTCTAGGGTCCAGGCACACCCACACAGTGGATCAGCGGGTGCTGGCCCCAGACGGGCACATCCCTTCCCCGTGGACTTCTCACCCCATGGAGAGGGGCATGGCTAGAAGAATGAGACCAGCTATACAGCTGAAGACTAGGCCAGGGGCCTCTCTTACCTGGTCTAGGGCAGTAGGTTCTGCTCTAAACTATAAAGTGATGATGAACAGGAGGAATAATTATTCTCTTCTCAAGGGTTTGGCATTTCTTTCCTCTCTCTCTCTCTCTCTCTCTCTCTCTCTCTCTCTCTCTCTCTCTCTCTCTGTGTGTGTGTGTGTGTGTGTGTGTGTGTGTGTGTGTGTTTGTCTTTTTTATTTTCCTCAGAAAGAATTTGGGGATAATGTACACATCAGCCAGTCAGAGAAGTGGGAAAGTAGGTATCTTCGGGGACAGATGAACCAGGATGCCAGGAACTCTTGGGTTAGGTCCAAGGCCTGAAGAGCTGCTGAGCACCTCCCTTCCCACCTCTCTGGAAGACTTAGGAACTTGTTATTTATTATCTGAGAACAGAGAATCCTTAGAACCTTGGACATGAGCATGGCCAAAAACCTGGGGGAAAAAATGCTGCAGGCACTCACCAAGCACAGTGAAAAATGTAGTGCTGGACAGGGAGACTGGGGGAGACACAGCGACGCCCACCTGGTCACTGATCCAGGCCCAAGGCTGAGCTCAAAGCCATCCTGTCCCATGTCCCCACGCTGGGTGAGACTGAAGTACAGAGGAAGAAGCCACAGGGAGGGATGCAGGGAGCACTGGAGTCAGCCAAGAATAAAGAACCAGGTGCCTGAGCCTGGCCAAAGAGGTGGCGAGCATTCTGGGGAAGAAAAATGGACTAATCCCAGCTACCAGCTACCTGAGGTCAGGAAAAGTCCTCTCCCACTTTGGGCCTCAATATTGTCATCTATAAAATGGGGATAATGGTGTTTTCCCTCCAGAGTAGTGGTGAGGATTTGATTATTTAGAGCCCAAGATATTTTTTGCACTGCTCCTGGAATGGAGAAAGGGATCGCTGAATGTTAACCACGTGATTCTTACTACGCTCTTGGTGCTTGGAAAATGTCAGTTGCATGCTAGTTGAACTTGTGTGAACTTCCTCAGATCATGCCCCACTTAGGGGCCTCTGCTTCCTTATCTGAGAATTTCTTTTATTCTTTAGAAACATCTTGCTGTAGCCGGGAGTGGTGGCTCATGCCTGTAATCCCAGCACTTTGGGAGGCCGAGGCGGTGGATCACCTGAGGTCAGGAGTTTGAGAAAGCCTTGCCAACATGGCGAAACCCTGTCTCTACTACAAATGCAAAAAAATTAGCTGGGTGCAGTGGTGCTTACCTGTAATCCCAGCTACTCCGGAGGCTGAGGCACCAGAATCACTTGAACCCGGGAGGCAGAGGTTGCAGCAAGCTGAGATCGTGCCACCGCAATCCAGCCTGAGTGAGGGAGCGAGACTCCATCTCAAAAAAAAATAAAAAAGAAAGAAACATCTTGCTGTTCATGCCTAGAGTTCCCCTGACACAAATAATACGTAACACTTGCAGAGCACTTGCTGGGGGCTGGTACTGTTCAGAGCGCTTCACGCAATTATACCATTTCACCTCCAAACCCCCTTTGAGGGCTTTCTATTAGGTCCTATTTGGCAGATGAGGAGCCCAGGACACAGGAGGGTTCAAGAATTTGCCTCATGTCACACAGAAGCACCCAGGCATGCTGGCTCCAATGTCCACATCTATCTTCCTTCCCTGTCCAGATGTGGGCTGTGCCCCCGGCTGGAACACCCGGGCAGCCATTTTGACCAATCCCATGGGTCAACCCAGCCAGCTCACTGGTTTGGTGGATGTTCCTAGCACCGAACTAACTAGTTATGGGGCCAAATTAGTCATACTGGCCTTTGAGTCAGTGATCCTGACTTGACTTGCTTAGGCTTTCTGACAGTGACACAGTCCCTCCAGCTCTAGATTTGAAAGAACCAGTAATAGGAAATACTGATCTTGAATTAAAATGGGAAAATAGCCATTTCTGAAGTCATTTACATCTTAACCTAGGACATTGGTCCACCTTACCTCAGAGAGCACTCATGATCACGCAGTGACCAACACAGGTCTGGGGTTGTTATCCCATTTCGCAGATGAGGAAAACCTGATTGGAGGTAGAGGGGTGGAGTCAGGTGCCTGGAATGGCGCAGCCTGCTGGCAGTGGGAACAGAAGCTGGATTTGAACCCAGGGCTCCCAATGCCCCATCCTGTGCACATCCCCCTGCCCGGAGGCGTTCCATTGGTAATACCCTCTTCTGGGGCCCCGAGCCCCCAGCCACTTGGGGCGTCATCACAAAGAACGGGAATGGCTGCGGGCCATTTGGCCGGGCATCTCCCATTTGCTGTGCCTTTTGGCACTGATCTGCAAGGCTACATTAAGAGTTGTTTGTGGGCAGGAGAAGCCATTGAAATTGCAATGAACAGAGGCACCTGGCTCCCCAGGGAGAATTTCTGAGTCCATCTCTCCACCTTGTTTATTTGTAAAATGGGAACACAGACACAACTGGTGTATGTTTTCATTAAACCAAGTAGGAGCTTGTGGCATTTCTGTCTGCACTTGAGACATGTTTATACTGCTGGGTCCATTATGAATCTGTTTAATATCCTTCGAATTCTCTGAGTCCTTCCATTCCTGCAGCCAGGAAGTGGGTAATGTGCACACAGGGAAGAAATTTCCAGGCACTCAGACCTTTAGGTAAATGAGGACTCTTTTTTCTTTCTTTTCTTTAAAGAGGGAAAAGCCTGTTGGAAAAAAATTAAATTCTTCCTGTTCAAAATGTTTTTTCCAGTGATCCTTTCCTTGTAGGAAATTGGTTAGGTCCTAGAGAGATGCTGAAGGAGCCACCAGCCAGGGGAACCTGGGACTAGTGAGAATAGCATCCCTTGCCCTGGAGAGCCTGGGATGGAGACAGGGAGGTGAACAACTGTTCGGGGGCTGAGAAGGACATCAGGGGATCTGTTGCCAAGAGCTCAAGGTCACCTGAGGGCTGCCCTGGCTGCTGGGGGCTCCTGGGAAGCCAGTATCAGACTAATCCTATCAGATTGGGAACAGGCTTCCCACTGGAGTGCTGGCAGGAGTAGCTCCCTGCTTGCTGGAAGAACAGAGAGGTATTATTTTAAGGAGAAAAATGAGATTCCTGTTACTGCTTTATTCCTCCTGCAGAAATGTTGGTGTGTCCTAGCCAGGGCCAAGATGAGAGGCAGTTGGTGCCAAGGGAAGGGTGAGCTCATTGCACGTGGGGACGTGAGGTGATTCTAGCAAGGCACAGTGTGGAAAAAAATGCTCCATATTTGGGATCCCAAATCCCTGCAAAGCAGACCCCTGTGACCCTTCCCTCCCCAACCTCCCTCTCCATCAGCCACTCCGTCTGCCACCTTCCTTCCCCATCATCTCCATCCTCCCCCATCTGAGCCCACTCCCATTGAATCCCTCTCTCTTCCTGCATCTCCAACCAAACACTCCCCCTCAGCACCCTTGGGCACCTATGCATGTTCTTGTGTGGAGACTGCACAAAGGAAAGAGCAAAGGCTTTGCAGTTGAAGAAACCTGAGTTCAAATCTCAGCCCCACCGCTTACCGCTTGTGAGAAAAGGGTCTTCTCTCTGCTGTCTCATGTTATCATATGATCTTGCAGCTAGATGAGAAAGAAAATAGGAAAATATCTGGCACATAATAGATGCTTCCTTAATATTTCTTCCTCCCGGCCGGGCGCAGCAGCTCACGCCTGTAATCCCAGCACTTTGGGAGGCCAAGGTGGGCAGATCACCTGAGGTCAGGAGTTTTGAGACCAGCCTGACCAACATGGAGAAATCCCATCTCTACTAAAAAAATACAACATTAGCCAGGCATGGTGACGCATGCCTGTAATCCCAGCTACTTGGGAGGCTGAGGCAGGAGAATCGCTTGAACCCAGGGCACAGAGGTTGCAGTGAGCCAAGATTGCATCATTGCACTCCAGCCTGGGCAACAAGAGCAAAGCTCCATCTCAAAAAATATATATATATATATATTTTTTCCTCCCTTCCTTCCTGTGGAAGGAAAGGCTATTGTATAACTAAGAAATTGTTGGGCCAGGCATGGGGGCTCATGCATGTAATCCCAGCACTTTGAGAGGCTGGGGCAGGAGGATCATTTGAGCTCAGGAAGTTAAGACTGCAGTAAACTGGCTGGATGCAGCGGCTCACACCTGTAATCCCAGCACTTTGGGAGGGCAAGGCAGGTGGATCACGAGGTCAGGAGTTCAAGACCAGCCTGGCCAAGATGGTGAAACCCCATCTCTACTACAAATACAAAAATTGGCTGGGCATGGTGGCAGGCGCCTGTAATCCCAGCTGCTTGGGAGGCTGAGGCAGACAATTGCTTGAACCTGGGAGGCGGAGGTTGCAGTGAGCCGAGATCACACCACTGCACTCCAGCTTGGGCAACAGAGCAAGATTGTCTCAAAAAGACAAAAAATAAAAAAATAAAAATAAAATTGTGAGATTAGGATCTGCAAATGTCAAATTCTTGCAGGACCCTGGAAAATATGGGTCACGGGTTACTTCTTGGACTCATCACCAGATTCCTGGCAATGGCCTAGGGATGATACAGTCACTCTGAATGGAACCTGGAAGGATGAAGAAGGGTTCCAGAGAGTTGAGGGGAACTTTCTTGGTCTTGACCAAGAAAGAAATGGCATGGCCAGGGGCCCAGGTGAGAGAGGGCAGGAAATAAAATGATGTGGGTTGGAGGGAAGTAGCCTGAGGTTTGGGGAGCAAGAAACTCCATAAAGTGGCCACAAAATTGGAATCGTTGGAAATTCTGAAAGGTGAGAGTGAAAAGGTGCGGAGTCCAGGGGGTGAGTCACCTGTGGAGGACACAGAGGTCTAACGGGCATTTTGGCTGCCTCAGGCAAGAGTCTGAAACACACTCTCAGACCAACTTTGGTTTTCCATCTAGGAATCACGAAAGGGGTGTTATTGACCACACGCCCTCTGGAAGCTTCCTATGGAAGGACCAAATCCCTTTGTTTCTGTGTCATGCAGGGGTACATGTGCGGTCAGGATGTTAAAAATGTCATAACGTTTTCACTTTCATCACTTTCCACACCTTAGCGCTTTGAATTCCATATCCTCTAAATTTCCAGGCCCCTGGGCAAAGCCCAATCAGACTGCCCTGGGTCATGGCCATAATGGGGCAAGGTATCTCTGTGATGGAAACTTGATTGCTTTCTGTTTCATTTCTTGGGTTTTATTTATCCATTGACTATTCTTTGTAGTTCATGATTTTTAAAAAATCCATCCTGTCTCCATTTTACTAAAGAAAATCAAGAAAAGGGATTTGTGTCCACACTTTGGTGAATGGGAGATAAGAGGCAGTCAAGGGGTCTTTAGGAGCCAGAACGGGGGCGGCAAAGGGGTGACAAGTGAGGGAACTTTTGTGAGTTAAGATACAGGTTAAGATGCTGGAACAAACAAAAATATAATACAGAAGAGAATTTTATTCTCTCACATTAGGGACCAGGGTTAGACAGGCAATCCAGGCAAATACCAAGAGCTTGTGAGGACACCCAGATTCCTTCTGCTGTGTTACTCTGTCATCCTAGAGTACGGTCCTTATTTTCATGGCTGAGGCTCCCTCACCATTCCTGAGTGCCCACATTCCAGCCCAAGGCAAGGACAGAGGAGGGGGGGACATGCAGCTTCTTCATATGACCGTCACCAGAAGGTGCCTGTGGGATTTCTGCATCATCCCCTTGGCCACAGCTTAGTCACATGATCACATCTAGCTGCAAAGGAGGCTGAGAAATGTGGCCTCCAGCGGGCACCGCATGCCCAACTAAAACCTGGGGTGTTCTATTACTAAAAGGAAGAAAGGGGCAATGGGTCATGGGGACAATTGTCACTTTCTGCCATTAACCCCAGAAGGAAAGGGCTATCAGGACCACAAGTGGCACTCAGGAACCAGCAGTCACTCTTCTAGAGATTCTCACTGGAGGAACCGAAGAGGTTCTGCGTTTTGTTTCAGGGAAGCTGCAATAGACTGTTCTTCAGCTGTTTGCGTGACTTACCTTGTGACTCGGGGCAGGAGAATGGGTGGAACATATTTCCCCACCCAGCAGCATTGGGCTTGACCATGTGACCAGTTTGGGCCAATGGGATGTGAGAAGCAACAGCATGCCAATTCCAAGCTAAAGCCTGAAGCAGCACCATATGTTTCCACTCCTGCCACTCACCATGAGAAGGGCACATGCCAAATAGCAACTTGCCCAAGAAACGGAAGAAACCCATGTAGCATACCTGAGCTTAAGCCCAGAGCCAAGTACAGCTGAGCCCCAGCACAGCCAGCCTCGTGAATGAGAACTCCCCACTCACAGACTCTTAAGTGGGGAAAATACGTGAATGAACACTGGTTAAGGTAAGCCAGTGTTTTGGGAGGGCTTGTCATGGAGCATTACTGCAGTAATACTGGCTAGTACGGTGGCTCTGGTTCCCTGCTAAACCTCGATCTTGTCCCCATCCTTCCTTCTGTCCTCACTTCTTCAGTTCATTCACTCATGCAGGCTGGGTTCAGTGGCTCACACCTGTAATCCTAGCACTTTGGGAAGCCGAGGCAGGTGGATCATTTCAGGCCAGAAGTTCAAGACCAGCCTGGCCAACATGGCAAAACCCTGTCTCCATAAAAATGCAAAAATTAGGCTGGGCATGGTGGTTCATGCCTGTAGTCCCAGGCGGAGGCGGGTAGATTTCTTGAGGCCAGGAGTTCGAGACCAGCCTGGCCAACATGGTGAAACCCCATATCTACTAAAATTACAAAAATTAGGGCGTGGTGGTGCACACCTGTAATCCCAGTTATGTCAGGAGGCTGAGGTGCAAGAATTGCTTGAACCTGGGAGGCAGAGGTTGCAGCGAGCTCAGATCATGCCACTGCACTCCAGCCTGGATGACAGAGTAAGACTGTCTCAAAAATAAAATAAAATAAATACCCACTCATGCGGTCAACGGTCATTTACAAGACACCTGTTATGTTCCAGGCACTGATCTAGGTGCTGGAGCAAAAGAAACCTTAAGGCATTTTCAGTCCAGGGGAAGGGACATTGTTACATTTCTTCCCTGCCATATAAACCCCTAGTTTTAGTCCATCAGGGAGATGGATTTGAGACTGAGCTCCCACCTTCTCAGCTGAGGCACCCAATTAAAGCCTTCTTTCTTGGCAATACTTATCATCTCAGTCATTGGCTTTCTGTGTGGTGAACATCAGGACCTAGACCAAATGCCTGGTGCTTTGGTAACAGTGGCACTTTTCTCTGTAATGACACCAGAGCTGATGGCATGGGCAATTCATTTAGCCTGTTTTTTTTGTTGTTGTTTGTTTGTTTGTTTTGAGAAAGAGTCTCACTCTGTCAGCCAGGCTGGACTGCCGTGTTGCAATCTCCGCTCACTGCAAACTCTGCCTCCCAGGTTCAAGCAATTCTCCTGCCTCAGCCTCCTGAGTAGCTGGGACTACAGGTGTGCGCCACCACGCCTGGCTACCTTTTTTTGTATTTTTAGTAGGAATGGGGTTTCACCATGTTGGCCAGGCTGGTCTCCAATTCCTGATCTCAGGTAATCCACCCACCTCAGCTTCCCAAAGTCCTGGGGTTATAGGCGTGAGCCACTGTACCTGGCCTTTTCTTACTTTCTTTTCCTTTTTTTTTGAGACAGAGTATTGCTCTGTCACTCAGGCTGGCATGATCTCAGCTCACTGCAACCTCTACCTCTAGGTTATTCGAGCAATTCTTGTGTGATCTTATTGCCCCTCAGGAGACAAGTAGTGAGATCTACCCAATAAATAGACAGCTTTTTTTTTTTTTTTTTTGGATAAAAATAGATATTGCCCCTTCTGGTCTTAAAACTTGAAACTTACATTTGTTTTATCTGAGTTCCTTCCTCAGGAAAAGACCTTCAGGCCTCTGAAAAATATATATATATATCAAAGAACTGAAATTCACCAGATCACCAAACTTCTCAGCCTCCTGAGAAGCTGGGACTACAGGTACCCACCACCATGCCTAGCTAAGTTTTGCATTTTTATAAGATGGGGTTTTACCATGTTGGCCTGGCTGGTCTTGAACTCCTGGCCTCAAGTGATCTGCCCACTTCCACCTCAAAAAGTGCTGGGATTACAGGCGTGAACCACTGTACTTGGCCTATTTAGCCTTTCTGTGTCTCAGTTTCTGCCTCAATAGAAGGGTGATATGGCCCCAAATATCCACCCTCCCCTTATTCCATTAACAACAGACTAGAATTTCAGCAGAGCACATGGCCGCCCAAGACAGACTACATTCCCCAGCTTTGCTTGCAGTTAGGTTTGGTCATGTTGAGGTAGGAGGTGGGACTTGACTCCAGAGGCAGGCTTCAGCAATGGATCAGATTGAGAACTAGCTAAAACAGGGGAGGAGGGGAAAGCACCTCTCTTTAAGACATGGCCTCCCGTGTGCTATGTTAGTTTACCAGTACCATAGCAACACCCAGAAGTTACTGCCCCTTTCCATGTTAACAACCTGATAACCTAGAAGTTGCCACCCATTTTCCAGAAATTTCTGCATAATCTGCCTCTTAGTTTGCATATGACTAAAGTGGGTATAAATATGACTGCAGAACTGCCTCTGAGCTGTTACTCTGGGCACACTGCCTATGGGGTAGCCCTACTCCGCAAGGAGCAGTCTCTCTGCTGCTGCTGTATACCACCACTTCAATAAAAGTTGTTATCCAAAGCTGGGCGCCATGGCTCATGTCTATAATTCCAGCACTTTGGGAGCCCAAGCTAGGCAGATCACCTGAGGTCAGGAGTTCAAGACCAGACTGGCCAACATGGTGAAACCCCATCTCTACTAAAATACAAAAAATTAGCCAGGCATGGTGGCATGCACCTGTAGTCCCAGCTACTTAGGAGGCTAAGGCAGGAGAGTTGCTTGAACCCAGGAGACAGAGGTTGCAGTGAGCTGAGATTGCACCATTGCACTCCAGCCTGGGCAACAAGAGTGAAGCCCCATCTCAAAAAAAAAAAGTTGCTATCCTACACCACTGGCTCACCCTTGAATTCTTTCTTGGGTGAAGCTAAGCACCCTCTTGGGCTAAGCCCCAATTTGGGGGCTCATCTGTCCTGCATTTTTATGGTAGACATAAAATGGGGATGGGGGTGGGGGTGGGGGTGGGGCTGGTGTGAGGGACCAAGTTCATGATTTGAACTTCCTGCTGACAGCAAAGAAGGGAACTCCTGGGATTTTTTTGTTTTAAGGCCAGGGTCTCCCTATGTTGCCCAGGCTGGATTCAAATGCCTGGGCTCAAGCAATCCTCAGCCCCCAGTGTACCACCATGCCTGACTTTCCTGGGCTTTCTCAACTTGCCAGACATGAGGCACCATGGGAAGACAGAGGGGTAGGGCTTAAAAACTGTCAGCAGTCAAATACAGAAAAAAGGGTCAGACCTTTTCCTCCACTTCTTTTATCCTTGCTTGGGAATACAGAAGTGGTGGAGAGCTGTCTTGGGCCACGCAGACAAAGGCAATTCTCTAAGGCTGGCTGAGCAACAAGAAAGAAAGAGCCTGGGCCCCCATCACTCTGGAGTCATCATATTAATCCCAGGAGCCTGACTGTGAGATGGGAGAGTTGTTAGCAGGAGTAAGTGACACAGTACCTGGCCTACAGGTGGAAAGTACCACACCCACTTTCCACGACTTTGTAGAAAATCCTACTTTTAAAAAGTTAAAGAGCTTACTATTTAAATAGATTCTGCTATGATCAGGTAGAAATTGCTACCTAATCATTCCTAAATTCCAAATGACTGAAAGTTCAAACAGCAGAAAATCAGAGGCCTGCCTGATTCAGAGGCCTGTCTGACAGTCCAGCTTGCCACCCAAACCAGAACCTTCTCCACCACTTCCCTGAAGGGCATCAGTTTCTGCTTGGATACAACCAGTGACGGGGAGCTCACTATCTACCTAAGCAGTCCTTTCCATTATTGGGCAGTTCTAACTGACTCACTAGCTGAACAGGCCTCCCTGCCATTTCTCACTCGTGCATTCTCCCCTCTATGTCCACAATCCACATGCAATTCAACCAGCACCCCTTCTTAATAAAGAGCACATCTATCCTCTGTCCTCCCTGCCTCCTCACCTGTGGTAGGCAGCCTCTAAGGTGGCTCCCAAGGAGCCCCAACTCTTGTACCCCCTCCTCTTGAGTGTGAGCTGGACGTAGCAACTCACTTCTGACAAACAGTACAGGGTAAGAGTGGTGGGCTGTCACTTCCAAGATTAGGTGACCAAAAGTCTGTGACTTCCATCTTGCTCACTCTCTCTTCCATCACTCTGAGGGTCAGCACCTGCCATGTTGAGCTGCCCTGTGGAGAGCATGGGGCAGGAACTAATGTTTCTGGCCAACAGCAGTGAGAATGAGCTTTGAAGCAAATCCTCCTCCCCTGAACCATAGCCCTGACCAAAACCCTGACTGCAGCCTTGTGAAATCCTGAACAGAGCACTCATACCAGATTCCTGACCCACAGACACTGGGAGCTAACAAATGTATATGGTTTCTTAAGCCTCTAAGTTTGGGGATAATCTGTTACACAGCAATTAATAACTAATACGTGACTCAGCATCTCAGTTCCTTCAGCCTCCGTTTGTTTCCACAACCTCCTGTAAGAATTAAAGAAAGAGGAAAGAAACATGAAAGGTAGCTCGCCAGTCAAGACAGGTTTATTTTAGAGAAAACAAACCTGGGAGAAGCTTCTGGTCGACTTAGGTCAGCGGCACACTCTCTTACAGACTAAGAGTTTTGAAGAATTCAGGGTGGGAGAATTTATCAGAGGCTTGGACTGCTTCCGTGTCTCTTTGCTGTCTTATCTAGGAGGGAGAGTTGAGTGTCTGTTGCGATGTCTCTTTCTGCAGCTGCAGGCATTACCTCTGAGTCTGCTCTATCTTAGTGCACCTGAAGGGAAAGGAATGTGCTCATTAGGGCCCACTGTTTCACCGGGCCCTTTGTATGAGGGTGAAGTTTGGCAGTTACCCAAGAGGCTTTCTCCCCACCTCCCTCTGTGCCCGAGCTGTCTTATCTGTGTTTTACTGTCTGCTCTTTTTGGCTGCTTGTAGTTAGAAAAGAAGTGATTTCCTTGAAATGCCTGAGACTAGAAAGGGAGCTGGAACTTAAAGTGGCAGTGTTAGTCTGAGATGATGGTGCTCTGTCACTTTCCCCATCCTTTCTCGGTATACACTCCAGTATATCAGCGTCCTTCCTGATATGGTTCCTAGCATGGTTCCTAGAATCGATCACAACTCTCTAGATGTGGTTGTGCAGTGTGACTGTTTCCCCCTGTGTGATGGACACTGTCCCTGATTCCTGCCCAAGATGCCATTAGCATTTTAATGGATGTATCTCACAGATTATTTCTTTTGATCTTGACTAAAGCCCCTAGGTCTGTGTTCTATGAAATGTAAGGAAAGCCTAGTCACCCACCATTGCATAATTGTACCATTGATTTATTTTATTAATTTTATTTTTTGAGACAGAATCTCTCTCTGTTACCCAGGCCGGAGTGCAATGGTGCCATCTCGACTCACTGTAACTTCCACTTCCTGGGTTCAAGTGATTCTCCTGCCTCAGCCTCCCAAGTACCTGGGACTAAAAGTGTGCACAACCACGCCTAGCTAATTTTTGTATTTTTAGTAGAGACAGGGTTTCACCATGTAGGCCAGGCTGGTCTCAAACTCTTGGCCTCCAAAGTGCTGGGATTACAGGCATGAGCTACCTTGCCCAGCAATGCCACTGATTTTCAGAACCCAAATGTGGGACTTTAGAGTAGTTCTAGAAAACAGTCATTCTGCCTGCCCTGGGCAAGTAAGGACCCCACAGACCCTATTTTGCATCTTCTGTATTCATTTACTCTTCCAGCTCTCAGCCATCTGCATATGTGGTCAAGCATCCACGCAGCCCTGAACCATCTTGTTGACTAAAATGATAAGCAAACACAGAAGTTGCTCTCAAGGGTCGCAAAAAGAAGGCAGGAACCCCACATTGATGGAGACTCATTAAATGCCAATCTTTGCCTGGTGCTTTTACATAGGACACCTCATCTCATTCTCAGTACAACCCTACAGAGTAGTCACTATTTGCATATAGACTGAGACTCAGAGATGAGAAATAATTTATTCCAAGGAAATCATTTTTAAAAAGAAAAAAAGCCAGCTAGGTGCAATGGCTCACGCCTGTAATCCCAGCACTTTGGGAGGCTGAGGCAGGCGAATCACGAGGTCAAGAGATCGAAACCATCCTGGCCAGCATAGTGAAACCCCGTCTCTGCTAACAATATAAAAATTAGCTGGGCGTGGTGGCGCACACCTATAGTCCCAGCTACTCAGGAGGCTGTGGCAGGAGAATCGCTTGAACTCGGGAGGCTGAGGTTGCAGTGAACTGAAATCTGCACTCCAGCCTGGCAACAGAGTGAGACTCCATCATAAAATAAAATAAAATAAAATCCATCTCACAGGATTTGGAGAAAGACGTGATGAAGCCCATCTGTGGCACATCTGGTACAATGCCTGCACAGAGTAAGCCGGCAATCAGTAGAAGGCATTTGTAACTAATTTAACTTGCATAAAACAAGTGGTTAAATCAGAGGGAGAAAATATCACCAGAGTGGTGGAGTTGAGAGAGCCCAGGCTTAAAGTCTAGCTCGGCCACTCACTCATTGTGTAAACTTGGACCACGCGCCTACCTAGCTCACGGGGTAATCATGAGCAGGCAGGCAGAGTAATGTGAAATGCAGGGCAAATGCTGGTTCTTCTCATTACTGGGCTTCTCGGTTGTTGGTGATTAGTGTCACTACCATACCAATGGACGCCTTCTTGCCTGTAGCACTTTTCTTCTTTTGAATTATTTTCTTGGGACAAATTCAAAATCCTTTCTCCAACCCTTTCTGCAGTTGTCAGATCCAAGAAAAGCAGGCAGTAGTAAATCCTGCAGCAGCTCAGGCTCAGGACCAAGTTGTGGCTACTCCCCTGCCAGGAGCGGTCTGCACTGGGTGACCCGCAGCTGCTCATTCTAGCTGAGGCCCATGTGCCAGATATGACATCATCGGGAAGGACAGGTTCTCAGCCGTGGGGATGGGAGGGGTGGGGGCAGCAGGAGGCTTTGATTCTCTTGGGACTGCTACATCATCCTGAGGCAGAGGAGAACTGGTACAAATGCAGAATTTGGGGTTGCCCAGTGGTCCTTTGAGGACAGTCCAGAAAATTCCCACGGGAGTGTATGTATCACATCTCAGAGTAGAGCTAGAGAGGCCTGAGTGTTAGGGGTGGGGGCCTCAGCCCTGGAATCTGTTGCATGAGAGGAAGTACACAGATGACAGTGGTTAAAAAAAAAAAAGTGAGAACAGGCTGGGCTCGTTGGCTCGCACCTGTAATCCTAGCACTTTGGGAGGCCGAGGCAGGCATATCATGAGGTAGAAGATCAGACCATCCTGGCTAACACCATGAAACCCCGTCTCTACTAAAAATAGAAAAATTAGCTGAGCATGGTGGTGCACACCTGTAGTCCCAGCTACTCGGGAGGCTGAGGCAGAAGAATCGCTTGAACCTGGGAGGCAAAGGTTGCAGTGAGCCGAGATGGCACCATTGCACTCCAGCCTGGGTGACAGAGTGAGACTTAGTCTTT